>NW_024347790.1:8699526-9243313 GCF_902729225.1 Pteropus medius | reverse complement strand
GCCCCTGCCCCTGCCCCAGCCCTCATCCTCCCACCCAGTCCCCCTCCCAGATCCTTCCCGCGCCCTTCTTCCCTTCCCGCTTTCCCCGGGAGAAACATGGCCGGGAGCAGTGAGGAGGCGCCAGACTACGGGCGAGGCATAGTGGTAAATGCAAACTCCCGATTGATTTCGGACTGAGCCGTGCGCCCCCCGCGCTCTCCCCTCCCCTCCCTTCGGGCCGCCCTCATCTTAGATTCAACGCCTGAAGTGCATTCGGGTGAGCGCGGGCCGGCCACTGCTTTGTTCTTCCCTGCCCGCGGGGATCGCTTCCACCCTCAAACCCAGCCCTCCCCTCCCCGCGCCCGCGCATAACCTAACCAAGCACTTCACATCCCTTCACCCCGCGTTCTCAGTGTCCACGCTCGGCTCCCCGCCCCTCCGGGCTGGGAGTCCGCTACTCCAGTGTTAAGCCTGTGAGGGGCTCGGTCCCCACTCCTGCCCGCCGCCAGGAGTCACCCCTGGGAGCGGGGCGGGTCTGTGAAGACCCCCGCGGGCTACTCTTGGGGGGTCCCCACTCCTGCCGGCCGCCAGGAGTCACCCCTGGGAGCGGGGCGGGTCTGTGAAGACCCCCGCGGGCTACCCTTTCCTTTGTGTTTGCTCTTGAGTTCTCCAGCGCGGGCCTCATGTTTTGTTTTCCAAGAGAATGCTGAGGATTCTCGAAGGCAGCTAGGAAATGAAGTAGCTCAAGGGGACAGAGTTTAAGCTTTGAGACCCTGTCTCTGGGGTCTCTGCCTAAGCTCGAGATAAGCTAGTGCCTCCCCAGCGTCAGTTTCCTCGTCTGGAAAAGGGACACAGCACGAGAGGGAGGCCCTTTTAGCAAACTGGAGAGGATGCATGTAAATATCTAGTGGTGTGTCCGGTGGGGAGGATGTGGGATGATGGGTTCCCAGACCAGAGCCTCTGTACGTATCCCTAGCAGCCCTTCGTGGAGTCAGCCAGAGGATACCCATCTCTGTGTCCTGGAATTAAATTGGATCTTGCCCTGTGGCCAGCAGCTTCACTTCCCCGCTCCCATAGAGAATGGGTTCCATAGAAGGTGGGGTTGTTACTGTGTCGAGTTTAATGTAAAACAGTGGTGAGGGTGGCAGGTGGGGCTATAGTACTACATTAAGATTCTTTTTTTCAGAAATAAGCCTGTAAATCACAGATAATCTGTGATTATGAATGGACTGCATGGTAAATGAGTTAGAGAAGGAAACACTAATCATTCAAATGGAACGGTTCAAGTCGAAATGTGTTTCTCAGTAAAATTTAACAGCAGGGCTTTTCCTTCTTAAAGGAACAGGAGTTCATTTATTTAATCATTCCACACACCTTGGCGGTTTTGCTGGGTTCCAGGCGGTGTTCTAGGCACTAGGTATACAGCAGGGAACAAGACAAAGCTCTGTCTTCATGGAGCTTACGTTCTAGAGAAGGGATATAGTCAGGCAGCGTGAAAGCAAATAAAGATGATAATTTCAGATGTGTAATGAGAAGGAAGGAGGAGAACAAAGAGGAGGAGTCAGCCAGAGGGTACCCATCTCTATGTCCCGGAAGAAGACTGGGGTGATCAGGGTGGCCTCTTTTCTATAACATGTGAGCTAAGATCTGAAGGGTAAGCAGGAGGTAGCCACCAAGAATCAGAGTAATCCATGACAGCACATACCAAGTACAAAGAAATCGTTACATCCTGAGAAGAAATTATTACACCCAATTTATGCTTTTAAAAAATATCACTCCAGTTGTCATGAAGAGGCTGGTCAGGCCTGGGCATGGGGGAAAGGGGAGGGAGATGAAAATGTAAAAAGGGAAATAAGTTCAATTCTGGATGGATTGAGCACGTAGAGCCTGTAGGATGCACATGCAAGATGCACAGTAGACAACTTGAAATTCACATTTGAAATTCATATTTGGAATAAATTTGGAAATCACCAGCAAATAGAAAAATACTTGGTGCTTGGGCGTGGATAGGGATGCCCAGTGAAATGGAAAAAATTTAAACGTGCTGTTAAGGTTAGAAATCCAGAAAGTCCCAAATGTAAGAGGCACTGTGTCCAGGAGAAGCCAGATAAAGAGACCAAGAATGAGTAGCAAAGCAGGAGAGATCAGGAAGGGTGGGAGGTACCCAGGGAATGGAGCTTTGTGGATGGGGATGAGGGGACTAAGAGTGACATCAAGAGTGTCAGATGCTGCAGAAATAGCTCGTAGGACCAGGATGGAAAAGTAGCATTGTATTTAACAATTACAGAGCCGTCCGTGAAAAAAAAAAAAGCCCTCCCATCTGTAGAGTGGCTAAAATACAGCACTCCTATTTAAAAATAGAGACTCTTAAAAAGAAATGAGGTACATTTGTATGACTAATAAGATAGGTAGATTGTTAAAGTCTAAAAGGCAAAACGATGGAATAGTGTAAACAGCCCAATCTATCTGTGTTAAAAGAAGCCCTCGGAAGCAAGGTAATTTTCTAAAAGATGCAGGGAGGTAGCGAGAGGGCCCATCAAGGTAGGAAATAATCAATGTATAATGGAGATAGTTTCCGCATTTATGTCATTTTCTCCAGTAGAACTCAGGATAATTAGATTAACTTAAGTTGGATATAGGCAGGTAAGGCAAACTCAGAGTGAGTTCAAGGTGCTGACGTTCACGAATGGGATTCTTGGCAACGGCTGAGGGGTGAGACTCCCTACCTCTCTGTTGGTGGAGGGGTAGCCTTGACCCTGAAATTGGCAGCAGCCGTGGTCACTGCCTGAAATAGAGAGTGGAGCCCAGAGTGGGACCTCCCTGCAGAGAGAGCAGAGATTCACTTTTTATATGTGTTTCTAAACTATGTCTCTCCCTGGGGGAAACCACTTGAAAAAATAAGGCAAGAACTATTCTAAGCAAAAAATTACTTTTAATACCTTAGAAAGAAGGCTTTCGACATATCTTCAGATGAGAAAAAGAATCAGAAAGAGTTTTGGGATTTGATGTCTAAAATGGCTCTGCTAATGTGTTTGTCACTTCCCCAGCTTAGCCATGTTTTGCGTCTTTGAACAGAGAAAGCATTGTTCTGAATAAACTTAGAGCATGTTATCTGTGATACTGAAACTATTTAAAGACTTCTCATTTTGATTTTTTTGAAAAGCAGATTAATAACACAGTTATCTGCAGTTCATAGTGGCCTCCATTCCTTCGGGTTTAGGACTTATTTACAATGCAATTTGCATGCACCGTTAAGGATAACAAAGGGTAAACGAGTAGTTCCTTTATCTCCAGTGGTCTTTTCTCTCAACAAGGAAAACGCTATGTCATGCTCGTTGAAAATAAGGCCAATTTTGGATTATAGACTAGTTTTAGAGAGATACATTTCTTCTACTTTTAAATTTACAACTTTAACTAGAGTAATAAGACTTTGCAGGTAGGTTTGAGGCCCTTTAAATTAATCAGAGCATAGAATTTGTAAGTAAACTATCGATGTTTCAGGACATCTAAATGGTTAATATATTGCATAAGCACTACAGACTAGGTGTGGATAGAAGAGTATTATATCCATTATCTGTTGTATTTAATCCTCACAGTAACTGTATGGGGCAGGCATTGACTGCACTTTACATTTCTCTGTCTGCCTCTCAGCTCCAGGTTACCACTACAGCTTTTATCTATAAGTTGGTTTTATTTGTCACTTATCATTCTTTTCTTTATGGGGCGTCGTTTATTAAGCACTTATTAAACACCAGAAAAATGTACTAGGAACTCTAAGTACATTATTTGTTCCAGTCTTAGTCCTCATAACTACCCCGTCCGTAGGTTTTAACGTGTCTTATTTAAAGGAGGGGGAAACTGGGTCTCATAAAGGGTAAATAATTTCCCTAACATCGCAGCCTGCGTCAGAGCCGAGCTGTAGAATGTGGAGAGTAGTCTCTGAGATTTAGCCAGAGCAGAGGGCAGTAAAGGACTTGCATGGTGGGAAGAATGGGCTGAGAAGACCATTAGTTAAGGATGCCACCACCTGGAAGCACTCCCGGAAGTAGAGTGGGTAGTGTGTGTGGTCTGGAAGGGGAGCCAGAAAGTGCTATGCACTTGGATGGTCTCCCTGGTGCTGGTCAGGGTTCTCATCTGGTCTAACCTTGGCCTGCCAGCAGATCTGGAAGCTGCTCACGTACAGCTGGTGGTTCAGGCTCTGACCAGCCGCTGTGGTATTGATGGTTATAGCAGGCCCGAGGAGTTCTCAGGGGTGGAAGCCAGAGTTGCTCTGTGTAAACTCAACAGTTACACCCAGCCAATTTGTTGGTAGAGGCAGGGCAAATGTGATACTCTTCAAATATGCAGATGACATGCACCTTTGGCTATCAGTCTGCTCACAGTCAATATGAATTTCCAGAGCCTTGAACAGTGCTGTTCTTTATTACAAGAAGACAAACTGAGGATTGAGGCTGGAGTTCAGGTAGTATCTGCGGGCGGAGACTGTGTTATTCATTCACTCATTTAACAATTTCGAACACTTACCACATTCCAGGTCAATGTCCCGGGTACTGGGGATTCAATAATGAATAAGACCGACAAAGTTTCTGCCAGAGGAGCTAATATTCCAGTGGGAGGAAACAAGACAAAAGAAGCACACACACCCCACATGTCACATCCAATGGGAATACATGCTGTGAAGGAAAGTAAAGCTGGGTGAGGGGAACACAAGGATGAGTGGGAAGGAGGTGGGTGCTATTTGAGATAGGTGGTCAGGGAAGGCCTCTCTGTAGAGGTGACATCTGAATGGAGACTTAAAGGAAATGAAGGGTAAGCCATGTGGGCATCTAGTGGAAGAGTATTATAGGCAAAAGAAATGGCAGGTGCAACGCTCTTGAGGCAGAAGCATCCTTGGTACGTTGGAGGATCAGCAAGGAGGACAGTAGCTGAAGCATAGGGAGAGAGGAAGAGACGGCCGGGGGACAAGTCAGAGGGAAGCCATGTGAAGACTCTGGATCGTACTCAGTGAAATGGGAAGCCCTTGAAAAAATGTGAGCAGAAGACTGCTATGATATGACGCACCGTTTTAAAGGAGCCCTTCAGCTGCCGTGTGGGGCGGGGATGAGTGCACCAAGATGGCACAGATGGGGAGGGGAGGCAGTGGGGATATTAAGAGGGGGTCCTTAGTTATGTTTTTAAAGGAATTGATAAGATTTGCTAATAGGTTGCATGGAAGGGATGAAAAAATGAGAGTCTACGATAACTCTGAAGTTTTGAACTGAATAACCAGGAAAATGAATTGTCCTTTACCGAGAGGGAAGGATTAATTTGGGAGGGAGATATCACAAGTTTCGTTTGGCTGGCATTCTAGAACCCAGAACTTGGATGGGAGCAGGTGGGGGCTAGATGCCCTTTCAAAACCCAAGCAAAAGAGTCCCAGGGGAGGAAAATGGAATGTCCCAGCATTAAATGAAGTTCAGCTGGATTCTAAGACAATACAACCTAACCAGACTGAGCGAGCCAGGGGCAGGAAGGGGCAGGAGTCTTCTCAAGGAGCCTGAAGAGAAGCCTTTGACTGAACAGATAGGTGTGAGGGGCACCAGGAGTTTGAGAGAGATCAGAGGGTGGGAACAGGCCTCCAGAAAGAGTGGGGCCTGACTTGAGCTTCTGAAAAGGGAGCTGAGCTTAGGATACAGAACTGGGGGAAGTTGTAGATGCAAGACAGACAGATGAACAAAAAGAACGCAGCTCGGAAGGATCGTGACTTGACTGAAGACCAAACTGAGCATGGGAAGGAGATAGTGTAGGAAATTGGGCTAGAAAATTAGGATAAGACTGCATTGTGAAAGGCCTCGAAAGCTTAAAGCTTGACAGAGCAGTCTGACAGAGCGTGCAGGAGTAAAGAGCTGGACCCGGCAATGCAGCCACGGTGTGCTTCGAGAGTGAGTAACACTTTTGTGTGGCACCTTTCTTGGCGATCTGAAAGTCAAAGTAAGACCTCCACCTTCATTTCCTCTCCCACTCTTTACTATTTTAACCATAAAACATGCACATCCCATCCTAAGCAAGAGGAAGACTTGCTAACAGCCTGAATAGGCCAATTTTCTGGAGCAACAGTTTCCCAGTAAGACTGCTTTTAGTTCCCACCACAGGACATCCTTCAGCAGACTTTACCAGGAGGACGAGATGACTTAGAAGTGTGGGTCTGCACTAATTCCCGGAGACGTGGACTTTTAACAGGAGGCATTTGCAATGCATAGAAATGTAATAGTATATATAAGACAGCATAGTGATGTATGATGATACTGTCTACATTAGCATAACTACAAATATAATGTTACTGATATATCTTCATAATGTCTATAATTTAGATAGAAATTCTATATTTACACATATACACTCTTACAAACAATACCATCAGGTTAGCTGTAAGACACTGAGTTTGTATTTTTATCGCATACTGTCAAGTTTTGGGAATGAAGTACATGCTCTCACTTCAGCACTAGGTCCTTTGTCAGGTTATATGAAACAAATTACTTTGTCCCACTGAGCTTTTCGGAGGTTGACAGAATATAAATTAATGTCATATTGATCATCAGACCTATTCTCTGGTTTTAATATTCTGTTTTTCAAAAGATAACTCTTTTTTTTGATGTTTTAAAAATGAATTTCCAGTGGAAAATACCATAACCAAAATAATCTGATTTACAGATTATGGATAATTGGCCAGGATATGACTTGAATTTATTCACGTACCCGCAGCACTATTATGGAGATTTGGAATATGTCCTCATACCTCACGGCATCATTGTGGACAGGTGAGTGTTGCAGCCTGCATCGGTCTTGGGCCTGTTGGCTCTCTCTCTCGTGTGAATCATGTCATATACTGTAGGACCCTATTCCTGAGTCACTTTTATATAGTGACGGGTGGAACTTTTCTGGGACAGAGAATATGAGATCAAAAGAATCTGTGCTTTAAGTGCACTGTTTACCTGGACATTTATCCAAGGGAAGAGGTAAAAAGAATATACATACATAAGGTATTACATTATAAATAACAGCCAATGTCCTGTCCAAATGGGAGATGGTAAGGCATTGCTTCTCATCAGAGGACCTTTGTCTCACATTTTTTCAGAGACTCTTGAGTTAAGAGGTGACCTTTGCCTTCATAGGACACACCTCTAAAGCCCTGGCTTTTCCTGCAGCTTGCAGTTATTTCAGAGCAAGTAATGTATCAGAGGTCAACCAGTCAGCACAATTATATTTTCCAGCCAGTGGTAAAGTTTTGCGGCTTGAAAAGATCTGCGCAGAACTATTTCTAGAATACAATTTCTAGTTCTTTCTGACCCAGCTACATAGATATACTCCAGCTGCTTCCTAGCTGAGCAGCTTTTTGAAAGCTAACATTTCCTCTCCTGTTCATCTAAGCCCCTAAGTTATCCCCCACTTGTCCCTTGATTTTTAGAGAGTCCCCTCCAGTTCAGACCAGCACAAGTGTCAGGATTTAGAGGTCATGCCCCTCTCACAAAACAGCCTTCATGCTCAGACTGTTACCTTTCCACGTACCTCTATTTTCTGCACAAAGGTCAAATACTTAAGCCTTCACATTTATATGGAAAGCAAGCTTTGTGCATTTCACAGTGCCTTCCCAGGAACCAGAGAGATTCTTCTGAATCAGAAATCAGGGTTGGGGAGGTCGGCGAGGCACTGGCGAGTAGGAGCAAATGGAGACTTCGGGGCTCCTCCTCCCCCCGTTCTTTAAACCATAGTACTTCTGCTTCTATTTTTTTTCTATGTTATATCATTGAGTTAAAATTTAACTTTATGAAATAGGTCCTCAGCCAAAAGAAAGTTTGAAAACACTAGGTGTTCACAGTTCCCCGTATATTACCTTTCCATCATTTTCTATCCGTAAGCAAAAAAGAAACGTCATTCTTTCACTCAAATTCTAAAATTTTCCATTGGATAAGATGTACATACTGTGTGTTCTCTCAAATTATAGTATATTATTAACATAAGGTCTAGTTTGGGGTTTCTCATGGCCTATGGCTTTCTATGGAATATAAATTCTGATCCTCAAAGGGAGAAAATTGTTTTGTGAGCAAATAAACTTTGGAAATTTTGCATCTCCCAAATTGTTAAATCTCCCTGTTGATGATTCATATTAAACATACGGAAATCCTGAAGGAAAAAAAAAAGGGAAAGAAACCTGATCGATTTGAATAATTACACCAAATTTTGTGGGAGTCTTTGTACTCAGTTCACCTCTTAATAACTCTCAGAAGGGTTTTCCCTTAACAACAGTTTGGGAACTCCCACATTTACGCAAATTCCTCCTTTTCTCACCTGTGTTTTATGACTTAAATTAATTGAATCCTGATAAGGTTACCCGAAGCCAATTTCCTGTGGAAGAGAACCACCCAGTGAGCTTGTTAAAATACACATTCTAAAGCTTTCTGTCCAAAATTCTGATTCAATGGTCCTGGGAGGGTCTCAGGAATGCCCATCCACCTTTAAAATGAATTTATTAAGATATAATTTACATACTATAAAATTCATCCATTGTAGGTAAATGATTCAATGGTTTTTAGTAAATTTTATGGTTGGGCAACCATTACCACCATCATTTTACAATATTCCTATCATCCCCCAAAGTTTGTTTGCTTTCAACCTCTCCTGCTACCCTCAGTATCAGGCAGTCACTATTCTGATTTCTTTCTGTATAAATTGGTCTTTTCTGGACATTTCATGTAAATTAAATCATGCAATATTTGCCGACTCACCAATTGATGGACATTCAGATTTCTAGTTTTTGGCTGTTATAAATAATGCTTTTATAAACATTCTTTGTGTAGACATCTCTTTTCATTTCTCTTGGATGTACACCTTGAAGTGAAATACTAGCTTTTATGATAAGTTTAAGAAACTGCCAATTATTTTCCAAAGTGGCCGTGCCATTTTCCATTTCCACCAGCAGTGTATGAAGTTTCCAGTTTCTCCATATACTTGCCAACATTTAGTATTGTCTGTCCATCTGATTATAGCCATGCTAATGGATATGTAAGAGTATCTTATTATGGTTTTAATTTGCATTTTCCTTATGATTAATGTGCTTATTAGCTATTATATGTCTTCTTAGGAGAGATGTCTATTTAAGTCTTTTTGCCAGTTTTTCAGTTGGGTTGTTTGTCATTGTATAGAGTCGTAAGTGTTCTTTATATATTCTAGATGCAAGTACTTTATCAGATATACCATTTGCAAGTATTTTTCCCCAGTCTGTGGCTTATCTTTTCATTTTTTTTTTGATGTCTTTTGAGAAGAAAGTTGAATGGAGTATTCTAGAAACATCAATTAATCCAGTTGGCTTATGGTATTGTTCATTTCAACTATATCCTTCCTAGTTTCCTGCCTATTGGGTCTGTCAGTTACTGAGAGAGGGGTTTTGAAGCCTGCAGCTGCAGTAGTGGATTCATCTATCTCTCCTTGTTTTGACACTATGTTGTTAGGTGCTTGCACATTAAGGATTGTTATGTCTTCTTGGAGAATTGACTTATTATGTAATGCCCTTTTATATTCATGCTAAGTTCCTTGCTCTGGAGTCTGCTATGTCTGAAATTACCCCAGCTTTTGATTAATGTTAGCATGGTACATCTTTCTTCCTCCTTTTACTGTTAATATTGTGTCTTTATATTTAAATTGTACTTCTTGTAGACAACATACATTAAGGTGTTTTTTAATTCATTCTGATAGTCTCAGCCTTTTAATTGGTGTATTTAGATCATTCACATTTAAAGTGATTATTGATATAGTTGGTTTAATATCTATCATATTTGTATATATTTCCTATGCATTGCCCTTGTTTTTCATTTCGTTCTATTTTTTTTTTGTCTTCCACTCTGAAATATGTCTCTCCCATAATGTGTGGTCTCTGATGATGTGCGGGTTATTTTTCTTCTTTTCATTTTTAAGCCTCACTTACTAGGGTTCACCCCTGTGTCTCAATAGCTTAGTGTTCAGCCTAAGATTGGTTAGAGATTGTACTCAGACACCTCGAGCCAGTAAGGCGTCCACTCTGCTGATGAACGTGTGTGGGGGTTTGCAGGCACATTCAAGTTTCCAGACTTTTCCAAGTCTTCCTTGGCGTTTACATTCCACTGGGATTTCTTGTGTCTCCCCTGTACCTGCTTACAGACTCCATCATCCGGAGACGTGTGGGTGGCTCAGGCCCCCTCTGGTCTCTGCTGTGCATACACATAACTTCTGGTCAGTTTCGGACATGTGGGGAATCTGTCGTCTAGCCCTCTCCTATGACTCTAACCTCTCGGAATTCCCTATCAAATCTCGGACTGGTCTAACCAGTTAGTTGCTCAAACAGGTCTGTGAACACAGGAAAATGGAGCCACTGGCCTCCCTGTTTTCACGCTCCCAGGATGGCTATATAGGCTGACAGTGCTTGCAGTCAGGTGGGCTCCCTCTGGCAATGCCCCGCCCTGGCCGAACTACCTGGTTGAGCAACAGAGCTGGAGCTGGGTAGAGGTGGGAGGGGGACAGTGGGGCCATTCTTGGGCAGGAATGCCACAGACTCGAGCCGTTTGTACCCAGTGTTCAGCGTTTTCATGAACAAATGATTCCGTTTGTTGTATACTTTTGGTTGATTTTCAGAGTGCTGAAATTGTAGTTTTGAACAGTCTTGACCAGCTTTATTCTTGCTGTCTATGGAGAGAATATGTTAATCTCCTTACTCCATCATGCTGGGAACGAATGCTTCTTTTTTATGGAATATCTGGCATACTGATGTACAGTTTTTGATGATCCTATTTTGAGAAACATTGCCTGAAGCCATGGTTGCTTATATAGATATAGATATAATATGTACACACATATATATAATAGGGTAAAAAAGATGAAGGGATTAAGAAGTACAAATTGCCAGTTATAAAAACAGTCACAGGGATGTTAAGTACAGCATAGGGAGTATAGTCAATAATATTGTAATAACTATGTGGTGTCAGATGGGTACTAGACTTACTGGGTGATCGCTTCATAAGTTCCATAAATGTCTAATCACTATGTTGTACACCTGAAACTAATATAATGTTGTATGTCAACTATAATTAAAGAACATTTTTTAATTGATTAAAAATTTTTTGAATTTTTTAAATAAAATAAAAACAAAAGAGAGGCATCAAAAACATAATGTATAAATATATTATTTAATTATATATTATATATGTAGATCATATGTAGCAATGTTTTTATATATGTGTGTGTATATATTATATCTATATCTATATCAATATCGATGTAGATATAGATCATTCAGTTTATCTATTTTAAATCTAATTCTGTTTAAGATGCCAGTGGAATTTTTTTAAAATGTACCTTAGATCTTGCCTCCATTCAGGATTTTAATGTTGTATAGGTGTATGGACAATGGACTTAAAGACATGAAACAATTAGAAAAAAATACAATGACGGTTCCAGGTTAGGTGTTGGGTTCCAGCCCAAGGCTGCCTTGGTGCAGAACTCCACAGGCATCGTTCGTGTTGTGTGCCGTGGAAATGGTGCCTGCTGGAGACGTACTCTAAGGTACCTTTCGCAGAGGTTGTGTGCTATCTTTGTCAAATGTAAGGCAAATGTTATTCTTTTGATAGTTACTATGGGCTTGACTTTTCCTCCAGTCTCCTCGAATGTTGTAAAGTGGGTGAATCATTCTTCATTTCCTTTTTCTCTGCTATAAAGTGAGCGTGATATCAGCGAATACCGTCATAGCCTTAAGGTGAACAACTCGGCTCTGTAGTGATAAAATAATAGCATTCGTGATCTCTGACTTTATATTTTACACCTTAATCATCTTTGTGACACAGAGGAGCAAAAATGTACTGTTGATGATGTGGTTGTCAGATGCACGTTTTGAACACTCTCTGTCCATCTTTAACAAAGCTCCTTTACCGGCATCCTCCTGTTTCCCAAGCTCTTCTCCCCATTTCTCTGCATAATCTAATATGCATAGTGCATCACACATTTTCCAGAAAGGAAGATACTCAGAAATACTCAGAAGTAGTTAGGCTTTAATTTATCTTTCAATTCCTCCTTTCAGAATTGAGCGGCTGGCCAAGGATATCATGAAAGACATAGGATACTGCGACATCATGGTCCTGTGCGTGCTTAAAGGAGGTTACAAGTTCTGTGCCGACCTTGTAGAACACCTTAAGAATATCAGTCGAAATTCAGATAGATTTGTCTCTATGAAGGTTGATTTCATCAGGCTAAAAAGTTACAGGGTAAGTTATTATTTGTTCCATTTTCATTATATGACATTTAGTGTGAACAACTGTGTACAATAAAAGAACTAGTAATGTTATGAAAATGAAGAAAGGTAATTTTTTTAAATTTGCAAGATACTGCAATCTGTAATTCAAATAGTATTCTTCCGTGGGGGCCGGGGAAGGACCCTTATTTCTCTTTTCATATACATGGAAAGATGCTTCAGGAATGACTCATGCTTGCTTTTTTGATTATAAGGTTGAGTGGTTGTTTCCTGGTGCCAAGCCTCGCAATTGTGTTAAGAACGAGTGTTAAGAAAGTTCAGTGAACATGGGCATGTTTCTGCCCTGATTGTCACTGTTGGCCCTGGAGACCTACACGAGGGTGTCCAGCCCATGGATGAGAGAGTTAAACTTGGGTGGCTGCAGTCACAGCCTGGAAGTAGAGGAGGGACAGTGAGTTATCAAATACAATCAGACAAGCCCAGGGAACCTCCACCAGTCTATGCTGGGTTCTCTTGACTACCATGGGACAGAACTGAGGTAGATTTTTCTCCAAAGATGTCATCCTGTTTGTCTTCCTCTTTCCTCTCTGTGATGTTACTTTTTGTGATGCTTTTTTGATTCAGTGTATTAAATCATTAACACTAGCTGAACTGTTGGGTGAAGAGCTACTGGCGTCAAAACCATGAAAGTATCTACATTAATTAAACTAGCAGGACACATTTTAATTCACTCTGAATTGGTTTTTTGTTGCCGTGTGACATATCACCACAAACTTAGTGGCTTAAACCAACACACATGTGTCATCTTACAGGTTCTCTAGGTCAGAAGTCCAGGCATGGCTTCTCTGCTGAGTCTTCCCAGGCTGAAATCAGGGTGTTAGCCGAGGCCTTGATCTCATCCGAGGTTTGGGGTCCTTTTTTTAAGATCACTGGTTGTTGGTAAAATTCAGCTCCCATTTCCCACGGATTCTAACCTGGGAATGCTCTCAGCTCCTAGAGGCTGACCTCACTCAGCTCTTTGCCTCACAGACTCCTCCATAAGCAGTTCCTAGCATGGCAGGAGACCTCTCCCTTTACCAAGGGCCCAGCCCCTTTTTTTAAAGGCTAACCTGATTAGGTCAGGTTCACCAGGACAAGCTCTTTTTTGATGAACACGAAGTCAATTGACTAGTCACCTAATCGTGGGAGCGAATTCCCATGATGTTTATAAGTCTCACCCACACTCAAGTGGAGGAGATTATACAGGGTGTGTACACCAGGGGACAGGCATGGAGAGGGTGGCATTTTAGAATTGTGCCTACCAGTTTCTCTGTGACTCAGCTGCCTCAGCTCTAGAGTACCTGGCAAATTATTTCTCATTTCTTAAGATACTCTGTATTTTCCTGATGACCTCTCAGGCGAAGATGAAATTGTCTTTTACAGACATCTTAACCCTAATATTTTGGTTTCAGCATCTCTTGAAAATCTGTTCTCTCTTCAGGTGCCTTTCATCCTGGATTATATAGCTGTCCTTCTTATTTTTTCCCCATTTACTTGGCTCTGATTCTTATTATATTTTTTTCCCAGCAAACAGCTTTTTAAAAATCTTTAAAAACTTTTTAAAAATTAAAGTCAGGTTTATTGAGGTATAATTTACATGCAGGAGAATTCATCTCTTTTAGTTTACAGTTCTGTGAGTTTTGACAATAGCATGTGGTCATGTAAATCACCACAGTCAAGATGTAGAACACTTTCTTACCACAAAAAAATACCCTTGTGCTCCTTTGAAGTCAACTCTTCCCCTAACTCCTAGGCCCTGGTAACCACCGATAAGTTTTCTGTTTTAGAAAACTCCAGAATATCATATAATCATATACCATGCAGTCTTAGTAAATCTGTAAATGTTAGCAAAATTCATTTGAGGTTCATCCATACTGTTACATGTACCAGTAGTTTATTTCTTCTTATTGTCAAGTAAGATATCATTATATGGTTATACTACACTTTTTAAATTCATTCATCAACTGATGAATAGTTTGTTTTCTTTGGGGAGTGATTATGAATAAAACTGCTATAAATATTCACACACAGTTTTTTGTGTGTGCTTATGTCTTGATTTCTCTTGAGGTTCCTAGGTCAGATGGTGAAATATATAAGAAATTGTCAAATTCTTTTCCAAAGCGATTGCATATTCTGCATTCCTGCCTGTAGTGTATGAGGGTTCCAGTTACTCCACGTTTTAACAGTGCTTGGTATTGCCAGTTGTTTATTTTTAAAAATTTTCATTATCTTGTCCATTCCAATAGGTGATGGCATCTCATTATGATTTTAATTTACATTTCCATAAGGAATAATGATGTTGAACAGACTTATTTTGGTTATTCGCTATCCACATAGCTTCTCTGATGAAGCGTTTGTTCAAATATCTTGCTCATTTTTAAAATTAGGTTGTTTGTTTTCTTATTATTGAGTTTTGAGAATTCTTTATATATATGGCCATAAATGTTTTACTAGATAAAGGAATATATTTTTGAATGTGTTTTAAATATATTTTCCAGCCAATGGTTTTTTCATTTTCATAATTTTTTCTAAAACATAATGTAAAAATTTTTATAAACTCCAATTTATCAATTTTTTCTTTGTGGGACCATGCTTTTTGTGTATCTAAGTAATCTTTGTCTAATTCAAGGTCACAAAGAGGTTCTCTGTTTTCTTTGAGAAATTTCATTGTTCTGGGTTTAATCTAAGTCTATGATCCACATTGTGTTAATTAGTATGGTACAGGTCAAGGTTCTTTTCCTTGCACGTGAATGTCAGATTGTTCCAGGATCATCTGAAAATCAACTGACTCTGTGCGTATGGGTTTATTTCTGAACACTCTATCCAGTTCTGTTAATCTATGTGCTTATCCTTTTGTCAGTACTCTACTGTTTTGATTATTGTAGCTGTGTAAGTCTGGAAATCAGGTAGAGATGATGCTTAACAGGGCAAATTCCTCCGAGTTGCTGGGGGAGCTCAAGCCCTGCACAGAGAGAGAGAAAGAGACAGACAGACAGACCGGCAGGCAGAGTCAGAGACAGAGACAGAGACAGAGAGAGAGAGAGATATAGAGAGAGAGAGAGAGAGAATCTTGACTAAGCACAGAAAGGATCCCAGTACATGCCAAAGTTAGAGTCAAAAAGAACGTTTATTAGAGAAAGGTTAACACTCCGTAGACAGAGCGTGGTCTCCTCTCAGAGACAAAGAGTGAGAGATCCTAGAGAGAAAAGACAATGAGAAAGACAGAGACAATGACAGTGAGAGGGATGGTGACAAAGAGAGGGACAGAGACAATAAGAGGGACAGAGAAAAAGACAACGAGAGGGACCCAAGCGTTCCGGGAATCTAGTTTATGTATCTTTCTTGGTTTCTATGGACTAAAGTTTAAAGACCTTGTTTACCTATTTTCTTTTGATGGTATGAGTATACAGTGGGAAAGAAAGAGTATGTAGTGTAAAAGAAATGAATCTATGAGGAGAATGCGTGCTGGCAATCCCCAGCCTTTGATTCTAAATTCCCCATGGTTTTAGCCATAGGGAATGAATGATTGTGTTTATTTTGTGTAGGGCGGGACTTAAAGACTCTGTTTTCCTATTTTCCTTCATGGTGTGGGGAAATAGGTTGTTAGCAATCCCAGTAGAAATCTTCCTTTGTTCTGTAGGTTTCCACGGGGTCTGGCTGCAGGGCTGATCAGTACATTGCAGTCTCTAAATGTAGCTCGATTTAATATTTTGGTTCTCTCGCTCCCTCCTTACATTAGCATGTGTCCTATAACTTTGTCCTTTTTCATGACTATTTTAGTTCTTTGCTTTTCTATATACATTTTAAAATCATGTTGTTAATTTTTACAAAATCACCTGTTAGAATTTTTATTGGGACTGCTTTGAATCTATAGATCACTTTGGGGAGAATTAACATCTTACCATTATTTAGTCTTCCATGAACAAGGTGTATTTTCCAACTTATGTAGGTCTTATTTAACATCAGTGTTTTCTAGTTTTCAAGAGTCAGATGTTAGATAGACATATCTCTGAGGTTTATACTTAAACATTTAATGTTTTTCAGTCCTATTATATTTGGTAAGTTTTTCTTTGAATTTTAATTTCCAATTATTTATTGTTAGTATTTAGAAATATTATTGATTTTGTATATTGAAAACTATGACTTTTTAAAACTCTTAACTAGTTCTAATAGTTTTTTGAAGATCCTTTTGGATTTTCTATGAAGACAATAATTTCTTCTGTGACTAGAGATGGTATTACTTCTTCCTTTCTAATTTGTATGTTTTTATTTCTTTTTATTGTCTATTGAACTGGCTAGGAATTCGTATACAGTATGGTCAATCTTGCTGAAACTAACAGCATTATAATCCATGTCAAATTAAACAATACTGCTATCTCTCACTGTCCATTTCTCTAAACATCTTTTCTATTTTATCTGTGTTTTAACTTATAGGCACACATTCTAACACTTATTAACAAACATTAACACTTATTAGCACGATTAACTCATGTTTATATGATACTAGTTCAGAACAAACATTTGCATTTGTAAAACTCTTGGAACATTGTGATCATTAATCCTGCATTTAGAACAATATTTTCAAATTGACAGATTTTTGCTGGTGGTAGGGATGGGGGCGGGGGGTCCCTACCCAGTGTTCTGATGAAGGAGGAAGGCAATACTAGACTTTAAATCTTCACCACCTTCATCAATTCTCACACACACTGTGTATTTTAGCTTTTGTCCCACATTTAAATCCTGTAGGACCCACGAATGATGTCTTTCCCTTCTTACTAAATGTTCTTCCTCTTGTCTCTCACCAAAGTGACACAGATCATCTCCTGAGAGTTACCTGACATAAAAGCCTATCTGCTCACGCAGAGCAAGCTTTTCCCCCAAATAAGTATCCTCAGAAATGGATGGGAAAAAAAACATATTCATAGTCTGGAGTATGACAGGAACAACTCTCTGCTCATAGCACATAAACTGTCCTCATCCAGAGAGGAATTAATTGCTGTTCTTAGGTTAGGCTTGAGTTGACCATCCCTCTCCTTACTTGAGCAATTTCAACATTCCAGAAGGCAGAGACCTATTAAAAAACAAAACAAAACAAAACAAAACCCCAAACTAATAAACATCACCAAATAAGGGGAACAGAATTAGGTCATTTTCCTCTGAGGATATTTGGTGCTCCTGCATACCTCCAAACCAATTCATAGGGAACAGACATCTCAAAAACATCTCAGGAGAAACAAGGGCCACTACAATGTTCTTTTTCTTCCTTTAGAAATTTCTGGAAGGCTATCAAGACTCTGCATATTGTTGTGGGTGCTTGTCAAAAGCATTGTGTAGCTTTACTCTCTCTGACCTTCCTGCTCTGATTCTTTCTTAAATTTCTTTTTTTGATGGGAAAAAAAAGTTGAAAGTTCAGTTTACTCAGAGGTAGTGTTTCTCTTGTCACAGCCATCAGCATTAGTAAGTCACTTTAGGAGCTCTTTTCCCAGGAGGGGGTCTCATTGTTCGATGCCCTCCACTGTTTACTAAAAGACCTTCTTGAGGGATAGATGGCTCCAAACATCTTAGGGCTCTAGGCAATTTGACTTGTCTTTGTTGTTATATTAAACTTACCAGAAGACATGAAATGAATTTGCATGAATGATACCAATAAATGATAACACAGATTATTTAGAAATTGGCAGTAGGCTAATTCACTTGGAGAGCATGGCCAATATACTCCTGATCTTTAATGAAGTGAGGGAACTGGCAACCTGAATTCCTGAACATTTCAAGTTTTCCTTCCCCTCTCTCTTTTCCTTTTTCCTTCTGTCTTTCCACTACTGTTCATTCAGCATTTGCTGAATTCATCTTCTCATTTAATCCTTGGCCAAGATAGCTCTCATCTCTTCTTTTATTAATGAAGAATAGAAAGCTCTGAGAGCTTAATTAACTCACCTAATGTCCCACAGCCAAAAAATAATAGAGATTGGCATCAGAGCCCAGATCCATCTGTCTCTCAAGCTTATGCCCTTTGAATGTATTATTTCCTATAGATTTTTCTAAGGTTTTCCACAAAACTACTGTTTCATGAGATGTTAATATATTTGCTAACATCTAAAAGGAAGTTGGTTTTATTTTTCTTCTACAATATATGTAAGATAAGTATTAAGTACATATATATAATTATTATCAATAATTTGACTTTAAGAAATGGTTTCTTAGTTGAGAAAATCGGGAAGTTGCATGAGAGAGAACTTATTACATGTATGACTTATTACATGCCATAGTATTCAGCATTTATTTAACAAAGAATCAAATATCAATTATTTCTTATAAGAGTGTATTCGCCTATGGGGCCATATTTTTCAGCTCCTCTAATGCAAAGATATGCTACATCTCATGAGTAGCTGTTTGTGTTCTATCACTGCATTATACATTAAAAATTTTTTTTTGTAGAGTAATACATCCAAACAGAGATAATTTGATTGTGGAAATTTTATGGAATAGACAACTTGAAAATGTTATGTGAAATATGACTTAAGAGCCTTTTAAATGCTTACTGGAGCTCACAGGAAGGTAAGGGATATCTTAGGGGCAGAAATGAAGTATATGAGAATCAGAATGTCAGTATGAACTGGTGCCTCCCAGGAGTTGGGGTTGGAGAGAGGGAGTGTCAGTCTCAGTAATCTGACTTTCACACCCATGCAGAGACAGACGATAAAGATTTAGACTCATATACAATGAGAAGTTGAAGGCCAGTGCCTTCAAAGGTGTATGTCTTTGGTGAAAAAATTCACCCATTACTAATGGGAGACCCAGAGAAACTAGCTAGCCTTTCTTGGCGTGGGCTGGAGTGGGAAAGTAAAATATCCTGTGGGAAGTTTTAAACATGAGTCTCTACCACATGTGAATTTGGGGTTTTTAATTTACCTACATAGTCTTGGAAACTCCAGCCTGAGAATTTAGTATTAAAATTGGTCTCAGACCACAGTACCCTCCAGTACCTTGTGGGAGCAAATTGAACACCTCTCTAAAGGAAGTACCTCATCCAAGACAGGATGCCTACAAAGAAGCTTCATTTAACCTGAGCCTGCAAACCCAAAGCACAAAGGATACGTGGAAGCAATCCACATAGGCAAGGTCAGCTGGCAAAAATAAATAGCAGCAAAAGGTAAACAAATTATCTGGAAGAGAATATAAAATAACTCTACTTAATATGACTGAAGACATAAATGACAGTATTCAAAGAAAAGGTAAGACAATATGGGAAGAAAAAAATAAAAGGGAACTTTCAGAAGTGAAGTAATAGAATGTCTAGCAATGAAAAAGGAAATGATTGAATGGAAAAGATAGCAATTCAAATGATAGGATAAATAGCAGATTGAATGTTATTATCTATGTGAATTTTGAACTGGAAGATGGACCTGAGAAAAATTACCCAGAAGGTAACACAGATGTGAGAAAAGGAAGATAGGAGATATGAAAGATCGAAAGAAAAGACCCAAAATATGTCACATAGGAATTCTATAAGGAAAGACTAGAGAGAATTGAGGAGAGGCAACTTTTTATAAGATAATGCCTAATAATATTCTACAGTAGATGAAAGGCATGAATATTCAGATTCAGGAAGTACAGCAAGACCGTACCTAGACATGCAACAGTGAAAGTGAAAAACAAAACAGAGTTAATGAATAGATCATAAAAGCAACTGAGGAGAAAAGAAAAATTGCTTCTGAAAGAATTGCCACTATCTTAGCACCAGTTTTCTTAAAGGCGACAACAGAATCAGAAGACATGCAGTAGTATTGTCAATATATTGAGAGAAAATAACTGTTAGCCTAGATTTCCATCTCTAGCTAGCTAATCTTTAACTCAAGTGTGAGTGCCAGCCAAAGACATAAGTAGTCTCATTCTGAGTTTCTTGGTAACAGACACTGGCTGAAAGCACCTTCTAAAGGTGTATTTTAGTAAGAAGGAAATTGAACCCAAAAGAGTGAATGTGATACAAAAAAAATTGACAAGCATGTAATTAATCAAAAAAGTTTTGATTAGTCTACGGCCATGCTACCCTGAACGAGCCTGATCTTGTCTGATCTCGGAAGCTAAGCAGAGTCGGGCCTGGTCAGTACTTGGATGGGAGACTACCTAGGAAGACCAGGTACTGTAGGTGTAAAAAATAAAAAATAAAAAATAAGGGATCGCAAGATGACAAGGTCTTTGCAATCTGTGAGTTCAACCAAGGGTTGCCTCGCCTAATAAAGAAAGAAAGAAAGTTTTGATTGGTTAAAAAAGTTGATAAAATAATAACTGATTGTGACACATTTTGGTCATAAAACAAACAAGACAGAATTAAAATACCAGGCCACTCTCAGCTGTAAATGATCAGAGTAAAAATGGTCTTCTGTCCTGTTACTGTTTAGGAAAAGCATAAAAATGTTGAGGACTTGCAAACTTTAAATTAGGTATGCCTTTGAAAATTTAAGGGTAACCACTGAAAGAACAGAAATATTTTGTACGTTATGTATAACTTCCCAGTAAGCAGAGAGGACCGAGATGTTAAGTAACATGTCCAAAGCCAAACAGCTCGTAAATGGAGGATCTAATCTTCAAAGCAAGTTCAACTCCAGAGCCCAAGACTGAGACCACTAAAACACACTGTCTCTCTAGAGAGATGTTGATGTACTGAGCTATATTAGGCTAAAGGGAGCAAAATGTCACCAAATGAATTGGCATCATTTTTTCCCTGAGCTTAATTTTGATATTTGCTGAACTCGGTTAAGCCATCACCCATAATTTCTGAAAGAATGGCAATGTCTGTAATATAGACAATTAACCTCTTATTTTTCTGAAGTAATTTATACATTATACTAATAAAGTATGAAGAAGTACCTTCCAAGAAAATAAGTAATAAATATTGACACTTGGTTTTTCTGTAAATTCTGGGAAACTAGGACTTTCTTTTCATTTTTCTCCCTACACTATGGAGATTTTCCAAAGATATGAAGACTGACAACACCTGCTCACTCTCTGGATTCAGTTAAAGCTCTTGGGATGCCAAATCCAGCAGAATGGCACAGGATCCTTGAACTCCAAGCTCCTTTCCAACTCCTGGGGGTGTAGAGACCTGAATCAAAGAGGAACAGGTATAATTTAGCTACTCAGTTTAGTGCGTTTTGAGAGAGCTCTGTGAAGGAAGGGATGGGAGGCATTTTGGAACATCTATTCGAAGGGTCTTGGGAGTAGAGACCTGGGAGGATTCCACAGCAATCGGTGGGGAGTATTGGTAGGCGCCAGCAAGTGATTTTTCAGCCAGCTTTTTTGTGTGCGGACGTATCATTTGCCAAGCTTTCTTCCTTTATTCCCTCGTAAATGTCGCCTGGAATTAAAAGTTCATGAATTTATATACGATCCAGTGTGAGGATAAAGTTCAACTCTGGATGCAATACTCTGATGTCTTTGTTTTCCACCAGTTTTACTGTGAGCAAAGCAAAATCTTCATCAAACTTCGAGGCTCTAAAAACTGGAGAGATTTTATGTTAAGCAGGCTGTAGTCACCTTAGATCCTTCCCCTGTGCTGTTGGAACGTGCACTGCTTTGTATTAATTAATAATTCCCGTGTGTTGGCGGCACCAAGAGAAAGTTTTCTGGAGATAAAATACAAAGTGTGGCTGCAGTAAGACTGAGGTTTGCCGTGTAGGAGGTGTGAACCCCCGGGGAAGCTGGCATCTTTGTAAAAAAGGCTCATTAGAGCTGAGGGTTGGCCACAAACCTAATCCCACAGGGAAGAGAAAAGCTGAAATTCGTTTCTTCTCTCATTCCCACAGTTCAGAACACAAGGTTTAAGTCAGTCTTTGATGATCCATACTAGTGGGGAATGAGGACAGGCTAGTATGTTTATGTATATATCTATATGTAATTTGTATGTGTGTGTACATATCTATATAGATATAGAAAAGATCTATCTATCATCTATCCATCATCTATCATCTACCTATCATCTATCTACCTATCTAGCTAGCTATCTTTTTTTAAGTAAGAAAGGAAGAAAAACTAAAGGAGTAGGGAAATAAAAGAATAGAAAAGGGAAGATGAGAGACAAAAGAAATTCTAAAACTTAACCATATTTTATTAAATCGAAGACATCGTAGATTGTAAATTAACTATTACTTAGTGTACCACTAAGAAAGAAAAAATGCTATAAATTAAGCTATGACCTGACATGCATTTTAAGATGCATCCTGATTTGGGGTATATTAAAATGTGAAGAAAATATACCACTTGGAATTGATGAATCGGTAGTTCCCCTTTCTCTTGCAGCACCATTTGGAAGTGTTTGAATAGCTGAAATGTAACAGAAAAGGTGGTCCGTGCCCTTTGATGGTTCTTAATTATTGGGTCCTGTAATAGTATTCCAGTATTCTTTTGCAAACAGTAGGGTATTCCTTTGAGGCTGCAGATTTTTTTCACCTTAGTATCTAAACTATTTTTAACCTCCTCGAAACACTTTGCAAACTTCAAAGGGAGGGTTATTTTCTAAAGAATAAATCAGAGAGAGGCCTGGATGATTGGAATTATCCACATAAATCCTTAAAATTAATCGAAAGCATTTATGAAAACCAGAACGTAATTTCGGTGTGACTTCTGGAAAGAGACGCTAAAACATCTGTCATGTTCATATGTTACAGAAACAAAGAGTGCTGACATTACCTGTTTTGTCTTTGACCTTTGGTTCTTAAGATATATTTACTGCTGGCTTTCGGCACGCATGGATGAAAAGACTTGACATGAAGCAAATATCTATTTGACCTTAAAAAGAGATCGTCTAGCTTTTCCTAGATTGCTCTAAGAAAGTTTACTTTAAGATTTCTAATTCTTTCAAGTAGAAGATTTTTTTTTTTTAAGTGAGACCAAAGCCCGTGTTTATAATAAAGTCGACGGTAGGGTTTATAACAACATTTTTAGTTATCATTCGTTACAGTCTTTACTTTGTAGATACCTATGCATTTTATTCATGTACATTCTTTGTATTCAAATTTAGTTTGTCTATAAATGTAACAGAAAATGTATAGGACCCAATAATTAAGAATAACCAAAGGGCGAAGACCATGTTTCTGTTACATTACTAAGATGCTTATTAGGATGTCTCTTTCCTTATGAAAAGCAAACACTGAGAGGGCGAGTAAGAGAATAATGCAGAAGTAATTATTAAATTACAGAGGCAACCACATTTTCAGAGCCAGTCTGGGGACAGAGCTGTACTTAACTCAGTAACTGCCACAGGCTGGGGTTGAATCCAGAAGAAGGAACGAGAGCCAGCCTGGAGTGAGGCATACTGCGGAGTACACTTGGCTGCCAGCAAAGCAGCTGTAACAGGTAGTAGAGCGATGGGCAGAAAGACCATATCCTTTAGGGCTCCAAACACTAGGCTGGTAGGATTAGCCAGCTTGTATTCTACTATTGGTTCAACTAAATAGAAACTAATATATACTGAGTACTTATATATCATGGCCAGCTATTGTTCTAAGTGTTTTATGTGTGTAACTCATTACACCCTCACAAGACCCCTATGAAGTCAGTGCTACTAATACACCTTTTCACAGAGAGATTAGTCGGGCCCCCAAGAACGCATGGCTGGGAAGTGGAGGTCGGTCAGACTCCCAAACTGGGGCCTTTAACCACAATGCCACGTCTACCTCTTGGAGCCGTGGGTGAGGAAAAGGACCGTAATGCTTAGGAGGCAGCCAGGCAGGAGAAGGGAGCAACTCAGTTCTTTAAGAGTGCTGGGCAAGTTTCCAGGAAGGGACTTGGATGTAGATGACAGGACAAGGCATAAATCCAGCACACATGAAGGGCAGTGGATCTTGAGAACAAGGCATAGTGCCAAAACCAACAGGAGTGGCAAGTACTGAGCCGTGAGACCTTAGCCTCCGGTTGCCTGCCCCACAGTTCCAGAGTTCCAATCCCAGCTAAGGTTCGCTGAGGTTAAGCCAGTAGGTGACATGGGGGCAGGTGACTTGACTGTTGGGAGAGCAGGCTACAGAACCTGGGGACTAGGCAGGGCCTGGCACACAAGAGTCTGTGCACGAGGAATCCTGATGGCATTAAGTGCCTCAGGGTTGCAGTTATGTCCTTGTGTTGCTCCATTTATCCCTCACGTGTATGCTCTGGACCCCTTAAGCATGCTGCATGTGTATAATAAGCATGCTGTTAATCATTTTCATTTATTTGTCCTGTTCTTTTCCAAATAGGATACAATATAGTATTTTATTTATTGTGTCCAGATAATGTCTAATTTTTAGATCCACATAATTTCAGGCAGCAAAAAATCTTTGCCCTTCCTTCAGAAGTTAGGTTATTTTTATCATCTGTAACCGAAATAGAATATAAAACCTGTCATCAAGGCCATAAAAGCCTTTAAAAATTACATATTTTGTATGCATTTTATAAAAATACATATAGGATATAATAAAATAACGCAGGAAAATATCTGATATTAGTCTCTAAAAATTTTTTTATGATGGTCATTGTGCTATAATACAATTTGAATTTAATGTGTTTATTCAAATTTATTAATTTGAGATGATTAATGAGTATGTTTTAATTTGAAAACCATTATGTAATTCAGTTTGTTTCATTGGATAAATTTAAATGTATTTACAGTACAGATTAATTTATGGCATGAGTTTTCCATTATTAAATGCAACATTATTGTTAACAACTCAGGTAATTTTAATATTTATTAAAATGCTTGAGATCCATAGCTTTCAAGGACAACAGTTATCTAACTTTCTTTTTATTAATTTGGCATTCATATGGAAGGTAGTTTTGAAAATATTTTCTTTTTTCTGTTTGCATAGCATTATTTTCTCTTTGAGAACAGAAATGGAATCCAAACAGAGACACTGACACATTAGAGAATAATACCATAAAAACAGAATGACTCTCAGTGAGAGAAAGGGCACGGCAATACGTCAAGGGCCCCAAAGCTCACGCCACAGAGAGAAAGGACTAGGCAGAAATGCCTCAGGAAAAGCCTAGGCCGTCATAGTAGACCAGTAGTCTGATGAATCAGCACTATTTCTGCTAAAAACATTAATCTAATACAGTAGTGGGAAGTATCGGTAGGCATGTGACATGTAGAAGCCGGGAATTACTCCTTCTTTTCTTCTCTCATGAGCCCCGCTGAAGTACCGGCATGGGGTTCGGTGTCCTCCCGACCTTTGTGTGTCGTTTTCCTTGTCGTACCTCTTGCAACGAGGAAAGGTACCTGGAAGGGATGCTCAGAAGCCGCCCCCAACTAGAACTCTCATCCGGGAGCACTTTGAAGCTCATCCTGGCCTCTGTTGAAGAGACCTGAAAGTGAAAATGTACGATCTTATTCTCCTCTGCTTATTAAGATAATTTCTTAAGATGGAAATAGGTTTTTCCCTTGTTCCACTTCTTTCTGAGCCCAAGTCACTCAGGAAGATATTAATTATGCCTCTATTGTTAAATTCTTTAAATTTTAACGGTGGTTGAATTGTGGACAGGGAAGTACTTAGCTATGAAAGAAACATATTATTTTATTTCTTTATTTAAAGCAAAATCCACTCACTTTTAACTCAAATCAATTTAGACTAGCAAAAAGGGATAAAATTTTAGATGCTTTTAGGTAATGTTTTTGTAAGAATTAGAATTGGTAGTAATTTGAGATGATTAATGAGTATGTTTTAATTTGAAAACCATTATGTAATTCAGTTTGTTTCATTGGATAAATTTAAACGTATTTCGAATGGATGGATTAATGCAGACTTTTCTAGGAATAATATTTTTTCTGTCAGCATCATTGTTAGGCTAAGAGTTACATATAGACTACATATACTAGAATAGTTAAACGTCTCAAAAATGAATGAATAAGACAACAAAAAAAGGAACAAAATAAAAACAAAAAATGTGTCGAGAACTCCAAGAAAATGGAGATAAAGCAGGAACTAAAAGAAAACTTCAAAGTATTATGTTTAATAACACTGAACATTAGAGACGAAATAAAATATCTCATCTCTAGAGCAAAAGCAAGACTCTGTAACAGAAAAAGATGAGTAAGAGGAGAAGAAAATTTCTTGGAGGTCAGAAACCTGTGCACCGCAGCAGACACTCTGGCTTGCCTAGTTAACGATAATCTCTGCTCCCAACCACAACCCTTCTGCCTCCCGTCACGGAGGCTGCTGATGCCAACGGCTCACTTTTTCAGCTTCCCTTACACTTAAGAAATGGGCATTTGACAGAGTAAAGGGAAGCCCCCATCCTCCCAGACGGAAAGGTTTGTTTCCCTAGGAAAAACAAACCATGGAAGGAAATCTCTCTCTTTTTAACAAGATGTTATTTTGTCATAAAGTGACCCCTGCAGCTGTGGCAATCTTGGGACCACAAGTATAAGGACTTGGCTAATTACTGAGGATGGCAGAGGAGAAAGGGCATAGAGCCTGGGTTCTGGATGGCATCATTGAGCCCAGTAACTAACTGATCTATAGGACAATGGGGAAACATGACTAAAAGGCAGCTGGACCATAGGGAAGGTCTAAAGTTTAGGCGGAGGAGACAGACTTGTCAGGAAATAGGAGATGATGCTATTGGGGGTCTGTGAGCACAAAAGTGCCATCGTCCAGTTGTTCGACAAAGAGATACCTTGAGTGAAGCCCTGTTCTAGGTGCAAGGGAAATGGGAGTGAACAGATTCCTTGCCATTCTGGAGCTTACATTCCAGATAAAACAGACAGGAAATTAAAAACATGACAAAGACAAGAAAATATGAAATATGTCAAATAGTGAAAAATATTGTAGAGAAAAATAAATAAAACTGGGTCAGAGAGATAGGGGAGCCTGAAGGGGGTTGTGGGACCGCTGGGCCAGGAAGGTCATCTCTAACTGGGGGGGTCATTTGAGCAGAGACTTCAAAGAAAAAGGGGAGAAAACCATGTTGACAGAGGAAGTGAGTTCCAGGCAGGCGGAAGAAATAGCAAGTGTGGCCGCCGTGAAGTGAGAATGTGCCCGGCACATCTGAAGAAAGGCAAACGAAGCCAGAGAAGACTAAGCGAGGGGAGACTGGCAGGAGATGAAGTCAGAGACGTAAGGGAAGACGGAACCGTGTCGCATCTGTCAGGCCATTATACGGACTCCGCCTTTTTGCTCTGAAGAAGTGGGAAGACTGCTGGGCTCTGAGCAGAGTGACACGGTCTTCCTCAAGTTTTAAAGAATGAGCCCGTTGTGTTGAGAATGGAATGAACGGGGTAAAGGTTGAAGCAGGGACATTTGGAAAGCCATTGCCGTAATCACAGTGAGAGATAATTATAGCTTGAACCAGGATGGTTACGGAGGAGGTGGTGAGAAGTATTTGGATTCTGTATGTATCTTAGAGTAAAGCCAGAACCATTAGCCAGATTTGCTGATGGATTTGACATTGCATGTCATGAGCGACTCCAAGGCTTTGGGCCTGAGCAAAATTGACTTGCCATTTACTAAAACGAGGGAGAGCGTGAAAAGGGGAGCTTTGGAAGGGGAAAACAGCGTGTATATTTAACTTTATAATGAACTTTATATGTTTGGTTTTGAACTGTTTTTCCCCTTGACCATCCAAGATGAGCAGGCAGTTGGATATACCAGTCTGGAATTCAGGGAAGAGGTTGAGGATGAAGATATTAAGCAAGTCCTCAATGTCATTTTGTTATAACGTTGATGAGGAAAAAAATCCGTTCCTGGTTGGGGCCATTGTCTGTGTGTAGTTTGCACATTCTCCCTATGTCTATGTGGGTTTTCTCCAGTTTCCTCTCCCCCCCCAAAAATGTGCAGTCTGGTGAATTGTTGCATCTAAACTATGTGAGTGTGGGTGTGGGCGTGAGTGGCTCTGAGGTGGAGGGGCGTCCTGTCCAGGGCTGGCATCCTGCCTGCACCCTGAGCTGCTGGGATAGGCTCTGGCCACCTGTGACCTGAACTGAAGTAAGCGGATTGGAAAATAATCCTACTTGTTTTTATTAATCTTCCTTAAATGTATGTAGAGCTCACATTTATTTCAGTCTTTAATATTAGAATTATTTGGGGTCTTTATTTAGAAGTTTGGTGATGATTTTGTGACCAAAAATATGCCATGGGAGCTTAACTCTTGTTTATATCAATTTTCCTCTGGTAAAACTTTGGTTTTGTTTTACATCGTTTTGCTTAAAGTCGCACCGATGACGTTAAGTGAGGACTTAAAAATAATTCGAAAGTGGTCAATATAGAAGGGATTTAAAGCCGCGATAAAGGATGAGATCACCCAAAGAGTGAGAATAAATGGAGAAGAGATCTAAGCACAGAACCCTGGGGCATCCCAATATTTAAAAACGAGGAGTTTGAGAAGAAATTAGCAAGGGAGTCTGAGGAAGAGCAGCCAGGAAAGAATGGGCCACCAGTCAACCATCAAATGCTGCTGACAGATCAGATGAGAAGACTGAAAACTGACCATTGCATTCAGCAAGATGGAACTTGCTAATGGCTTTGACAAGGGCCCAGGTGTCTTAAGCCACAAAGAGAGAAGGGCAGCTTCGGCAAATGATGATCCGTCAGCGATAGCAGCCAAACTAGACAACCAGTCATAGGAAGTGGGGTGGGACACTGACAAAGACCCCTTGCCCAGGAGGTGTATGCAGTTCTCACATTGCCGGTAGGGGTGTGGAAGCCAACTGCGGAAAGGAACATTAAAAGGAAAATGAGAAGCGCTGGTTTTACCATTTAAATTGAGCAGGTGAGCTGTTCGTAGCTCACATTCATGTGGATGCATGGTAAAGGAAGCTCGATGACCCATTTCTTTGTGCAAATGTCGGAGATCTTTGAAAAGGCAAGCATAATAAAAAGTAATATGGAAGCCATAAGCACAAACGTTAGAATAAAGATGCATCTGGTACAAATTCCAGTATCAAATACCAATTTTTGAGATCAAGTTACTGAACCTTTCTGAATGTTAGTCTTTTCATCTGTAGATAAGGCTAATGATACCTATCTCATGAGAAGACTTTATGAGTAATAAATGGGTGACATATACAGGCCCCTAGTACAGAATCATGCAAATAGATGATCAATAAATAACAACCGTTATTGTTAGATCCTATTTAGGCCTGAGGCACAGGCCATTTGCTTTATGTGGAAAAGATGAAGTATTTAGTGATATGAACCTAGTTGAAGAAGAGGGTAACTGTGTCTCCTGCAGTTTCAACAAAATTCTTTGAAAGGTATTTATTGTGGCCGAGACCTTGTAAGAACCAGAGCAGGGCCCAGGGCCATATTTTCTTGATATGTTCCAAAACAAATTTCACTCACTTCTCTTAAACTCTGCTCTTTAAACCAGATCATAGCATGTAGAAGGTTAAGATAATACCACACCCCTGCGATGCTGAGGGCAGAAAAGAGAGAATACCTTGCTGCCTAAGAATGCTGCCAGGCCAAGAAGTACATCTTCGTGAGGCACTAAATGACCCTAAGTTCACCTTCATGCTATGTTTTTCTTCTCACTCTATGTGTTTTTACTTTAGAACACTATGTACACGTGGGTGTTGGTTTTATTCTCCACTGGCTCACAAAATAGAAAGCAGATAGCAAATGCCTGAGAAATAATTTTATGAAAGTACATCATGACTTTCTTGTTATTTTCACAGTAACTCAGACCAAATTGGAGGAATAGTCACATTCCTCACACTTGAATAAAATATTTGGAAATTTAGCAAATGGATTCTATGTCTTAAAACAATGTTTACTTGTAGCTATTATTAACTTCATTTTCTTATTTAAATACACAATTTTAAGTCCTGGGTCTGTGATTTATTTTTTTCCAGCTGACCTGACTACGAAACTTTATGGCATAAAGCACATTAGCCAAGAGATTCATAAGGCCGTGTTAGTTTTGGATATTTTCATATTATAGTTTGTGGTCATTCAATTTATCAACATAAAAATTCAGATAAAATGATATTCCCAGAAGTCAAGTAGTTTCCTCAGAGAGAAAAATAAAATTTTATTAGTTCCCAAATTAAAAAATCTCCTAACCCTATTTAAAAATAACCATGGAAATCCTCTTTCTTCACATGGGACTCAAAGAAAAAATTATTCGTGTATCTCAAACGCACAGCTGCTGTGTGTGTTTCCTGACCTTCACTAATATGAGTTCTAGTTCTTATATTAGAAGTAAATAGATTCTTAAAATTGTTTTAAAATCATTGCCCAAGTGGCTTTTCCCTTATTAGCATCTGATGATAATCTGAATGAAAATACACCCTAATGGGGGCATTGAAAATCATTTAGGGCCATTTCTGGCAGAAATGACAATTCCTAAACACTCAAATTAGATGTATTGAGCCTGACTTGATCATAACCTCTTTTTATTGTCTTCATAATAAATTATAGCAGAATTTTACTTAACGAATTCTCTGGGCATAAAGAATTGTCAGTTTGGGCCTGAAATATGTTAAAATATTTGGAGCCACAGGAACAAGCATGTCAATGATATCATCCAACAGAGAACTTTATTCCAATTAAAAACTGCATAATTAATCATCTCATAAACCATACACGTGAAGTAACTTTAAGAGTCGAACTAAAAGGAACAGTAAGATTGCTTGACATGTTTTCTGATAGCATGACACCACCATCTCTTAGCTAACAACTTTGAACCAACAAAAAGAAGCCAATCACAGGGTTATCTCTTTTTCGGCATAGAATTTCTCTCCTAGGCAATTGCCTTAGAAGCTGGGTAGCCCTATAAAAGTTAGTGTATTTTCCATAAAGTAGCTGAAATTTCAATAGCAAATGGTATTAGAACTTCTAGATGCTACACTTGAAATGCTTTATATTTGATCTAGCAAAAAGATTTCATTGTGCTCTATTATCCAATCTGATTTCAAAAAATATAAATGGCATTTTCTCTGTTTTTATAACTGTCTGTAGTTTTCGATGTAGTAAAAGAAAGACTTTGGACAGTTTCGAGTGAAAAAACTGAGATGATCTGATTTATGGTTTAAGAGGATCACTCAGGTTGCCATGTTTAGAATAGAATGAAGGGGCAAGGGCAGGATCAGGGAGAACAGTTGAGAGGTTATTGCGATCATCCAGGTGAGAGGTAGTGGAGCATTGTGGCAGTAGTGGAGGTGGCGAGGAGTGTCAGATTCTAGATACATTTTAAGGTGGAATCAGGAGGATTGGATGTAAAAGGAAACAGAATGAGAGTTGTCAAGGATGACTCTAGCGTTTGGGACTTAGGCACCAATTAAAAATATTTGTAAAACATATCTGCTACAGATCTTATATCCAGACATAAAGAATTCTTACAGCCATTAATAATAGGACAAATAACTCAATTTAAAAAAAAAAGAAAGATATGAATAAACATTCTACCAAAAGAGATATGATGAGTGGCAATGAGAACATAGGGAGATTCCAGGTATCACTAGTCATCAGAGAAATACAAATCAAAACTACAATGAGATACCCCTGCCCACCATCAGAATGCTTAAAATCAAAAAGTCAGATGGTAAGTGTTAGAGAGGACGTTGAGAAATTGGAACCCTCATACACTGCTGGTGGGAATGCAAAATAGTATAGCCACTTTGAAAAACTCAGTAGTTTCTTATAAAGTTAAATATACACGATATGACACAACAATTTTAGTCCTATAGATATTTAACCAAATGAAATGAAAACATTTTTTACACACAGACTTGTGTGCAAATGTTCGTAGAAAGCTTATTCATAATAACTCAAACTAGAAACAATCTAAATGTCCATGAACTGGCGAAGGGATAACTAAACTGGGGTAGGTACATCCATGAATAAAATACTACTCAGTAATAAAAAGGAGTGAATCGCATGCAAGGAGTAATACAACATGGACGAATCTCAAATGCATTATGAAAAAGAGGCAAACGTAAAAAGCTATGTACCATATGATTCTGTGTAAATGAAATGCTAGGGAAAAAAAAGCAAACAATCGTAACAGGAAGCATTTCGTCAGAGGCTGCAGGTGGAGGGGCGGGAAACAACTGCAAAGTGGCACAGGGAGCTCTTTGGGGGGGATAGAAATAGTCTAGGACGTGATCGTGGCAATGGAGACATGACTAATTGTGAAAACTCATTGAATTATATGCTTAAATTGGTATATGTGAAGTAAACCTCAAAAGAGTTGATTTTTTTGAAAAATAGTGCTCAATATTACTGCTTTTTTTTGAGATTAACACATTTTAATTGTTTGGGATTCAATAAATAAATGTACAGCCGTGCAGTGCATAAGAAATCTTGAAAAAAAACTACTTAACCCTCTAGGCATCTGTCTTCTCAGCTGTAAATTGGAGGGCGTAGTTCTTTATTTAGTGATTTTTTTTTTTTAATGTAAAAAGTCAGGTCTAATGACTATTTTTGTAAATTGTATTGAATTTTAATTGCCTCGACTTCAGTTTTTATTGAATGGGATCCTATGGTGATTCATTTTGTAAAATATCCTTTTATAGTGAAATAAGTGGGATTGAATTATTTTGTAGACTTGTATTATTGAGTACTAGATTTTATTAAAGCTGGATGGATCTATAATCACATATACCTATGGGGAGAAAAATGCTTGCTCTCATACTGACAACCAGAAATTCTAGGTTCTTAGTTAATTCACACTCAACTAACTTTGATGATGGTATTTACTGTGATCATATACTGCATTTTCATGTTTATTATCTTAATCTCCCATGGCCTTTTGAAATAGGTGTCATTATCCCCATTATACATAGAATGAGATTTAAAAAAAAAAAAAGCTATGAGTTGTCAGATAACTTACTTGTGGTCACTTACTTATAACTAACTGGTAAAACCAGAATTAAATCTTAGATTTTTATGTCTTTATGCTCTTTCCTCAGCCAAACTTGCCTTATTTCTCCAGTCCTTAAAATATATATATAAGTTTTGAAGATAATAGTTGTCTTTAACTTGCTGAATCCTCAGCTTCCGCCATTATTCAGCTCATTAGAGAAATGTATGCATTTTCTGGAAATACATCTGCATGGGAACAAGGAACATCAGGTCTGGCCCTTGCACTGAGTTAGCCCCCTACCTAAGTCCATGGAGGTGCTAAGGGTTTCGTGTAGTTTCAGAAGGAGGCGAGATGGAACAAAGTGGCATTTTTCAATACACAGAGTAAAATACAGAATGAGAACATTTGGAATCCAAATTTAATGTCAAGTGTGGCTTATTAGTCTTCCACTATTGGAAGAAAAGGATATGTTTTTCCTATACAAGGCTATAAAAATTAAGAAGAGATACCTGTAATATTTTAAAATCCACGCATTCAACTGATAATTGCTGAAAGCCTGTACATCCACGATTCTGCTAGATCCTATGAATTTGGGAAAACATAAGCCATACATAATCCCTGTCCTTCAGGGGCCCTTAACCTAGTGAGGGAAACAGATATACAAACAAATGAATGCTAACAGTGAGATAATGGGTAATGGATATTCTTATAATAAAAAGCCAGCTTGCATACCAGCTGCTTATTAAAGGGCTTACGATATCACCTTCTAATCTTTGAGGTAGATAGTCTCATCTCCACTAAAAATATGAGTTGACCATGACTCAGGAAGGTTAGGTGCCCTGTTCAAGTTTGATCACCCCAGGATGGGAGTTTATGTTGAAAACAGCTGCCCTCTGTCCTGCATCCCCACCCCAGCCAGAGAGCTGCTGTTTTTCTCAAAGTAGCTGAATTCAAAGGTGCTATATGGAAGCAGGGTTAACGCCAAATGCTCATTCCCTGCTTCCATGTCCCACCTCAGTTTCGAGGGTCAGAATAGAAATAGGTATTGGATGCAGTGAGATGCACATCAGCCCATGGGAAATTCAAGTGCTTGGCCTCTTCCCCGCCCCTTCAAGCCTTATCTATGTCAGCAGTCCTCAGGGAAAGAACTGGACACTTTGTCACTTGATGGTATGTTCGTTCCTGCCTGAGACTGTGCAAAACATCAAAATATGTAAAGAAACATTGTTTAGACATAAAAAATATTGCCTCGAAATACATTGTGGCAATCTTCCAGTTCTTTATTCAATAAACAGTAGAAGGCATGTTCAATTAAATGCAATTTAACAAAAATGTATTGAGGGTCTCCTGCTCACAGTGGTGGGGATACAGCTTGTGACAAAGTTCTGGTTCTCGGGAGACTTTGTTGCAGATGGAACAGAAGTTAGTAAAACTTCATTCTAAAAGGCCCTATTCAACATTCACTTTCAATGTCTTGGACCGAGTCCTAGAAAGCAGTGTTGCCCTCAAGTAAAATTTTCCCACATTTAATGTTCAAAACACTTGGTTGCTAGAAAACTCTATAAAGAAATTTTAGTGAAAATCAAACTTTTAGGGCAAAGGTCATGACATTTTGTTGCCTGGTTCCAAAATGAAATAGTCTTTTATTCTGCATTCTCTAGTTATGCAGGGTTAGAATACTTCGCTTTGAAATGTATTTGGTTGTAGTTTTAAAATGAAAAAAGGAAAGAAAGAAAACAATCACTCCCAAGATTTTTTTCTATTGTTAGACATTACATTTGAAAGAATTTAATTTTTTCAGTGGGGTTGGTAAAGCTGCCCAGGATTTTCAGAACTCAAGTGAAATGATGTAATAACTCCAAAAATGACATATTGCTATTTTCATAGAAATGATTTTTTTCTTTGAAGAATTTGCCTTGAGGGGATCCAAGTCAGACACTTTTATCCTGTGGAAATTCTAACTCATACAACTCTCTTTCAGTCTCCATTTTCTGGGTAATTTTCCATTTTTATACTTATCTGCACTATCCTATTTTTCTGTAATATTTTCATGTGACGTTTCTGTTCAGGAAAGTGAGGCATAAGCTGTTTTATATCCTAAATGGATATAACTATAACATAACTGTATGCCTAGCTTTCAAAGAAATCCATTTAAAGAAAAATAAGTGAGCACAAAGGCAGGAAGAGGGCTAAGATCTCCTGAAATCTTGTCCACTTCTCTACTCCTTTGCCTCCATGCCTTTCAGAACCAGAGCCTGCGATGCTCGAACAAGAGCAAGAAACTAGTAGCTCTCAAGACAGCTCTCAAGAGCAGCTGAAGAAAACTTCCTACATGTGAGCTTCGTAGCCACAGTTGCTCCCATGAAATGAGGTCTTGTAGCAATCTCACTTTCATTTCCTTGAAAAATAAAAATATTCCAGTTCACTGGCATCTTAGCGGAAATGCCAAGGATATCAAACAACTAAAGACAGACTTGTGTGTTCCTTCTGTGTGGTCTATATTCTGTGCATTTACTAAGGGAGAAACAATTCTCTTTGTTCCATATGGGAAGACACGTTCATTCATTGATACAAGTCGTTTGTGCCTGTGTGTGTGTATGTGTGTGTGTGATGTAAACATCCAACTTATAACACGTTTTTGTGATTCTTATGTTTCTTCATATTCAGTATATCAGGATCCTCATGAGATGGGTGCCTGAAGCCTCTTTTGACTTTAGAGAGGACCTGGCAGTCACAATGCGATCAGAACTGCAATGAGGTATATACACAAAGCGTGGGAGCAGAGAGGGAGTTGGAGAGGCTTCCTCAATTCGGTAATGAACATGGAGGAGGGATCTGCATTCAGCTGAGAGTTGATGGGGAGTTAAAGGCTAAGGAAGCAGCATTTACTACTGCAAGGCACAGGAGGAAACCTGATTTGGGATGGGCAGAGGACCACATGCAAGGGATGTGATAGGGAGCAGATCTGCAGAGATGACCCTAGCCTGCCTCTGAGGAGTTGGCTCTCGCCTTCTGAGTCTGGAGGATGGGAAACCGACGAAAGATTGTAAGCAGGGAATTGATGCGATCAGCCGTGCCATGGAAAATCATTCTGAGGGTGGTGTAGACCACTGGAGGCAGAAGAGACTAGGGGTAGGGATGTCAGTTAGGAGTCTATTGCAATAGTCCAGGCAAGAGATGGAGGGCCTTGAACTAAGGCAAAGATGAAAGGGAAGCAGCAGATACAATAGACCTAGCTTGAGACTTTGTGGAAATAGGTTGAAGCCAGTTGGACCTCAGTTTTCTTATCTATAAAGTGGATATAATAACACTTACTTCAAAGAAGTAAACAGGATATGAGATGAAATAATAACTACTGCCAGTGAGCCCTCCGTCCCCCGCTCCTCATGCCAGTCATCCTGGCCTCCTTGCGTTTCCTTAAATACACCTGTGCACTTGCACTCAAAGCCACCACACCCACTGCTTGAAAATACTCTAATTTTCAGAGTATTATAAAATAGATAATCAATAGCTACTAATTCCTCTAGGTGAGTAATTAATAGATGATTGAATATGGTTGATAAAAGGCAGAGAAGAAAATTTTATGACTCTTGGTTTCTAATTTGGGTATCTGATGGATAATGTGTCATGACTAAGAGATAGGAGAAAGAAATCATTCATCAGGAAAGATGACAGGCACTTTTCCACAAACTGACTTTGAAGGCCCATGGGACACCCTTGTGGAGATTTCTAGTGGGCCATTAAGAAGATAAACCTTTGCACTGTAAAAATATCTTGGCAAGAGGTAAAAATAAAGTGAGGCATTATTAGCATACAAGTGGGAACCGATGCTAGGAAGAGAATGTGAACTTGGTTTGAAAGTGGGGGATGAGATCTTGGATAATATCTACATAAGAGGTGGGCTGAGGAAGAGGGGCCCACATTTGGAAAGGACCATCAGTGTAGGCAAAGACTAAATAAGAGTGGTTTCCATAAACCATGGTTTAGTCTTTTGCAGGTACTTCTGGGAATGTTATAGTCTTTAGAAGTTTAGATGTATTTTTAAAGTTTCTAGAAAAGAAGGCTCTGGAATATTAAGTCAGAGAGAGGAAATCCAAAAGGTGGCGTAGAAGGTGACCAGTGCCATGGACCGAAGGTGTTCCAAGCCTTCCACGCAGTTGACTAGCGTGCCCATGACAAGCCCTCAGTTACTGCATGCCTGCCTTGAAGCCTTGCAGGAGCCTTTTAATATCATTCATTCTTGATGAGAAGTGTGGTTGGTTGTACAAACACTTTTGGGGCAGAGATATCTCAATGAAGATCCATAATAGTGTGACTTGTTCCTCAAAAGTAGGTATCCCATGTACTAGTTTTTGTCAACTTCAGAAATGATAGGGAGAATCTTAGATTTTCAAATATAAAAAGAAAGAAAGAAAGAAACATACAGATGAAAGATGAAAGAGAATATCAGTGGTTTACATTTGCAGTCCACTTGGGGTACAAAGGCAACCCCCTTTATTCCCATCAGATAAACTTCATTGAAGTGAGATGCTTCTAATAAATTTTAGAACTTTACAGTTTAGTAAATGAAAAGAAAGACCCAAATTTTCAATTACAGTTTAGAAAGACTAGAACTAGGCCAAGAAGAAATAAAACGGTACTTTTTTCTCAGCGACCGTCTTTGAAGGTGACCTTTAGAAGAGAATGCCATACTGATAAAGAGAGGAAGCACGGTATGGAAAGATGATCAACTAGGAAAACCAATACAACTCCTGACTCTACCAAAAACAATCATCTGATCTTTCTAAGCTTCAGAAAGTGCTCTCCTTTGCAAAATGCAAGATCTTCCTTTTCTGTAGCTATCATAAGAAAATTATATTAAAATATAAGCTCCTTGAGAACTGGAATTGTGTCTATTAATTGCTCCCTATTATTTGGATCTTTTAAAAGCTTTTTATTGACGTGGAACTACATACAGAAAAGTGTTCGTATTGTGCACTTTTTCACTGAGTGCACAGCTCAATGAATTTTTCACCAGGTGAATATGAATATGCTCGTGTAATCATTACCAGTTAACAAATAGAACATTACCAACTGTTTGCATTCTTAGTTTTTAACATACAAGGGATGCTCAATAAATAGCAATTTACTTCGTCTATGAAGATGATCCAATCATCTTTTCTCCCAACACTCTCTATTCCTTGTTATTCCGTTCATTTGGGGAATCTGTGCCAAATAACCTGTTATAACGTATTATAATCTTTTATGGTCTTAAGGAATCAGCACCAAGACAAGGAGGAAGAAAGAAATCTAACCGTAACCTTGTAATAGGTAATAAATAGGCCTATTTATTACCTTGTCACTGTGTGGTGAGAGAAGAAAGCTCTCTGAGATTCAGTATCACTCTCTCTGGTCCCAAGTGTGAGGAAAAAATGTAAAAATCGACTTCCTCTGGAGCTCCTAGGAAGAGTCTTCTTTCCTAAGAGAGGCAGTTTGCATGGGATTGGCTTTATGATTTCCAGATTCTAGTCCTGGTTCTAATGTGATCTCTTGAATTACAGGGTTTTGGACATAAGTTGACTGTATCTCTCAACTGTGAAATGACAGAACTGGACAATTGCTAGAATTCATTTCTGCTCTAAGATTCCAACAACACACATTTTTGCACAATGACTGGATATGGCTAAGGGACAGTCCATGGCCACAAAGCAGATAAAAATGAACTGGGGCCCCGCAGTGGTGAGCCCTTCAGCCTGGGTCCATGGCTCTGTGAGCTGGCCAATCAAATGAACCAGGCAGAGATTAATGCCTAACTAGAATGTGAATTGTTGGTTTGCAAAAGAGCGATTTAAACATTAAGAAAAGAAAAAAATTCCTGGGCATTCGCATCGCTCTGCCATCCAGCTCAAAGGGCAGCTGCGATGAGTAATCCATCTGTTGCTCTAAGCCATCACTTTCTTTCACCCACCTTTGCTGCGGCAGAATTGTCACTGCCAAAAGCAACTCCATCTGTGCAGCCTCACCTACCGAACACTTACTCCACAGACGGATGGTGCAGGAATTGCGGTGACATTCCTGGGGGAGTTCCGGGACTTTGGCCCTTGTGGATGGATACCCATGACAAGACACTGCATCTCTGTTGGGGGAGTTGGACATTCCTAGATGTTCAGGAAGAGAAATTCACAGCAAATGCAGAGTGATTTTATATAATAAGACATCGTAGGTGTGGCTAGGGCAACAACATGAGAAAGATTAGAAATATTCTGTTTCAGCTTTTTATACAGCACATTTTATTTAGTGCGTATGGGTGAGGTTAGACCATGGCAGTTATTTCTCTTAAAAAGCAACTTTCCATCTATAACTTCTATTTTTATCTTACAATACGCATGTGTTCTCAATCATGCCAGTTTCCCTTACTCTAATTGCTGACATTATGCCAAAAAAAGAAACACCCACTCATTACCACACTGCTGCAGATCCCTTTTTTCTTATGGTTTTGATGCTTGGCCATTCAAGAAACAAGAGCCTGACAACTGAAGGATTTTATTTTTATTTTATTTATTAAATTTATTGGGGTGACAAATTGAGAGATTTTAATTGTCGACTTGTGACCAACTACACATGCATAAAGGAACCAAGATACAATTTGCTATTAAATTGTGTGATGATATCTAGGACATATGATTCTGAAGCATTTTATAAGACTGGACACATTTCTAATCCTAAAATATGAATTCTAGGTTATAATTACTTTGTATTTTGATAATTTGTGGTTCAATGTTCAAACTAGAAATTTAGAATTCTAATTTCAAACACCAAATAATGACAGGTGGCCATAAAATAATTTCTTTTTTTAGGAACATGCACAAGAAGCAGGGTTCTTCCTTTTTAAAAATGATCTTTATGCATAGATTTTATTTATAAAATATATTCATCCCAAGTCTTTTTAAAAAGCCCTCACATTAATTATTGGTTTTTTAATTCTAAAAATAGTCATGTACAATATTTAGCAACTAAAGTTCAAACTCATTGGGCTTGTAAGTAATGATGTAAATTTTTTTATTTGGTTTGTAGGAGAAACAATTGATTTTTTTTTAAATACAGTGAATGAGTTGGATAAGAATATTTAAAAAGAATAAAGAGCTATGTATCCCAAAAGGCATATTTTTTTTTTCACCAGGTTACTCTTTCACAAGTTAGTTAGCACATTCTTTTCTATCTCCACTTGAGATTCTAGAAGGCTCTGTGGTATTGACTCTCTTTTAATTGACCAGAGTAAGAAAGAAAGCTCCTTTGCTGGAGCTGCAGAAGTTGATACAGAAAATTCAGTTGCAAAAATACCAAGTTACCTAAGGTCACATGAAAAGTCAGCCACAGAGCCCTGTGTCAGAGTTTCTGGCTTTTTGGTTTCTACACTTTTTTTGAGCATAGGCATGGAATGGTGTGTGAGCTACATGCTCAGGGCTTGAAGGGGCTTGGGGTCAACAGCATTGCCATGTTCTGTTTCTCACATCTCCTCAGTACTGGTTTAGGTTTTCACAAGAATTTATATTTGGAAAGAAATTCGGAAGAGGTGAATCTTTAAATTCTCTCAACTGAGCAATATGAGAGATGATATAAAATAAATGTGATTTTTCAGAAGAGAGAATTAGGTTACATCAGTATATTAGGTGAACTGTGGATTTCTGCCTATTGATGGGCAGTAAGCATCTCTCGTAAATGAAAATCCACAGATATTCATGTCTCTATAATAAAGAAAATCCATAAAGGCAGCATTACTGTTTAATTCAGAATACTTTTTGCAATGTCATTGGCTATTCTCTGATGGAATTAGAGTATTTCATTGTTGTGGTAACACTTTATTTTATTTTACTCTATTATTTTATTTTATTTTATTATTTATGTATTTTTAGGTGCAGCAACCCTTGGTTGACTTCACAGATTGCAAGGACCTCATCAGCTTACAATCCCTTATTTTATTTTTTACCCCTACAGCACCTGGTCTTCCTAGGTGGTCTCCCATCCAAATACTAACCATGCCCAACCCTGCTTAGCTTCCGAGATCAGACAGGATGGGGCTTGTTCAGGGTAGCATAGCTGTAGACTTGTGGTAACATTTTAAATGACCATCATTTGTCATAGCGATCTGTCTCTATTGAATTGAGATCTTGGATTTTTAAAGGCTCATGTTGTATTTCTGCCCCCCCACCCCTACCCCAAAAAAGAATATGGTTCAAATACGGCCTCTCTAAAGATAGAGTCCACTTTCTGGTTAGTTAGAAATCGGTATGTTTTAGAAAAGTTCTGCTAGATTTCTATATAATAGATAAATTGTTGTTTTCCATGACTAGGTCTTACCCAGTAAATTTTGTAGAGGATATGAAGTCTTTTGTCAGGGCAGCGGCTCATCTGTCCAGTCCCACTCAAGCCACGTCTCTGGGAATATCCATACCCGGCTCTGACACTGTAACCCCACCCAGTGCCCTTTACTCAAGAGTACTTCCCAACCACGGAGTCACCAAGGAATCCTTTTTCTCAAAATATGGTAAGACAAGGTTATTCCTTAACTTCACAAGAAGACTAGGTCCAATTGTTGTAAAAAGAAAACACTGACCAATAATATTATCAACTGACGTTGTGAGAGACAAATTGGAGTGGCTCCCCCAGTCCCAGCAGTTGCCCCAGTGGCCCTGACTGTGCTAGTCCATCCACTCCACTCCTCTCACAGAGAATCCAAATTGCCCCCTTCATCACAGCAGTTGATCTAAGGGCAGGTATCTGACATGAGACGGGCTGATCCTTAGAGCTCAAGTACTGGCCGCAGTGATTGGTCCAAGGGATAGACGTGTGATCTGAGCCAGACCAATCAAGTCTTCCTTGGAATTTTTCATGCCAGAGTTTACAGGGGAAAATTCTTTCTTGGGTGATGAGGTTTTAGCATGTGAGCCTAGAGATGAAGTTGAAGCAAAGACAAGAGAAAGAGAGAGTGCTGAGGTCGTCTGAGTCCCTGGTTCTAGAGTCTCACTGTCCCCCAAACTGCCCTGTGTTTTATCTTCCTAAGCTCAGTTGTTCAACTCTTCCTTTCGGTTGATCACCTTTTTGTTTAAATTAGTTCAAAAAAGGTTCCTATTGCTTGTACTCAAGAAAATCCAGAGTTGGACACATATTGAAAAGAGTATTTATGATATCACTTTTAGTGGTGGGTAAGCATCCTGCTATGTGCATATATTTAGAGATTTTTCAGGTATGCTCTATTGTTGACATTTAAATTCCTTAAAGTCTTCCTGCATCATAAATAATGTTGTGATAAACATCTTTATTCATAAAATGGTGTCCACATCTCTTAACATTTTGTTAGACTCGGTCTTAAAACTGCATGTACTTTGAAAGCTTTTGATAACTGTATCACTAGATTTCCCTGTCAGTTTTATTTAATGTGTGTTTCTGATAGCAGCTCACAAAAATGTCTTGTTTTTCTCATTGTCACCACCTTGGGATGTGATCATCTCTTTCTTTATTATGTTTCTCGATCTTACAGGCAAAAAGTGCTACCTCATTGTTTTTTATTGTTTAAACTTCTTGGGAAAAACAGGTCATTCTTATAAAGAAGCCCTGGCTTGCCATCACATTTTAAAGTGTCATGCTAATGGCCCTCTTATCACTCCATGGAGCCTCGACTGCTGACTGACTCACTATATCAAAATGCTAACAGACTTTCCTGCCATCGGAGGGTTTTGTCAAAACATTACATTGGCTAATTTTCATCCAAAATACCAATAACATTCTTCATTCTGGAAGAAGGGGAAGAGAAGTCATCAAGTAAACAGCCTAAGAGATGAGAGCGGGCAGCAGGAGCATTTTTGCTTAATTTTGCTTGGTTTTGTTAAGTTTAAATTTAGTGACTGAAGGGGGATGGGAAAACTCTTTAACTGGCCAGAAGACTGACTCCAAGGAGACTTTCTTTTGATTCGAATTACTCTCTCTTTTTTAATGTACTCACATTAGTTTGTCTTTTGGTAAGGGATCGGAATGACCTTGAGTTTCGCAGAGGCACTTTTCAGGACTCATCCACGTCATCCTTTTCCAAAGCGTTTGCAATGCTTGACCGCCCAGTGCTCCTCACACCAGACTGAATGACACACTTCCCCTCTTTCCTCTGTAGTGGTTCCAAATAGGGTGCATTTGCTCTCATCTTTTTCTCCCCTTCCATTAGGAAGACTAAAACTGGCATTACGTTGTCAGAATTTGAATTTAGTGGACACTGGGATTCTCATCAAGAGGCTCTGAGTGAAGTCAGGCCACGTCTCATAATTAAAGGCCTGAGGAAGCAAGCGTCACAGCACATGCTGTTGACTTCTGTGCCCCTGTTGTCCAGGACTAAAAGCCCCTCTGTGCATGTGTGGTTTTAGCGTGATGTGGCCAAAGAGTGAGCTGATGCTTGAGATTTTTCACTGTGTCGGTACAGTAAAAGAAAGAAGGATGAGGCACTATGTTCATTTTATTTTTAGATTAAGTGTTGACCTAGCTTCCTGCGGTCTGAAAATTATGTGATTTTTTTTTTTTGAGTATAGTAGGGTCTGTAATAATGTATCATTATTGATGTAATAGGTTTAAAAAATTACATTAAAGCATATTGATTTTCATTTTTAATCCATCTATTATGTGTATATATAATAAATTAAAATATATAAATATATATAATATAATATTTAAAAATATATAAAATTAAAATAAAATATATATTTAAAATAAAATATATAAAATAAAATAAATTTTTTTGTTAACCTCAACTCTATCCCTCCTAGGTTTTAAGGCTTTCTTTCACTTGTATTTCAGTATTATACCTTTCCCTAAGTTTACATCAGCTCCCCACCTTCATGTATAGAAATCTACTTTATTTTTGAATAGGAAAGTTTAGAGATTTCTAGAAGAAAGAAAAAAACCTACATGGATATAGAAACAGAACGATTTATAGATATGTAGGTTTCTAATTTAACCTTGATACCCAGCACCACTTCCCTAGACCTCAGTTTTCACATATGTAATAGGAGAAGGATTGAATTTTCTCTTTCTACGATGTATCTAGTTTCCTAATTAGAAGCTATAACACAGGTAAACCCCTTTCTTTACTTCAGACCTGTCTGGTGATACAGACCCCAAGTCTTTTTTTTACAAACTCTAGGTAGGGAACTTTTCTTTCTGCATTTTAACCCGATTCCCCTCTAGTTCCTCATCCACTAATGGGACCAGGCAGGAGCGCTAATAACCAGCACTTCCTGATGCCAGTTCTGAATGAGAATACATATTTGAGGTTCAGAAGGGTAGACTAATGTGCTCTGGGGGCCACATAGTCCAGGAGTAGTCGGACCTGAGTTTGAACCCATGATGTCACGTTCCAAAGCTATGATCTTAACCACTGTGCTATACCGTCTCCCAGCAGGCTTGAGGTTTGTCAAACATTTTTCCAGCACTGAAACTTTTTAAGTGATATGTTCCATAAAACCTCAAAAGCGGAGCTTCTGTGGGTAAAGCAGAGTGGGAACCCGAGTGTCAGCCACTTTGCCTATCTACACACCCAGGTTGGCCCCATGGTGCTTTCACAGAATCCTGAGCTGCATGAAGTGGAAAAAGAAGCCACTTCACTCCCACAACTACACACGACCATGACAGAGCAAAACACACCTTGCCTCCTGTCCAGAATCTCTGGGTGAAGATCAAGCGGTCAGTGTCCACAGAGCCAGAGGCCCAGGAGCATGACTCACGGCTTAAGCAGCAGCTTCAGCAGCCCAAGTGCCAGCAGAGCTGCCCTATTTTAATGCTTCCTTTGAGGTCTACGGTAATGTTATCAGGAGGCCAGCAGTTTCTGCACTTCCTTTGTCTTGACCTCATCCCATTTCCAACAGACATGATACAGTAGGAACCTGCAGGCATTCATTTTTGAGCACCACTGCCACTACTAGCATTGCCAAGTCAATGAACATTAACTTATATCATTTTTCTGAAGTTCAACATAATGGTCAAGTGGGAAGACTTTGATGTCTATGGACAGGCCTGGGTTTCCATGCCGGCCCTGCCAATTACCGAATGCGTTTGGACCACCTATTTAATTAAGATTCCATTTTCTCATCTAGAAAATAAGATGATAAAACCCAGCACAGTTATCTATCACAGTAAAGGTTAGCTATTAATATTAATATTGTAAATTAATGAAACATATTCTTCTAATTATAAGAAAATGAGAAAGACCAGTATTTTCAAAAACTTTAATGTATATGGTTATGTTATAAGAGATGGAGCCATGAAAACTTTTTTTTCAGTTTTTATTTCCTTCTGAATTTCTTTTGAATTTTTTGTAATCACCGCAATAAATCTAGTTACCATCCGTCACCACACATAGTTAAAAATGTTTTTCTCCTTGTTATGAGAACTTTTAAGACCTACCCTCTTAGCATGATGTAATGTAAAGCATTAATACTAATATTGTATTGCAGAGTTCCAGTCAAGATGGTGGCTTATTTTAAAAAAAAAAAAAAATTTTAAGAAAAAAGAAAAACATAATAAATAATTAAAAGTCCTTCCTTCAAAAAAAAAAAATAATACTGTATTGTATATCTGAAAGTTGCATTTTGAATTTTGAGTTACTTTCTCAAATACATACCACTATGTAGTACAGGATGTGCTATTTCCATTGTCCTATCAGTTCCATGTGTTGTCACAAAAACAGATGTTATGTGATCAGAGTTTGGGGTAATTTTATTATCTATTGATAGCTAAATCCCAGGGTTTTAATTTGAAAACTCCTTCTTATCCCTGTGAGCCAAATAAAAACCAGTATTATAAAAATCAAATATAGAATGCTGAATGGCAGGTTTGAGACTCATTAATGCACCCTTAATATGTAGCCAGGTCTGTCGGTGGTAACAAATTTGCTTTTAGGTCTTTCATGCTCCAGAAATAACTAATGCTTGTAGTAGAATCTGAAATGTCAGTTTGCCAGTAAAGAATATTGCTTTCATTACCACTTGCCTCCTGAAATACCTCAGCTCCTTTCCATTTGTGAACCAGTGTGGTTTATAGTACCCACAATTTGTTACTGAATTTCAGCGGTAGAGGTAGGTGTGCTCAAAGAGCATGTGAGCACAGAACCTTGGCTGCATCGCCTAATTGGCCCCAGTGGCATTTATCATGAGGTAGATGAGAGAAGAGGATTTATTTTGACTGTGCAGGGGTAAAAATAATAGTGCATAGTCAATCTGAGCAGATGAGAATCAGGGGTGAACACGCAGAAGAAACAGTGATACGTAGAAGAGAAGGAGGCTAGAAGTTGTACTTAAGAAGTGACTTAATCGAACACTGGTGACTTGGAGCGATTTAAAAGACTTCTGAAAGAGGTTGGTCTCTATGGAGGAAATGGGGTTGGAAGGATTTGGAGCAATTTCCTAGAAATTTTGGCTACAGTAGAGTGTAAATTATTTAACAGTAATTCAATCTGCTTATTGATTTTTTAAAAACTGAGCTTTTTTTTTTTTAAACATTCTCAAATACTTATACCTGATGTGAAATCCTCTTTGAAAATGGCCAATCAGCAAGCAGTGTGAGGCTTTTCCATTTTCTAGTGTTAGCACCTCCTCTGAGCCACACCTGCTTGGCACCTGTTGAGGAATATGTGGATAGTTTCCAGTTTGAGGCTATTGTAAATAAAGCCACTATGAATATTTGTAACAGGTCTTTGTATGGATATATGCTTTTTTTCCTCTTGGGTAGATACCTAGGAGTGAATGGCTGGATTTTATGGTAGACGAACCTTTAACTTTCTAAGAAACTGTCCAACTGTCTTCCAAAGCCACTATTTCTTTCATAACCCCAGCAGCAGTGGATGAGTTCCAGTTCCTCCATCCTCGCCAACACTTGGTATGGTTTATAATTTTAGCCATTCAAAGGAATAGAGCAGCTATCTCATTGTGATGTTAATTTGTTTCCCTAATGATTAGTGTGCTTGTTAGCTATTCATATGTCTTCTTCAGAGAGATATCTATTTAAGTCTTTTGCCAATATTTGTTTTAGACCTTTAACCCCTCCCAGAATCTTACAGACTTTAGTGAAAGCAGTCGAATCCTCTAACATCAGGACTCAAATGTTAAATGAACCAGACAGGGAGTGGTGTTCATATCACCCTTCATCCTCTTCATCTCTCTTTCCTGCCACCTCGGACTCAGTCAGACTTCTTCTGCCCTCCCCGACAAAACAAATGTCTTCCTGCTCATCAGCCAATGACAGCCAATATTCAACAGGAGCAAAGAGAGAGAAGAGTAGATATTTTATTCATTAGCACTATCTAGATGCAAAAAAATAGACAGCACATGTGCCCTGTTCCATAGCTGCTGGCCCTTGTTCTCCCAGGTCATGAGGACATTCTGACATGCAGAGAGCACAGAGGTTGTCAGGTCTGGGGCCTCCATCAAGTTGTTCTTAGATCATTTAGCAAAAATTGAGAGTGAAAGCCACCTCCCTTGGTGATTTGGCATTCCTCGTTGGCAGTCTAGAGTAAGGTATACAACACAGCCTTTTACATTGAACCCTATGTTTCCCATGTTTAAGAAGGTACGAGCTCCAAGTTAGACACAGCTGTGGACAACTTCCATCTCCCACTCCTTTTCCAGGCTTCCGCCAACAAATTGGTACAGAAGAATCTCATTTCCTTTGGTGTCCTGGACCTTCCTTTTCACTGTAATTATAAAAACATTTATTAGAAAATAATTTATTCCTCCGGCACATTAATGGAGTCCAGATTCTATTTGTATAATATGGACAGACAGATGTGCAGTGTTTTGTGTTACTTTTAGTTGAGCAATGCTGTTTACCCAGAATTTTCCCAAGACCACCCAACTCCGTTCAAATGTAGCCTTCAGCTACTTCTAAGCCCCGGCCTCCAGAGGAAAAGAAGAAATATTTAATAACTCAGCGCCCCACCCAGATTTGAAGACATGACTTAATACTGAAGGAATTTGCAAGCCTGCACTGCCAATCAACATGCCTACATCAAATAAACCATCTTTTCTTATTCTGGAAAACGGAGGGTGACTCTAGAAGTGTTCTGTTCTCTGACCTTCTTACATATTACTCATGTCTCATTAGATACCTGGAGAAGTTTGAGCAGAGACTAAATAATAATAGAAAATGAAGCACTTGATATTTGGCTCTCCCTAATCCTTCTACTTTCTGTATATTTCATATAAATTGCCTTTTCCCCCTAGCTCTGTGTTATGCCTCAAGACATTGCTAATAATTTTTTGCACAGAGAAACTTGGCTATATTTTTCATTGTATGTGCATATATTGACAATTTGTTTGCTCTTTACATGAACTCTGAAAAGCAAGTAAGGCAGTTAGTAATAACTCCATTTTCTGGATGAAATCAATGACAAATCGGGTAAGTTTGCCCAGGTGTCTCAGTGAGTAATTAATTAAGGCAATGATTATAGCTGATCATAAGCATTTCTTTTTTCTTGTATGATCATGTTTAATCTGGAAACTACTAATTATTTTTAAATTTGATTGTTTTGAGTTACATAGACATATCACTACATTATTGATATATATTAAATATGTTGTGTTACTTTGATTTGCCAAGATATAAGGATATATCAAAGGCTTATTTCTAAGCCTTATTTGAATATTAGTCAGTGATTTGCATTGAAAACATCAACCAGGAAATAATAGTCTAGATTTCTTCTGTAAATCATGATCAATTTTAATTACCTCAATGACTAGGAGTTATTCACATAACCAAAATAAAGTGAAGTAGAGCTTGATAGAGTGAAATATCATTTGACTAAAAGTTAAGACTCCTGGTGCTATGCCTGGCTCTGTCATGAATACATTCCCACGTTCACCCCTTTCCCTTATACCGATAATAAAAGAGGAAAATCTAGTTCGATAAATACTTATCAGAGGCCTACTGTGGGCAAAGCATTTAACCTGTGATTTTTAATTTAAACCTCACAACAATCCTAATGGGTAGATGTTATTGTCCTTATTTTATAGAAGAGGAGACCAATCTCAGGAAGCTCAAAGAAGGGGCAAGGCAGGTTCTGAGCCCCTTTCCTTAACATACTATGTTTCTGCATACAAGGCCCAGCTGAGTGTTAGGGAACCTATAAAGATGGATGATATAAAGTCCCTACCTTCCAGTAGCTTTCAAAACAGCAGAAGTGAACAGATGTGGAAACAATGAGTGAGGAATAGCCAGTATAACAAAGGAGAAACAGGTGCTACATGAGTTGTTGCTAAATGCAAAGAAAGCACATTGGCTGGAGAGGTCGATTCTGGCTGACGGTGGTGGTGGAGTGAGCACTGGATGATGGTTTATAGTGAAAGTCGACCTTCAATCGCATATCTAAAGAAGATTATGGTTTTGAGAGGCAGAGGTATTGCAGAAAGACATCCTGGGTGGAGGGAGCATTGTAAGATACAAAGGTAATAAAATGCAAGGTTAGTCAAGTTGGAACTAGACTTAGCCAAGTTGGAACATAGACCCTGGAGACTCAGAGTGTGTGACCTATGGGACCTGCCTCATACCCAACACCGGAGAGCTTGTTAGAAACACAGGCTCTCAGTCCCCACCCCAGACAGGATCACAGTCTGCACAGGTGATTCACGTGCACATTTGGAAGCACCGAGGATGAGAGAATATAGTAGCAAGTCACACAGAAAGGTTGAGTCTAATCGGACCCAGGAGAAAAGCTGTAAAACAAATGGGTAGGTGGAGGCTTTGGAGCAAGACAGGGTTAATCTCACTTTCCAACTGTCAGATCTTGAAAAAAGTTACTTAAATGGGAGTGATAACAGTACCTTTTACCTCATAGGATTTTTTTTTTTTATGGACTTAACTTTCTAGAGCGGTTTTAAGTTTACAGCCAAATTGAAGGGAAGACTCAGAGTTCCTGTATCTCCCCACAACTGAGGAACCTACATTCACAAATCATAAGCACGCAAAGCCCATAGTTTGCATTAGGATTCAGTCTTGGCATTGCACAGTCCATGGGTTTAGACAAATGTATAATGGCATGTATCCATCATTGTGCTATCGTAGTGTTTTCGCTACCCTAAAAATCATCTGTGCTCCACTTATTTATCCCTTCCTCCCCCAACCCTGGGTAACTACTGATCTTTTTACTCTCTCCATAGTTTTGGCTTTTCTAGAATGTCATGTAGTTGGGATCAGATGGTACGAAGTCTTTTCAGATTGGCTTCTTTAACTTAGTAATATGCATTTAAGGTTCCTTCAAGTCTTTTCATGAAGGGCTTGATAACGCATTTCTTTTTAACACTGAATAATATTCCATTATCCGGCTATATCACTGTTCATTTATCCATTCATCTGCTGAAGGACATCTTAGTTGCTTCTAAGTTTTGACAATTATGAATGAAACTGCTGTAGACATCCATGCGCATTTTTTTGTGTGGACACAAGTTTTCAGTTCCTCGGGGAAATGCCAAGGAATATGATTTCTAGATCATACCTCATAGGATATTGTTAGGATTCATGTAAGTAACATTAGCTTGGAACGAAGTAAATGCTCAATAAATGGTTCTCAAAGTCAGGCTTGCCCCTAATATTTAAGGGACTCGGAGCAAGAGTACAGATGCAGATCCCCATAAAATATGACTAAATAGTTAACTTTAAACTTTAAATATTTAACTTCAAAACTTTATAGCTTTGCCCATGGCCAGCTTTTGTTTCTACCCAGATCACCTGAGCTGAGACTAAAGAAGCAGTGTTCATCCCTGCAGGCTGCAAGCCTGAACACAGTCATGTGTCTGCTGGGAAGGGCGGGGATATGCTGGGCCCAGGACCAACTTCTGGGTGGTGACCGAGCCTGCCTGAACCCCACACGGGACGCAGTGAGCTCCCCAGGGATATGGGGCAGCTAGGCTTTTCTCCTTCATGCATTTCTATTCCAACTCAGAGGCCTCCTTCTCATGCACACTGTACCTTACTATACCTTGTGAGCAGAGAGGCAAAAGGGAACACAGATATGTGGGGAGTCTGGTCTCTGATTCACCTGGGTGTTTTAGGGTGGCCAAGTCGAAAAATACCAGCCATGCTTTGGGATCCCAAGGTAACACTGCTTTTCTCCAACACCACTCTCCCCACCACAAACTTGGCCCTGTGAGGGGGGACAGGGCATAAGGCCAAGTTCAGCACACATGTCTTTGTTGTATAATTCCCATTAGCTCAAACTGTTACAGAACTTTCCAGAAAACTTCCTTATAAGACTGAATAAAAAAGTCTTTGTGTTTCAGGACTTGTGATAGGCAGAATCCCTTTTGCCCAGCTGTCAGGGTGGCCCTGCTCATTGTGATGGCAAAATTGGACTTTATTTTGAGGGCATGGGCATCTCTAGAAATATTTTGAGCTGAGAAGTGACATAAGATAGCAGAACTCCTTGGACCCAAAGTATAATTAGGTGGGAACGAAGATACGTCCAGCCTAATGCCAAAAAGTGGTGGATGTTCTAGAGGTTTCCTGGGTGTGGGGGTCTGCCACAAGTTCCCTCCCTCGGCCCTTTTTGTCCACCATTCCATCTCCTGGCAATCTTAAAACAAGTTCAGGAGAGCTGGTTTAAGAGTTTGTTACTGTGAACATCAATTTTTATTTGGTTATTTTTTTTAAGTTATAGTTATAAATCTTTCCTGAGTAATTTCAGTGTGTGTGGTGGTGGTGGTATGGGGAATTGTGTGGAGAAAATGGTCTTTCAAGAAATAGTTACCACTGGGGTATAGTGGTAGATATTTTAAAAATTGTACTGAAGTCTTCTGGGGTCATTCAGATGTGTCAAGAGGGTCAGGTTATTCGTCCTTCTGATCCACAATTTAAAAACATGACTTAATCCAAAACAAGTCCATACCAATGTTCAAAACAGAAGGATATCCTGCTTCAAGGTTTCAAACAGAGTTCATGGAAAGCAAAGAAGCTGAATCTGTTTTTAAACTGAGTTTCCTCTTTCCTGGGGTCTGTTATAACTAAATTGGAGTAAGGGTCTCTTTCGTTCTCCCCCTCCCTTTTTTTTTTCTTGATGATCCTACATTATTGCTATCAGCCTATAGCTTCTTCATATGTTTGTGGTCCTATTTCTGACCCTTATCCTTTTATGTCTCATAAGAAAATAACCTTTCTTTATTGGGTGGGAATTACTCTTAGTTAACCAATACCTATCTTAGAGACTGGGTGGAGTAGAATACAGATCACAATAGAATAATAAATCATTGTCATTAAACAGTAAGCCATTTTGTCTTTGAATGAAGTCATGTCATGTTTGTGAAGTTAAATGCACCAAATTCAGGAAATGCAAAACGTATGTGTACTTTCAAATGAACTAAATATATATATATACATATATATACATATATGTATGTATATATATTATATATGTACATATGTCTGTTTATTTGTTTATTTTCCTGGTTAAAATGCTAGATCGTCTTTAGTATATGTGCTGCAGAAGCGAACACAGCTAGTTTGTGCTTTAAAATATATCCTTTACTAATCATGAAATGAATTACTGATAATAAAATATCATAATAATGCAAATTTTCACATTTTTAGTGTTCACAATTCACGTAGATTTCTGCATTTAAGCATTTAAAAATACTGAGGGGGCTGGGAACTGAGATGATAAAATAATAGTTATGAGAATAAAGAAATATAGTTTGGGTGGGGATCGCTCAGACATACTAGACGTAGGTCTGTATTTTTTCAGTCTTCCCATCTTCCAAGGTACTCAAGTCATCTGCATTTATGTCCCTCTCATTTGAGCTTTACAGATATTTTTTCATGTGTTTGTTTATAATTTTTTTCCTCTGTCTGCCATTGGCAGTAAGCGCTTTCAGGATTCTAGACAGCTGGAGAAAGAATTCAGCAAGAAAAACTAAGTGCTGCCTGAGAACGCTTAGTCTAAAATGAGTAGGGGAGGAAGTATTAAAAATATAGTTAAAACACAGGTACCTAAATGCTTCAGTGTCGGACACAACGTGGCAACCACTGGGGGCACAATTAGGATGAAAATAAGGCTGCTGTGCCGAAGGAGTTTTCGTTCCACTGGCAAATGCTGCATTTGCAGAAAATCCTGGTTGGATGTGGTCCGTTAACATGCAGATATGTGTAGAGTATTATTGGAACACAGATGAAGTCCAGGGCACTCCAAGAAAGCTTCCTAAAAGAGATGATGCCTAAACTGAGTCTCGAAAAAAGAGTAAGAATTACCTTTGTGAAGAAAGGTGGAGGGGTGCAGCATGAGCCACCACAAGCTGAGACATGGGAGATAAAGCAGTGCTGTTTATTGGCAATGGCGAGATATGTCATAAGTAATTTGTCATTAATAATATTTATCGAAATTTGCAAATGTTGGCTTTTCCTATAAATTAGCATAATATCTTTTGTCTACAAGCCATATAAATCTATTTTAAATTGCCTTAAGCTAAAATGGTGGATTTATAGGAAGGATTTGGAGTATCTCATGATCCCCAAGGTGAAAATGCAGCCAGACCTGGAAAAATATCAGGAACCTGGCCCTCTATTTTCATATTCTACCACAGATCATCTGCCACCATCTTGTAAAGCAGTTTCAAGGTTAACTCCTTGCTCTACTGACTACAAATGGCTCTGTAGAATAACCAACAAGGATCCGACAAGAGATCGTAGATACAAAAGTGGGTCAGAGCATGATCTCTAGGTATCTTCTGTCTATTGAGGAAAAGGATGAAAACAGCCAAGTGGAATGATGGAATTTATGCCCACCAAATCGTCCACTTTAAAGCTCCAGAAAGCACAGCGTAGGAATTGGGGAGTCACAAAGGAACCCCAAAGGAACACACAAATGAGGTCCTTTTTAACCAAGGCTCTCACCACGATACAGAATGGCAATACAAGGACGTGAGTCCTTCTTAACCACATGCCTCACGGGCAGTTGTCAGCCTCAGCTGAGCCCTAACCACAGAGCATGTGGCATACACATATTAGTAATGTGCTGAGTGAGCTAAACAAAGGCTACATCACAGCCAATGTGAGGAAACTCAGGTGGACGTAGCAGGTGAGAAGACAGAGGCTACTTTATGTTCTGTTTATTACTACCTGCCAGGCACTTTTCTAAATGCTTAATGCATATTTATTCTTTTAGTCCTCTCAGTAATCCTATAAATAGGAACTATTAATATACTCTCTTTATAGATAGAGAAAATGAAGCAGAGAGAGGTGAAGTGACTTCCTCAAGGTCCTATAACCAACAGAAGGTGGAGCTGTGACTGGAACTCAGGTCTCTGAGCATAGGGGACACTAGCTGCCTGTTCACTTAAGTCTCTGTATTCTCCTTCCTCACTACTCGCCCCACATAGGTTGTAAGAATGAGTTTCTAAACAACAACAATCTCAGAAGAAAATGAGGATTTAAATGAACAAGTAACCAAAAAAGAAAAAAAAAAATCCATCAATTTCAAGGAGGGACAACATTAACATGACAGTTTTCAATTTTTTTTTGCCCCCGTCATCTTACTTTGAACCCAGCGATATAACAGAGACAAGTGGAGCTGGTCTGGTTGAAGCATAAAAACCGCACCAGCTCTGACTGCACTGCGCCTTCTCCACTTTGGCCCCGGGCAGCTTAAAGGACTGAGGGACCCAGTTAAGAGTCATGTCCTACATCAACCAGTGGTTGAAAAGAAAACAGAGGATACTGGAACCAATCACATATCCTCGTAATCTGACTTGGTATCAAATGTTAGACTTAAAAAATTTTTTTCAGCAGTTCGTCACATTTTCATTAGAAGCTCTCCAGTTAGATGTTTAAAAGTTCATATAATGAACTGTTTGGGGTTTTGTTTTGCATTTCCATCCATTTTTTATAATCTAGATGACCTTATTAAGCACAAGAGAATAGCTGAGAGGAAGGATTAGACTGAATGTGGGAGGGGGAAGCTAAGTTAAGGCATCTGTGGAGGCTGATATATCGAGAAAGCTTTTGTGTGTATAGATTTTGAAACAAGTTGCACTGACTTTGGAAATAAACAGCTGAGAGAGTGGTTCTTTGTTTGTTTTCTTGATTTTTCCTCTTCCAGTTCCTCAAAAAGGACAGGAATTCAGGATATTTATTCTTCCTCAGTTATGTTTTCTTCTAAACATTATCTAAGCAGTCTAAATTCTCTGTGGGAGGAATCACCACACCTGCTGGCCTGTTGGGTGTGCTCTTTTTTTGTACCTGGAGATCAGTCATCTAAGCTAGTATAATTTCCAAAATATTTCTTCCACGGATGCCCAGACTCAATATCAGAGATTTCCTTTGCTACTTAAGTAAACCCACAGCACCTCTACCAACATTTCTACCAAGATGCTAATTTCACCTAGATATTTTAGCTCACGTATCTACTTCATCAGTACAACCAGGACTCGCTCTTTCTCCCTGTTACTCTCAAAGGTATACTATGTGCTTCTTTCTCCTAGGAATATTGGGAGATGGAGGTTCCACTAGAATAGTATGGAGCCAGGCAATTTTAGGATTGAACTGAATTCCTTCACTTACTAGCCACATCTATCTCATTGGGCAAGTTACTTAAACTCTTATTGCTTCAGATTCCTCATCTATAAATTGAGAATTCATAATACCTTTTCTGAGCTCTACTGAACCTTAGGAAAACATAAATTCATTCATATGCAAACTCTTCTAGAGCATAGAAAAAAGGTAAAGAACCACATTATTGAGGCTAGTATCACTTTGCTTTAAAACTATAGGTCAATCTTACTTATGAAGATAAGATGAATAATCCCAAATAAAATATTATCGAATTAAAACCAATGGCATTTAAAAAATACATAAATTCTAAGAATATAAGAATGTGTTTGAACCAGTAGAAAAATATCATGTTTGAACGCAGTGGATTGAATGCATATAATTAACTCTATTCCCTCCTGAAACCCCACTGAAACTATGACAAAGACATAAACACACACACACACACACACACACACACACACACACACGGACAAAGAGGATGGGGAGAAGACCCCGTGTTTTTTAAGAGGCCAAACTTACTAAGGAAGGGCACTGACAGCCACATAGAGAAAGTGAAAATCTAAGTGCCTATGGAGGGAAATGTTCATGAGATGGAGAGGATTCCTGCGCTGGAATTCCTGAAAGGCTCATAAGTTGGGCTCACCAGGTTCTTAGAAGACGGAGTGAGGGACGAATGGGCTGAAAGCAGCGAGGTGCTGGAAAGCATATGAATGGAGGAGTTGGACCTCTAAGTTCCCTTCTCCATCCCAGCAAGAGACAAAGGCTTGTTCTCTGGAGTCATGAAACAAGGGGAGACCCAGACTCCAGTGCACCAGGAAGGACTGGGGAGACTTGCCGAAAAATAAAGGAGAGACAAAGGGAAGGATGGAGGGACAGAGGGAGAAAAATCAATTATATCTAACATTTACTGAATGTTCACCATGTGCCAGTCTGTTCTAAATGTTCTGTACATCTTAATTCATTTGCTCTTCATAACAACTCACCAGATAGATAAATAAATGCAAAAAAATTAGTCAAGACAATTTCTAAAAATAACAGAAAAGTGGGACTTGCTCCACCAGATTCCAAAACGTTTTAGATTAATGAAACAAAAAATATATAAAAATTGATCTTCACATATGAGAATGAAGGATAAAATAAAAATGACATTTCAATCAGTAGGGAAAAAAATAAATCAATGACAGGTATTGGGACAATAGACTATATACAGATTTGGAAGATATAAGTTCCAGATTAATTAAGGACAAATCTAATACTAAAACTACGTTATGAACTTGGACTAAGTAAGACCTTCTGAAATAAGACTTCCTTGGAACACAGTACCGTGTGACTCACAGCTCATTACTTAACTTTCTGACGTATCGTGTTTTTAATCAATAGAATGGAGATGATAACAGAAGTTTTATTGTGAAATTTACTCTGATCTGGCAGAGTGTAAATCTCATTTTTTACATTAAACTTTGTGGTTTCATAGTTGTATCCAATTCTGCATACTTCAGTCCTCTGGAGGTACTGAAATTTGCATTTTTCCTGCTGCTATTAACAACATATTTGAGTCTAATATGCAGAAGTTCTCCGTTTGTTAACTCCTGTGTCCCAGAACCTCCAGAAGTGACAAGAAGAAATTTTCCTTTGACATTTTTGACAAGTTCTTAACCTACTGACATGACTGCTTGTTAATATATGATTATATATGCATATACGAAAGCAGCCAAAGATCGAGGAAGTCTGGGTGTTCTTTGATTTTCTCCTTTTGAGATCAGTTTTTACAAGAAAAAAATTACTGGTTTCATCTAACATAGTGGGCTACTTTCAAGCGTTCTCTCCACTCCTTTGCTTTAAGGAGTGAGGGGTGAATGCTTTACCAAATGGAAGAAGAAACATTTTAAGATCATTCCCCCACCTCCCCACCCCTTTAAAGATAAAGTAAAAAGACAAAACTGCTTCGTTGGTAAAACTGTTATATTTACTGTTTGGCTGATTTCTATGACAAACTCTATCTGATTCATATGGCGTGAACTCCACCCAGAAAGAGGCAGGGCCTTCTTGCCAGGATGAGGGAAGAAAGTGCTGAAGTGGCAAAAGCCCCAGCTGTCCACAGCAGTAACTAAAGCTGTTTGCTGGTTCCGCACACCGTATAGATGGTGCCTGTATTGTCGTCTTCTCCCTTGGGATACTGTTTGCATCAAGGGGCTGTGACATTACGGCAGTATCGCTTGGTCACAAGCTGATGGCCTGTGGGACATCTGCTTCAGTTCTGCTAATGCGTCTCTAAAATGAGGCCACAAAATGACTTGCCTGCTCTGTTTCCTGTTTTGTGTCCCTGTTATTCAGTGGTGCTATTCACTAAGGGAGGACCTACATTTTGTTTAGTGTGTGTGTGTGTGTGTGAGAGAGAGAGAGAGAGGTTTAATTAGTACAGAATGATGTACCATGCATAAACATTTGTGAAAGTGGATTCTTATAACCTTTAAAGGGATTTGAGTGAAAAGTCTTCTGAACGGGGTCTTGGGTCTCATATTCCTGCAACTGCAGAAAGTTCCTGAGGCTTTGTTTAAATGTAGTAGTTCTTGATCCATGGCCTGTAAGAATCGCCCTGGACATCAGGCGAGGGACAGGGCCTGTGCTGGTAGGGAGTAGAGGTGGCCTCTGATCTCTCTGGGAACCACGGCCTAATTACTCCTCACTGTAGAACTATGACTGGGGCACATCGGCACAGCTGACAAATAATTGGCCCCCGCCTGGGGCTCCCATGACCCCCTCCACCCTAGAGAAGTCCAAGAATGTGACTGTCTTCTCCAATTCAATCTGCCTCAGGAGAAATTCAGGCACCTTCCACAGTTTTTCGTGCCTAAATTAGGTTTGTTTGTCCTCCCTCTGCTCCTTCCATCCCCTCTCCACACAGTCTCTCCCACCCGGCCCTTAGAATGCTTTGTCTCAAGGACTAAAAGCAGGAGAGTGGCTCTTGGTAACCATAGGCAACCATGAACCTGGATTAGCTATTTGTGCTGTATTTGTAAGATACAAGCTAGCCACTAGCTGGATAGATGAGAAACTGCACTCTACAGGTTTTCCTGTACAGTAAAATATTGGCTTCTCTCTCTCTCTCTCTCTTTTTTTAGAATGACCAGTCTATGGGCGAGATGCAGATAATTGGAGGCTACGACCTTTCAACGCTGGCTGGAAAGGTTTGTTCATTTAACTCTGCTCAGTTCGCACTGATGTCTGATGTCGTGGGGGAAATCAGTGGCCTTCATTTCAGGCCAGCACTTGCAATACATTTCAGACACTCTCTCGGGTTTGCTAATTCATGCAAATGAATGTGTGAATCCTTTTAATGATTTCTCCTTTATAAAACATTCCTTTTATAATGCTTCCAAGACATGATGCACACCAAATCTTTCGTCTCCGAGCTTCCTTCCAATCTCATTTCAGGCAAAACCTAGTATTGCAAAACCCCTTGGCACTCCTCGTTCTATCTATTCTCCTCACCCTTTCAGGTATCTTCTGAAAAGGAGCATTTTCCTTTATTCATCTGCTTTGTGTAGCTCATCTCCTCCGCCTCAGCACCCAGGCACTTTAGTAAAACAGGTTTGTCGAAATGTACAAAATTTGGGGAGAGAATAAAAAGGACTTCATGACAGCACATTTTTTCAGCCTTCTGCCTTATTTCCCCCTTATTGAAAAGAACGTAACCTATTACATCATGGGGCCAACACCTTCAATTTTAACAAGGAGTTCCAAACCTACCAAAGCGTGAAGAAATTTGTTTGGATTCTGACATAAATACATGCATCGGAAGGAAGAATTGTTTCATAAAGCGGATGGTCTTTGTGGAAATGTGACCTGAAAGGCAAGTTTTGCAGCGAATGAAAACCACACAGTTCATTTTTGTTCGGCAATACTGACATGTCTTGTATACATTATCCTTGAACAACTTCAGCTCTCTGAGTGAATTGCTCAGTCTGGGATACAAACTTAATCTCTCATATTTATGGTGATTATTGTTATTCGAAGCCCAGATGGTGAAAAAAGGAGTAGCAGCCACATTTAATAAAAAGACGAATAATAACATTAGGGACACTCCAACATCACAAGGATTCTAACTATAAAATAACTCACTTCTTTCTACTCCAAAGACAGCATAGTTGCATCCAAGTGTTAAATTGCTATCTAGTGAAACTTTTGGAAACATGGCGGAGTGAGAGACATCCCCAGATCTCTCCCCTTGAAACAACAATAAGCTGAACATCTAAAACTCAACAAAAAACACCAAAACGTCACCCCAGCATGTCTGAGAGTAGGATCTGCGCTTAAGAGCTACCACAGGTCAGAACCTCAGGTATCCTGCGGTGGACTGGGAGAGATAAAGAAGCTGCCTCTCGCAGCCACCAGAGCTACTTGCAGGAGGAAGGGGAGGGGAGAAGGAGCAGCGAGTTCCCTGAATAGCCCTGCCTGGGAAAGTTGTGAGCTCCCCGTGGCCAGCAGCAGGGCCCAATCAGGGCAGAAAGCATAGAAGCAGCCAGCAGAGAAACAACAGTTGATTTTTTCCAACCTTGGTTGCAAAACCAAGACTGAGCTGCGGCCCCCAACTCCCAACCCAAAGAGCCCTTCCCCCCATACCCTCCCATATGGAACACCGTGGAGCCCCAGGGGAATCTGAGCAAATGCTACCAAAACTGTTGCTAACACTGACAGGGACTGAAACTGAGGGTAGCAAGCACGATTAAATATCTATCAGAAAATAAAAAGGCATTTTTAAAGCTTTATGTAAAGCATGGATCCAAGAGGTTTAGACGCCACTGACCGGAAACCAAAAGAAAAGCACCTTCTTTACAACAGGCTATAGAGAGACCTTTATATACTCAATCTTCTTTCTGGAAAAACAGCAGAATACACTTCCATTAATGCCCAGGCAGAGAAATAGTCCATTAAACACCATGAACAACCAAGGTGACAAAGCATCTCAGAAAGAAAAAGAAAAATCTCCAGAAAATAAGCTTACAGATATAGAAATATGCACTGTAAATGACAGAGAATTCAGGATGGTACTTCTGAAAAAGCTCAGTGAGATCCAAAATGATCGTGTCAACAATTTCAGAAATTGAAAAAACTACTAGACGAGCAGAGTAAGGAGATTGAAACCCTCAAAAAGAACAGAATAAATCTTCTGGAGATAAAAAAAAAAAAAAAACACTGCAAGAGTTGAAAAATGAAATAGCAAGCTTGAGAAATAGAGTTGACCAAATGGAGGAAAAGGTCAGTGTTATCGAAGACAGAAAGCTAGAAATAAATCAGAAGGAAGAAGAGAGAAACCGAAGAATGAAAAATAATGAAAGAGAAGTTCAAGAACTAGCTGATACCATCAGGAAAGGAAACATAAGAATAATGGGAATTCTCGAAGGGGAGGAAAAGGAGCAGGGACTAGAAAGCATTTTCAGACAAATAGTGGACGAGAATTCCCCAAATCTAAGGAATGAGCTGGAGCTTGGAATTCAAGAAGTCAACAGAACACCCAATTATCTCAACTCGAAAAGGCCAATGTGTCTTCACCAAGACACATTATATTAAAATTATCAAAAATCAACGACAAAGATAGAATTCTTAAGGCAGCCAGCGAGAAAATTACAGTAACTTACAAAGAAAAACCCATTAGATTATCCTCGGACTTCTCAGCGCAAACCTTTCAAGCCAGAAAGGAATGGAATCAAATATTTAAACTATTAAGTGAAAGGAACTACCAGCCTAGAATAATGTATCCAGCTAAGCTCTCTTTTAGATATGAAGGAGAAATTAAGACTTTTCCAGACATACAAAAATTGAGGGAATTCTCCACTACGAGGCCCGCGTTACAAGAGATACTGAAAGGGTCAGTTCACCTCAATCAAAGTGACAAAAAAACAAAACAAAACCCATAATTAGGGGTAAAGTGACTATCAGGCAAATAGGAGCAGAGGAGTGCAACCCTTACTAAGAACAGGGCATTATAAGCTCAAATAATTAGAAGAGAATTGTTATAACAAGATAGTAATGAACATTCAGCATCATAGGGACAAATTGAGACAACAATAACTGAAAAGGCAGAGATTCAAAGATCCAAATTCGCAAAGGAGAATGGAGATAAGGCACACGCAGAGGAAAATGGACAACTATATATATGTATATATATAACTATGCTTTACATATTCATAAGCACATGCCAACGATTCAGAACCGAAGTACATAACATAAAACAAGAAGGACCAGAAGGAAAACCCACAAAAGCCAACCAAAATAAAGAAACACAAGGACAAGGAAGCAATGGAAACACCAAGCTACCAGAAAGCAAAAGATAAAACGGCTATAGAAGACTTCATAGCTCAATAATCACCCTAAATGTAAATGGATTGAACTCACCAATAAAAAGGCACAGGGATGTAGAATGGATCAAAAAAACAAAACTCAACCATATGCTGCCTCCAGGACACACATCTCAGCTCCAAAGACAAATATAGATTCAAGATAAAAGGGTAGAAAATGATATTTCAAGCACATGGTGTTTAGAGAAAAATGGGAGTAGCAGTACTAATATCAGATGAAATAGACTTCAAAATAAAAAAGGTAAAGAAAGATACTGAGGGACAGTTTATAATGATAAAGGGAATCATGCACCAAGAAAACATAAAATTTATTAATATCTATGCTTCCAATCATATTCCCAAAATATGTAAAGCAATTACAAACAGAACTAAAGGGAGAAACAGACCAAAACACTTTCATAGTAGGGGAACTAAATACCCCACTGTCGGATATGGACAGATCATCCAAACATAAAATCAATAAGGAAATAACATCCTTAAATGACACATTAGACCGATTGGACATAATTGACATTTACAGAGCCTTCCATCCCAAAACAGTGCTTATATATTCTTCTCTAGTGCACATGGAACATCCTCAAGAATGGACCACATACTGGGACACAGAGATGGCCTCAATAATTATAAGAGGGTTGAAATCATACCAACCATATTCTCTGATCATAATGCTTTGAAACTAGAGATCAACTACAGAAAGAAACCAGGAAGAACCACAAATACATGGATATTAAACAACATGTTACTGAAGAATAACTGGGTCAGAGAAGAAATAAAAAGAGAGATCATAGAAATGAATGATAATGATAGTACAACATATCAAAACTTTTGGGATACGGCAAAAATGGTCATAAGAGGAAAGTTCATATCATTTCAGGCCTATCTCCAAAAACAAGAACGAGCCCAAATAAACAACCTAACGCTTCATCTTAAAAAACTAGAAAAAGAAGAATAAATGAAGCCTAAAGTCAGCAGAAGGAAAGAAATCATCAGAACTAGAGCAGAAATAAATGAAATTGAAAACAAAAAGAAAAAGAATTGCAACAAAGAGCTGGTTCTTTGAGAAAATTAATAAAATTGACAATCTCCTGGCTAGACTCACTAAAGAAAAAGAGAAAGGACACAAATAAACAAAATCAGGGATGAAAGAGGGAAAATTATGACTGATATCACAGAAATACAAACGATCATACAAGAATACTATGAAAAAATATATAACACCAAATATATCACGCTTGGAAGAAATGGACCAGTACTTAGAAAAATACAAGCTTCCTAGACTGAATCAAGAAGAACTGGAAATCTAAATAGACTGATCAGCAGTATGGAAATTGAAACAACCACCGAAACCTACCAAAAAGTAAAAGTCGAGGACCAGATGGCTTCACCAGTGAATTCAACCAAACATTTAAAGATTTAATACCTATTCTCCTCAAACTCTTCCAAAAAATCGAAGAGGAAGCAATACTTCCCAACACATTTTATGAGGCCAATATTACTCTGATACCAAACCTGGTAGAGATAACACAAAAAAAGAAAACTACAGACCAATATCTCTCATGAACATAGATGCAAAATTCCTAAATAAGATACTAGCAAACTGAATACAGCAACATATTAAAAAGATTATACACCACGATCAAGTGGGCTTCATCTGAGAGGCACAGGGATGGTTCAACATACGCAAAACGATTAATGTGATACACCACATAAACAAATGAAAAAATAAGAATCATATGATCATATCAATAGATGCAGCCTTCGACAAGATACGGCATCCATTTATGGATGCTCTTAACAAAATTGGTACAGAAGGACAGTACCTTAACATGATAAAGACCATATATGACAAAACTTCAGCCAACATTATACTTTATGGTGAAAAACTAAAAACCTTCTCTCTAAGATCAGGAACAATGCAAGGCTGTCCACTATTGCCACTGTTATTCAGTATAATATTGGAGGTCCTAGCGAGTGCAATCAGACAAGAGAAAGATATAAAAGGCATCCAAATAGGAAATGAAGAAGTCAAACTGTCACTATTTGAGGATGACATGATTCTCTATATAGAAAACCCTAAAGATTCCATAAGAACAATACTAGAAATAATAAGCAAATACAGTAAAGTCTCTGGATACAAAAATCCATAGCGTTTCTATACTCTAATAATGAAGTATCAGAAAAAGAAGTGGAAAAATAATTCCTTTTGCAATTGCAATGAAAAAAATAAAATACCTAGCAATAAATTTAATGAAACATGTGAAGGACCTATATAATGAAAACTACAAGACTCTATTAAAAGAAATAAAAGAAGATACAAAGAAATGGAAAGATATTCCATGTTCTTGGATTGGAAGAATCAACATAGTTAAAATGACCATATTACCTAAAGCATTATACAGATTTAATGCAATCTCCATCAACATCCCATCGGCATTTTTTTAAAGAAATAGAGCAAAAAAATCTTTGGATTCGTATGGAAGCACAAAAGACCCCGAATTGCCAAAGCCATCCTGAGAGAAAAGAATGAGGCTGGAGGCATCACTCTGCCCAACTTCAAATTATACTACAAAGCGACAGTAATCAAAACAGCATGGTATTGGCAGCAAAACAGACACACAGACCAGTGGAACAGAATCAAGAGTCCAGAAGTAAACTCATATTTGTATGGGCAAATAATTTTTGACAAAAAAGCCAAAAACATATAGTGGAGAAAGAAAAGCCTCTTCAATGAATGGTGCTGGGAAAACTGGAAAGCCACCTGTAAAAGAATGAAACTAGACTGTTGTCTATCACCACACACCAAAATAACTCAAAATGGATTAAGGATCTAAATATAAGACCTGAAACAATAAAATGCATTGAAGAAACCATAGGAACTAAACTCAAGGACCTTGGACTTAAAGAGGATTTTATGAATTTGACCTCAAAAGCAAGGGAAGTAAAAGCTAAAATAAATGAACGGGACTACATCAAACTAAATGCTTCTGCTCAGCAAAAGAAATCATCAACAAGATAAAAAAAGAACCATCCGAATAGGGGTCTAATTAGACCCTATAATGGTCTAATATCCAAAATATACAAAGAACTCATATAACTCAATAACAAAAAAACAAATGATCCAATCAAAAAATGGGCAGTGGACCTGAACAGACACTTCTCCCTAGAGGACATACAAATGGCCAACAATTATTTGAAAAGATGCTCAACATCGCTAGCTATTAGGGAACTGCAAATCAAAACCACAATGAGATACCATCTCACACCTGTTAGAATAGCTATAATCAACAGGACAAATAATAACAAATGCTGGAGAAGATTCAGAGAAAAAGGAACTCTAATACACGGCTGGTGGGACTACAAATTGGTACAGCCACTATGGAAAATAGTGTGGAGGTTCCTCAAAAAACTAAGAATTGGTCTACCATATGATCCAGCAATCTCTCTACTGGGTATTTACCCTAAAGACTTGAAAATTCATATTTAAAAAGATATTTGCACACCAGCGTTCATAGCAGCATTATTCATGGTGGCTGGGACATGGAAGCAACCAAAGTGTCCTATGATAGATGATTGGCTAAAGAAGCAGTGGTGCATATATACAATGGAATATTACTCAGCCATAAGAAGAGATGAAATACTGCCATTTGAAACATCCTTGGAGGGGTCTTCAAATGGTGTAATTTTACTTATTTTTTTATCATTTAACTTACCTTTATTTTGTGAAACATGTAATTTTATTGATATTTTAAAATTGACACATATCAGTTTAGTATCTCTATAATCACCAATGTATGTATGTGTATGTCTATGGTAACATGTTTAACTTACGTGTGTGATATCAAATCAACCAACTTAAATGTACATTTTTGTCACGTGAGGGAGTGAACATCACAGATAAAGCCAGGTTGAAGCCTGTTATATTGTGGAAATATTATATCGTCAGTATTTCTGAAGAGCAAAAACTGGCAAGTGATATTGAGCACAGCTCAATATTAAACTCTATCTGTTTTATATAGGATTTTTTGTATGCAAATTTTGTTCAATACGAAACAAAATGTGCAAATTATTGAAGCATTCCTTTCATTTAGGAAAAGATGAGGTAAACGTAATTTGTTAAGGCATTATACCAAGCTAATATTATTAATGTACATTTTTTTCTCCTAAGATTTGACATAAAAGCTCAGATAGATAGGATTATGAATAACAGCTGTCTTCTAAGTTAATGTACATTTTTAAATTGAGGTATAATTGACACATAACATTATATTAGTTTCATAGGAACAACATAATGACTCAATATTTGTCCATATTGTGAAGTGGTCACCACAATAAGTCTAGTTAGTATCTAGTTAACATGATAAGTTATTTTAGTACTTCGTTATGTGATAGTACCTTACAGGTTTATTACACAAGAGATGTATCATACCTTGTGCTTTTACCTTGGTGTCTTGTCAAAGTGGTAATGCTAAGAATCCCAAATGAACGACTCCAAGAAAAACTTTGCACACAGAATCATGGTCCTTCTCTCCTTCCTTTTCAAATTATCTCCTATTTCCTTCTAGAGTGATTTTCCTCTAAGACGAGCACTGGATATTCCCCTCCTTCAAGAGGTAGAGAGGAGGCTGAGGAAGAGCTAGTTGCTTCCTGGGGGCGGAGTGAGCGGAAGGGGTGACAGTGCTATGCCTCAGTAGTCCCTCTTATAATTACTACAAAGACCCCCGTTATGAGAGAGTAGAGATCAGGAGTTGAGATAGAAGAGATGGAAAACCAGCCATCAGTAAGAACAAGCGGGAGTCAGCTTCGACTTTTGTTAGCATGACAAATGCATCTTCCAGTTTACTGGGTGCTGTTTCATGTTATCTTTATACTCTCCATGTGTGTTAGATGCATTTCTATATATGTTTCAAAGTATGCCAAGTAGAACCCCTTGGGCTCAGAACGCACTGGATTAATCTTTCTAAGATGAATCAACATCAATTAGCTAGATTCTCAACTGTCACAACAGCTTAAGGTTAAAATAATGCAGTTTAAAGTGCCTAAGCTCACATCATAAGGGAATGCTGAATACATCAGTATAGGCCACACTCTATGCCTTCAAATATATCTTGAATCTGCCCACTTCTCTCCATCACCTTGGCAATCACCCAAGTCTAGACTCTTGCTACTCAAAATGTGGTCAGCAAACTTTCCAGGTAAGTCTTTTAGATTTTGTGGGCCTACAGCCTCTGTTGCAACCACTTGACTTAGCCATCATAGCATGAAAGCAGCCATAGATAATATGGAAAAAGTGGCTATGTTTCAATAAAACTTTATTTACAAAAATAGGCAGCAGACCAGATTTGGCCGATGAGCTGCAGTTTGCCAACCTTTGGTCTAGGAAGCAGCAAGGTCGGCACTGCCTGAAAACATATTAGAAATATAGAATCTCAGCTCCTACCCCAGATCTTCTGAATTAAGTCTTTATTTTAACGTGTTCCCTAGATGATTCCTGCAAACGTTAAGGTTTTAGAAGCTCTGGTCTTTCAAGGTGAGGCCACCACTCTCCTTCCTTTGGGCTGTTATAACAGCCTAACTACCTTTTCCCTTCACTTAGCTTTTGACATCTTCCAAACCATTCCTCACAAATCAGCCAGAGGGATCTACTTAAAATATACATTTGATCACATCTCTTGCCTATGGAAAACTTTTCACTGGCCTCTCAATTAGCGTCGTCAAATTTAAAAGAATAAAACAAAAGAACGAAACACAGGATGCCAAGTTAAATTTGAATTGCAAATAAACAATGAATAAATTATTAGTATATGTCCCATGCAATATTTGGAACATGCTTAAACTAAAAAGTTAGTAGTTTCTTATCTGAAGTTCAAATTTAACTGGATTGTGCTGTATTTCACCTGGCAACCCCACTTTCATTCAGTGTGCTGAGATTATAATCCAAACGCTTTAACAGAGCCTGTCAGACCTCTGTGATCTGGCCTTGCCTCCCTCCCAACATCATCACACAGCACCCTCCCCTCCTCACAGTGACATGACCACACCGGCTAAGCTCCTTCCCTGACTCTGTCTAAAATGAGAACCTGCACTTCCCCTTCATACTCCCTCCATTTCCCACTAATCTCTACATCAGTACCCTGTTTCTGTTGGAGCCCGTTCCACAATTTGCAGTGTTTACTTTGGGGTTTATTTTTTATTTGCCTATCTCCCCAACCAGAATGTCAGTGTAATGCTTATCTTATTCACCATCCTGTCTCCAGCATGGAGCGCAATGCCTAGTGCATGACAAGTCAAAATAAGTTTTTGGTGACTGAGTGAGCACAGGTTCCTTTTACTCTTAGAAATCAGAAAGACATTTTTAATTAAGTTTTGGAAGGGGAGGACATGGTGGAGGAAAGGGGTAAATAGAAGCCCACCTGGTCATACCATAGGAGCACCAACCGGCTGGCTTGGTTTAGAGTTAGATGAAAAAAGTATTGAATGAAGGAAAATGCTCTTTGTAGAACTTCTGTATCACAAGAGATTAAGGAGGAACTAAGTTGGTGAATACTATACAGCTGAGGGTGAAGGAGTAAAAAAAATTTTACTTAACTTTTAGAATTTCTTTTTCCTTAAACAGAGAAAGGCATTCAAATGGTCTGCCCTGTTTACTCCTTCAGCCTTTCAAAGAAAGGCTATCTGTTAAGAATTTAGGTCTGCATCGGATGGATATCTGCATTGGAAGGATTGTTGCAGGTCATCATCTAACGTCTTCCTTCTCATATAGTCATCATTCGATTTCTCAATCGATGAATTTACATTGAGGTTAATTTGCCATAATATTATTTTTCTGCCATGGACTTGTACACATCTTCTCTTTTTTAGTGCTTGGCACCCAGAGTAGAGCTCCAGGGGTCTTTCCACACAAGACCCTTTCCTTAAGCTTAAAGAAATCCGAAGAAGGGATGATTCCTTTGACTGTAATTGTCTTAGTGAGAGGACAGGTTCTCCTTGGGGCCAGGTCTGGGAATAACACAGAAGAGCAGCATGGAATGAATGGAGGGCAATAGGAGAGCCAGAAGACAGGAGCGAACCGGTGTGACTAAAGGAAATTAGTCAGAAATAGGGAAATGATAATTTAAGAAATTGGATTTGGTTTCTAGAATAACTAGATGTCTCAATGAAGAGTTTAACTTGCTCAGAAAAGCAAAGATGAGCCACAAATTTGTTGAGCAGAGGTGACATCGTGAAGCTGTGTTTCAGGAAAGTGGCCTGGCAGGAAGGCAGAATTAGCAGAAGAAAGGGAGAGAGACTCCAGGTAGAGAAGCCAGTTAAGAGGCAGTGTGGGTAGAGCAACCATGAGTTTGTTGTTGGAACTACATGAGCAAAGCAGGAGTGGAAGAGAGGGAAGGCACTCACCCAGGAGCAGTGACGGAATTAAATGGTTAAATGAAGGCGAGAGGGTTAGAAAGGACGTTTTCAAATTTGTTTATGAAAGAACTTTTAAAAACAGGGGAACAGAGCTCACCTGTATCATTTTTTGTAACTGCCCTAGGTAACTCTTAAAACCCTCTAAAGACGTGCAAGTTAAAATATTTAGAAAAGGGAGACTCTAGGCGCCCCCATGCTCCTTTCTCTTTCTTTGCTTTTTTTTTTGGTTTCTTTCCTTTTCTTTTTTCTTCTTCCTCCTTCTTCCCTTCCTTCCTTCCTTCCTTCCTTCCTTCCTTCCTTCCTTCCTTCCTATTTTTAAAGGGAGAGGGGAAGCCATTGAAAATAACAGCTCCAAGAGGCTCATATTGAATGGTTCTGGGTGATAGTTAAATTTGTATTCTCATTAACAGCAAAAGACCTTTTACCCTGTGTGTTTAAGCTGTCCATGCACCATGCTCTCTGGCTGATTTTTTTCAAAGTTGATTTAATCCTGGCACTTCATAAGATGTGTGTATCCATTAAAGCAAGAAGATTTTATTCATGTTCAAGGGAAATCTCTGAAAGGGTGGAATAAAACCAAATGCATGGAAAAAAGCTCAAATCTGGCAACGGGAAAACACAGATGTACAAGTTAAGTGCAAGATTTCAGGAGACGTGCTTCCCCCCACCTCCCCCCAAGTAAGTTTCTAATCAAATGCCAGAATGAAGAATCAGAACCTGCCAAAATTTCCTACTTGGCTGCCTTAGCTCTTGAAATCATTCCTTTTTTTATTGCATCTGACTAGGCTGAGAACAATAAGGGAAATGCCCACCGACTGATGATTCTGGCAATTTTGTGAATTATCACATAAAGTGAAATGGTGAACTACATTCCTTTCTCCATGGGGTTTATATTCACGCTCCCACTCACGCTTGGCATTCACGGTCAGCTCGTTATCACTGCTGCCACCTCTCTGCTTGGTGCAACAGCCACAAAACTACGCTGCCGAGGATAAGAATGTGGTATGCTAATCTTCTTGTGTCTTAAAAGACTAAAAATAGGAATAACCTATTTGAGAAAATTATTTAGATTTGAATACTTCTTTCCTTCTGTTTTCTTCTCTTTCTTCCTCTCTTTCTTTAGGAAGCTCAATGTGATTAGCCTCGATTAGGGTCGTGCAATAGCAGAGAAAGAACACACTTCAGAGATTCCCCGTAGAATTTTTGCCTGCGGCCCCCAGGCTGCAGATTTTACTGGCTTTCTGGGAGGAAATGAGCTAGGTGTGATGAAATGACTAAGACAGAAACTGGCGAACATCTCAGGTTCAGTGATCAGTTATCAGATTGGAAGTATTTAGGAGGCACAGTGTGTTCTGATGAAATTTCCAAGGCTGCCCACTCAAAAAAAAAAATGGGAATTTTAGAAGATTTCGTCGTGCCAAATTAAAAGCGTTAGACATTAAGTATAGTTCAATTAAGGAAGTGTTGTGCATCATTAAGGAAAAAATAGAACAGATGTACTAAAATTATAATGAGCTAGAGAAAAATGAAAGAAATAAGGTCAGGATTATTGATTTATTCCATAGGCATTTCTTGAGCAACTACTATATGCCAATCTCCATATTCTATATCGATCCTATAAGGATGAGTTAGACTTCGTTCCTTAGCTTACGGAGTTGATCTCGGTATATGAAAATGTCTTTTAGACACTAAGAAAATGCTTCCAAGTTGAGTTAGTCACTTTCTCTCTCCTCTTGGGCTACTTCTTGTGTCACCTGGTAGAGTCCAGTTTCCAAAGGAACTAACAGCATTAATTTTGTTGTAGGTGAGCTTTTCACACCACAGGTAGGCTACGGAAAATCCAGTCAATGGTACATGTTACTATTGAAAGAACTTGAAGACATAGTGTGATGTTCTGTAAAGGAAAATAAATATCTATATGTAATGACTGCTCTATGTAACTCACTAAAGAATTCTAGATTTAGGCATAGTTCCCTTTTAATAGAAGCCAGTTTGTCTATATCAGTATTCCCTGCCCATCACTCATGAGCCCACTAAATAATTTTACTTCTTAAGACTGTACATAACTCAGAGAGTTCTTTGTACTGTTACAGATGTTACCAACCCATTCCTTAATCCTCCAAAATCCTCTGAGAAATATAGTTAAACCATAACTAACCAATGTTTTCCTCATAATCTTCCAAGAAAGAAGAGCTTGTATAAAAAAAAAAAAAAGGACCCTGGAAGATGAAAGGACAAACGATTAGAAATTCTAAGAAAAGTAAGCAAGTTCTAAAAGGAAATATAATTATAAATATAATTATAGTACGCTGCTTGAATCTTTAACAGGAAAAAATGTAAACAGTATAAGAAGATACAGTTGTAACAAAATAACTGAATTGGGGATGGGGAAAGTAAGTGAGGTAGTGTAAAAGAACTAGATTCTCATCTACTATATAATATAGTAAATAGGTGATATCTAAAATTATTAAATTGAGAAATAGAAGTACAGGAAAAGAAACTCTTCTAAATTAAATGAGACTTAAAAATCTAGTGCATGGTCTCAGATTGAACCAACCAGCTGCAAAGGCTATTTTAAGAACAACTGGGGAAATTCGAATATGTACTGTTTTATAGGATCTTAAGAAATTGTCATTTTTGTGATATTTAGTTATGCGTAATAAAGAATGTCGTAATTTTAATCTATTTTAAAATATGTAAGCATTTTAGAATACTTTAAACAGACACATATCGACATTTACAAAATAGAGTTTTTTACTTGATTTTGAACACATGTATGCATTCTCTTGATTTTAAAATGTGTTTAAATAATTATGACAATATATCTCTGGATTAGTAGACATCCAAGTGCCACTTCCCAGCCGCCACTATATCATACAGTTGAAGCTAATCTTTTTGAAGATGACTCTTTTGTTTTGCAAAGTTCTAAACTTTCAAAAAACATATTAATTACAATCAGTGCACTTAATTAAACAAGAATGCAGACTAACAGTGTGTAGAAAGGTTTTTCATGATCAGATTGAAACAAAAAGAGATTGTAAACTAGAAAGTTAAATTAACCAAGTCTTCTCTAAGTGTTCTGATTGGTTAATGGGCATGGTTAGCAAGCCTCGATCAAACTAAAAATGCACATCTTAACCAACTGTTATAGGTTGATGGTTAAGATCAGGGCAAATGTGTTTAGAATACCAAGGGAGCTCCTCCATCAGTGTGATTCTCAGGGTAGAGGGGATACTGGGAGCATGACCTACTTTAAAAATGGACAAAAATCATCTTCCATTTTAATGGTAAAATTAAGATTGTTAGTGGATTTAATGGTGAAATAAAACACCATACCTGAGAGAAAATGACTTCCAGAAAGAATTTCACCTCAGAATGCATTTGACATATTAAGTAATATAGTACAAATTTAACAGACTTGTTGGTTGGTTGGTTAACATTTTTATTACTTAAATCTCTTTTGCATTAGATGTAAGAAAGATACCTAAGGTGGAAGGCTTTTTAAAGTATTATATGAATCATAGGGACAAATGAAAGGTCATCTAAAGAAGGACACCATTACATTGAGGGAATATCCACACATTTAGTTAATTAGAATGGCATACTAACACAGTCATATTTTAATTTGGTGGGACAGTATTGACATGTAAGTACTAATCCACTTAATTGGTTGATTTTAACTCATTCATATGTGTAATCAGTTATTATTCCTTCAACAAATAATTACCGAACGTTTATATATACAAGTATTTCTGCTAGGGACTGAGAAAACAGTGGTAAACAAGACAAACATGATTCTCACTTGACAGTCTAGTGAGGAAGACAGATATCAAACGAGAAATTCAAATGAAACATAATCAACATTCTTAGGGAAGAAGTCAATGAACATATTGAGAGCACATAGCAAGGAACCTAACTAACCATGTCACTAAAAATATAAACTAGGCACCTCACAGCTCTCTCTCCAGCCCGCCCCTTTCCTCAAGATTAAAAATTCAAAACTACAGAATCCCCAGCGATTTGGGTGGCTAGTTAGGAATAGATCTGTCACAGCTGAATATATAATCCCTCTACAGGGCACTGTCTCCATTAACAATGCAGTTTGTGTCAGCTTTGTTTTCCTGGTAAATACATAGTAAGCTTTGTATCCTAAAGAATGCTGGGTGGGGCACTTGCCAGAATTATGGAGATGGGATGTCTTTATGGATAGCTGTTCAGATAGGTCACAAGGTGTAAGATAAACCTGCTCCTAACTCAAATATAGATACCAGTATGGTAGCACCAAGTAATTCCAAAGAGACTGTCAAAATGAGTCTGGAACACCTAGATTGTCTCCAAGCATTTGGGTTGGATAGATGGGGTAGGACCAGCTAAGTGAGTTATGAAATTCTAACTGTAAGAAAATGTGTGTTTCTCTTGTGAGCTAGATTTGCATCATATTCTAAATAACTGGTGTTATTATTGTTCATTTGTTTTTCAGAATGTCCTCATCGTTGAGGTAAGCTGACTTTTCCTTATCCATATCTGAAACTTGAAAGAATCTAATGGTGAGTTTTAAAATATAGAACTTGTTATCAAATTGGCCAAGGATTTATTGAGTTCCCACTGTGCACATGGCTCTCCAGATTTATCAACTAGGAGCCAACTAGAACTGCTGACTTGAAATAACTTCGGAAAATGCTCTGCAATACTAGCTGTGTGGCACCTTATCCTTTTTTATATTTAATTTCACACATGTCTAAATTGTTCTTATAGCTATAAAATCGTGTATTTTACAGAAGAGGAAAGTAGCCCTCAGAACCAATTTTATTTAATAGTAAAGCCAACGTCAGAGCTCTCTCCACCTTTAAGTGAGTGTCCTTGCTAATGACCTCTAATGGCTGAGCAATTCTATCTTCACTATCCAAATCATAAATATAATCAATTTTAAAATGACAATCCAAAGGAAAATCATGATTTAATTTAATTGGTTTTTCTGTTTAAAAAAAGGAGAAAGAGAAAGAGAGAGAGAGAGGAAGGGAAGGGAAGGGAAGGGAAGGGAAGGGAAGGGAAGGGACTAAAAACAAGCTTTATGGCAGCAGCAGACTAATACAGCAAATGTCCATGTTTCCTTCAAGAGCACACCTGTCTTATCAGCTGGCAGTAATTCAGGAGAGCTGTTTTCAAGCTTTTGTTACACCACTGCCCGTGCATGCCATATGTATCTGCAGTTCTTCTGGCTCAGACATAACCCGTGGAATCAACCCTCTAGCTAAATGAATTGCCCAACCCTGGCTAAATTCAGACCTCTTGTTTTGATAATCAGCTCCTGACAGCTGATTTCTGTCCCCGGGACAATAAATTTCTGCTGCCCATTCTACTCTAATTGCACAGCAGCTCATCAGCAGAGATGAGCCTCGGCTCATTGCAGCCTCTCACCCTCAGAATTCAAGAGCTGTCACCAGCTGCCGTCCAGACACATCTTACTTCCCAGCCCTAGAGTCCTTACTGAGTGGGGAGGGCGAGGGGGAGGTGTTTATCCATTCAGTGTGTTCAGCTGTACATCCCATGTCCATGAAAATTCATGCGTCCTCTATTGTGTCGCATAACCTCAGGGCCGAATTTAGGCTTTGAATGTGCTTGCACAAGTCCAAAGGGACTCAATGAGAAGGCCCACATGCTCTCCAAAGGCTGAATTTAGCTTTTGAACACAGCTCAAGGATTCAAGGAAATGCTCACCAATATATTGCCCCAAACCCAGCTTCCAGAAAGAAGCGCCTGTTTAAAAATTACATCCAACTCTGCCTCCTACTTTGACTCCAATTTGATGGCAATTCTAATTACGATGCATTATTAATAAGGAATATCATTATCTGTGTGGATGAAAAATCTGCTGCCCAAATGCATCTGGTTGAATTTGTCTGTCCCCTTTGCAAAGGATGTTGTCGGCACGGGGAGAACCATGAAAGCGCTGCTCAGTAGCATAGAGAAATACAAGCCCAACATGGTTAAGGTGGCCAGGTGAGTCGGACATCACATTGTCATGGTTTCTGTCTTTGCAAACGTGTCCAAGAGGGACGCTAACACAGGGTGCTGTTTTCAAAGAGTGCAGTCTATGCCAAACCAATGACGTTTTGCTCTGGAGTGTTACCTTTTGACCACACTGGACAAACGGCCCATTTTGACTGCTTGCCTGAGAGAGAGGCAGGGGAAGAGGATGTGCTTCACTATGGCTGAGCCCTTCTTTACTGCACCTGGAGCTGATTCCAGGAGCAGCTGGCTGGGCCCCGCTGCCGGTCCCCCCTCCCTCCCTTTTATCCAGAATCACTGAGGTGGTGCCACAGGAGCAGAAGCATGAATTAGAGGGCTGCGATCATGCCTCACCTGCTCAAAGCGGAGGGCGGGGGACACATTTTAAATCTGTATTTTAAGGATGTTTGGTTCCATTTGCAATTTACAGAGATTTTATTCGGTTCACTAAAGTTTTGTTTTGTTTCTTCTTAATGGTAGTTTGTTGGTGAAGAGAACACCTAGAAGTGATGGCTTTAGACCCGACTGTAAGTGTTTTTGCCTTTTATTTGTTGATGGGTTGGTTGGTGGTGGTTTGTGTTTAAGAAATTCCTATCTGATGGCATTCCATGTGAAGCTGAGGCTGTATAGGTTTGATCTTTCCGTAAACTCCCCGTGGCCTCCCAGCTTTGCTAGTGAGAGGAGAACTCTTTACAAGGGGCTTCATTCTCATGTGCATCGTTCACAGGAACTTGATCGTGCATGGATATTTTGGTTTTTAGGTTTTCCATAGCACCTGAATTTCAAAGAACTCACTAATAAGTTTCAGGAGGTGGAGGGAGAGTAGACTTCACTGGACTCACTCGGACACACGAATTGGACACGCAAAATCACTGTAAAGGTTTAGAGAGATTCTCATATACCATCTCCAGGAACAGTCACCAGACAATGCACAATGCTGACCTTCAGTGAGCCTGAATTTTAGCACACAGAAGGGGAAATCTGAGAAATTGCCCCACCACCTCCAAACGAAAGTTCAGTAACACAAAGAATTAAATGTACAGCAGAGGGAATATCATCAGTAATATTGTAATAACTTTGTATGGTGACAGATGGTAACTGGACTTACTGTGGTGAGCATTTTATGTTATATAAAAACGTTAAATCCCTATACAGCTGAAACTAATATAATATTGCATGTCAACTATAATTCCACTACAAAATTAAAAATAAAATATACTTTCACAGAAATAAACAACAACAAAAAATAACACAGAGAATTAGCAGAGCGGTTTCTCTAGATAATATCTTCACACTTGACTGCAGACGTGTGTCCTGGAAGAGTTTCCTCATCTAGGGCAGAAAGAATAAACAAGCAGCTTGATTATTTATTATTATAACATTGGAGGTGGGTTTTTTTTCACTCTCATAGGCAGACTTCAGCTTGTCTTTTACAACTTACGTTTGCTCTAAAGCCTCTGAGATAATTTGGCTACAGTTCTCATCAGCAAGCTGAACAAACATTAGGGCAAGAGAAGCATGCTATGGAAGGGTAATGTGCCAGTGACATTCAGCCAGTGATGATATTCTAAAAACAAGTTTCATTCCTACACTGGATGTATTAAATCTAGGCAATGTCCGTTCTGCGTGGATCCATCCAATGGTGCATTCCTGGCAAGTTCCTGGTTTGGGGAATTTACTCTGGATGTAGCTAAGACTGGACAGGTTAGAAAACAGAAATATTCTAAGAGAATAATGTCAGATACTGTACAGCAGAGGTCCCCAAACTTTTTGGCACCAGCAACCGGCACCCCTTATGAGAATCTAATACCTGATGATCTCAGGTGGAGCTGAGGCGGTGATGCTAGCTCTGGGGAGCGCCCACAAATACAGATGAAACGTTGCTCACTGGCCAGCCGCTCACCTCCTGCTGTGAGGCTCTGGTTCCTAACAGGCCACGGACCTGGTCCATCGTGGCCCAAGGGTTGGGGACCCCTGCTGTACAGAAAAAATTTTAACTGAAATTGAAAGACATTCACTTCAGACACATTCAACTAATTACAACTTTCTTGTCACTTATAGCAACAACAATAACAAAGTAATAACAGCAAACACTAGTAAGAGGTTATGATGTACCTGATACTTCTGAGAGCTGCACAGAGATTAACACTTTTAACCCTCACAACATTCTTCTGAGGTAGGTGCTATCGTTATGCCCGCTTTACAGATGAGGAAACGAAACACAACGAGGTTGAATCGCTCGCTTGCCAAGGTCACATATCTCTAAGGGTAGAGTCAGTATTCAACCCAGGCAGTCTGGTTGCAATCACTGCTCTGATGCCTGCACTGCATCTGTAAGTAACATCTGCAAATGCAAATATCAGTGTAGGAACTGCACCCATTTACCAGTGAGAGATAGGTCCCTCTGATTTCTGACTCTTCTCCTGTCCTACTCATCCAACGTCCTTTTATTCCTTGACAGCTCTGAAGGACTGGCTTTCTGAACTGCCTTTTCGCAGTCTGAGTTGCCATGTCTATACTAGGGTTTGCATTGCTTACTGTAAAGTTATTATTATTGTTATAACCAGGGTTGTACAGTTTCATAAAAATAAGCAAGAGTCTCTCATCTACAATACTGTGATAAACAAACATAGATCCCAAAAAGCTAGAAAGAGTTTGAAAAATCATTGGACCATGAGCACATTTATTTTGTTTCAAGACCTCCAAAAGAGAGCTATGATCTGTTCCTTAAGGGTCCTTTTCAATCAAAGTCATCTTTCTTTCAATAATAAATTCTTCCTTTGCTTAACCTAAGTACCTCTTACCGCATTTAAATTCATTTACTCTCCTTCTGCCCTTTATACAAATATAGGACTAATTAGTTTGTCTGTATTGTAGACTCCAAGACTAGCGTTGGAATAACCCTTAGCCTTCTATTCCTCAAGCTGAACAATCCCATTTTCCTCCATCTCGTCTCCCAGGTTTTGCTTTCCACCCGCATCCTGCCGAGGACATTGGGCCTCCTAGCTGCAGCAGCCTGCGCACCTACTCACGTATCACAGTATATTAATACCTTCTGTGCGAACTGCACTTTATGCTTTTCAGAGTGTTTCCTTTGGCATCATATCTTTGGATCCAGCTTGCTGTGGAACAGCAGGGTTACATGACTGATTCATGCATGCATACTCCTTGTTATCCACCAAACTGCCTGAGCCTTTGCTTAGCTCGGGATACCAGAAGTACAGTCGTTTATTATACATTTGCTTGTTTGTCTTGTCTCCCTGAGTACTCACGCTGGTCCCAGTCCCTATGGGGCTCATGCATTGCTTATCACTTTTTTCATTTGCTTCTACCTACATGAATAGTCCTCTCCGTTGAAATGCCAACAATAGCATATGGTGGCTTCGTACCTATGTTATCTAAAGCTTGTTCCTCTCTCTCTCTCTCTTTCTCTCTCTGTCTCTCTCTGTTTTTAGATGCTGGATTTGAGATTCCAAACTTATTTGTGGTGGGTTATGCCTTAGATTACAATGAATACTTCAGAGATCTGAATGTAAGTGTTGCGTGCAAATCTCTACTTCTCTTTTCACAAGTTTGTGTTTAATAGTTACATCAGTTTTTTAAAAGATATTGAAATAGTAGCAGTGATGGCTGCCATTTCTTGAATATCTTCTATGTCAGGAATATTCTGGGCATTTTGCATGCATAATTTCAATTCATTCCTCCTACTGTCCTACAAGGTAGGAATTAGGATGATAGAAGCAATTATGACTATCTCTATTTTATACTAAAGAAATAAGGAAGCTAACAGCAGAACTATGGCTTGGTATTGACTTTTCTCCAAGTCGTTGACTATGCCCACCCACCCAAAGTAATAGTCAATATTCTATAAACTGCTTTATGTCAGTACTTCAAACCCATCAGGTACCAATTACGGTGGCATGCAGCTATTCATCATTATTCCCAGTTTGGGAGCCATGGTTTTAACATATAGACATGGAGCCCAGCTGTGTGACCCTGACCAATGCTGAATGATTTAGAAGTAGACATCTTACCCAAAATGGACCAGCAAGTCTCTCACTCTCTCTTTTAAGAATTAGAAACTTAAACCAAAAGTCACAGAAACCAAGGGATTTGGGGCTTAAGCTGGCTGTGTGGGCTGAGGTCTGGAGCCACCCCTGTACCTTCCAGTTGCTTCTCGCTCAGCCTTCCTTTGCTTCTGTCAGCTACCCCAGCATTCGACCAATAAACCTCCCTCCTTTGCTACATTAGCCCGATTCCACTTCTGTTGCTTGCAATAAAAATATTCCTGACACATTTTTTATGCTACCTAAAAAGGATCAAATAAGAGTCAATATTATTTTTATTGCCATTTCTTCATTCACCGTAGAGGCTGTAATTTTACCAGTAGGAGACTTCTATCTCCACCACAGCCAACCATACTGCTCCCTCAGCTTTTCCGGTTGTTACAGACCTAGGGAACCAAATTCAGAAAAGGGCTCAAAACCAAAACAATGAAGAAAGTTCTGTCAAGCATTTGAACGGGTCTCTTTAGATTTTATATATATGTAAAATATACACACACACATGCACACACACACATAAATACACATACATTTAGATAAACAGTAACCAATTATGAGATGATATTCTATTATTACTCCATAACATTTTCTGCACCTGATATTTTCTTAAGAAACTGATGCATTTTTAAGGGAATACAGTCAATAATACTGTAATAACTATGTAAAATGTAAGATGGGTACTAGACTTATCAGGGTGATCATTTTGTGAGTTGTCTACATGTCTAATCACTATGTTGTACCCCTGAAACTAATACTGTATGTCAACTGTAATTGAAAAAGAAAAAATATTAATTTTTATTGTTTCAGCACATATGCGTGATCAATGAACACGGCAAAGAAAAGTATCGAGTCTAAAGAATTAAATTCTCACCATCGAGCCTCCAGATAACATCACCCTTCTAACTACACTCAGGAAGCCAGCGTTTAAAGTTTGTCTCCTCCGGCGTCTTCACTCAGCAGGATAGAAAAGAAAAAATGTTTTAATGAGAGAGCTTTCTTTTCTGAGACTATAACATAGAGAATATCGAAGGTTCTTAAGGAAAAGAAAGCAATGCTTTTATTTGACTCGTTCCAAATTAAACACTCCGCCTTGTGACTAACAGTTCTGGCGACCTTTACACTCCTGAGCTCCATCTTCTTTTCTTTTCTTATGTTGTGCTTGATTCCTATACCCCTACCTAGTTACTCAAATATTTCACTTACCATTACCCTTTTTTTTTTTTTAATAAATACTCTATTTTTGGTAACTGTTCACAGTCTTAAGAACCTGGAAGCCTTTTAAGTTAAGCTCCGAGCCCATACGTATACTGGGAAGGCGACTAAATTCCCATACTAAAAAAAGGAGGGAAAGGACAATTTAATATAAATTTCTGTTTGTGCTCTTCTGACAGGCTGTCATTATCCTCTTTGACAAAGCCTTTCTGAGCCGCAGTGTACAATGCATTTTAATGATGTTATGAACTGAGATTTGCTCAGTGCTCTTGATTGGTGCTTCCGGTATGTGATAACGGTATGTCATGTGTGCATGGATGTACTCAACTGTGCTTAATACTTTGAATTTTAATGAGAAAAAATACAATGGCAGCAAGGCCCCGGTTTCTAAGTGGCATCCTTTTATTCATGTGGGACATGAGCAAATGGCAGGGTTCGGGGGAGGGGCAAGAGCGTTCAATGCTCAAGACTAAGCAAGTATAATTTTTTCCTCTTATTTGCGCCAAAGGAAAAAACACTCATGTATTATCCTAAACAGGAACAGAGAGGTCGAATTATTATTTTAAGTGGTCTTAGAAGATTGATCACAAAATCCAAGGCACTGTAGAAAAAAAAAAAAGCGTACTTGAAAAAGTTTTTTTCTGAAGAAATTTTTTCCATTTTCTCTGTTTTATGAGATGTTTTCTAATTTATAAGGATTTTAATTGACAGTAAACTCGAGTGCCAATAAAGCTGTTTTTTTCTCACTTCCTAAAAGGAGCAAATGCAAAATAAATAACTAAGCAGCCTTTGTTTCCGAACCGTATGTGGCATATTGTTATCAGGTTTTAGCTTCCTTTAAACTAATAAAGAATAAGAAACCTTGTTATGTTTCATAACTGCTTACTGTTTTTCTTCCGCCTTCATATTTCTTATATACTTCCAGCCATTAAAATGTGTGTGAGCTGGTAGCTTAAATATACTACTGCGTATATCTTCCCTGTGGCTTTATTTTTGTTAACCTGGAAAAAATCCAATCTATGCACCAGTATAAAATAAGCAAACGATGAAGCCAGACTTGATCTGCTGTTTTTTTTTTCCTTAAGCTTGTTTATGAGAACAAGAAATTTTTAGTAGTAGAAGATTTTCCTGCATATTTTGGTTCTAGCCAGAGAAGAAAATAAACCACACCCAGATATCCCAAGAGGAAATCAGCAAAGAGAATTCCTTCTAGCATCGAGGAACCAGTATCCAAGTTATAGATTGATAATTCTGTCTAACTGGCCTCTTTCTTGAACTATCAAAATTAATATTCTAAACACAATTTTTCATTATGCCACATTTATATCAGAGGACTTAGAATAATCCAGACACATTTGATTTTAAATGTAAAATTATCCATAAAGTATGTATTATTAAAATATTTTCTTTAAAATGTTGAATTTTAGTAGCCATCAGTATTATTTTTGAGGATTTCATTTTTATTCAAATTAAAAAGGAAGCTGATCTGCTTCACAAGAGTTTGAGGACTTGTGCTCGTTAATGCTGAAAAAGAAAAATCCATTAAATACACAAGAAGTTTAATCATTTCTGCAATTTTTTCCTATCAGATAACATTTTGACAGTGATATCCAAGAATATCATCTTGGGAAAAATAGAATTTCCTTTTCTCTTGCAAAACTCTAGTCTTTTTAATACCACTGAGTTTATTCAACCTGGATCAAAAATGTAAAAGCTTTTTACCTGATTAATAACCAAAGAATTTATTAATTTCGTGTTCAAAAGCTGATGGCGGCGAGGGGTGGGGGGAAGCGTACGGTATGTTTCATTGGGAAAATTTAGATTCAGTTACAATAATTCATAAGACTTTTACTATAATAATACAGTAACGTATTAATAATACTTTGGGGTCTTCCAAATTAGAACCACTCATTGCAGCGTGTCGCGGATTGACCATGTACCCCCAATGTGAACTGCAAATACAGTTGACCCTTGAACAACACAAATTTGAACTGCACAGGTTCATGTATATACAGATTTTTTTTTCACTAAATAGATTGGAAAATGTTTTGGAGAGTTGTGATAATTTGAAAAACTCTCAGACAAACCTTCCAATTTTCTTAACGTTTTCTTTTCTCTAACTTACTTTATGGTCAGAATACAGTATCTAATATGTATAACATGCAAAATATGTGTTCATCTATTGTTTATGTTATCGGCAAGGCTTCCGGTCAACAGTAGGCTATTAGTAGTTAAGTTTTGAGGAAGTCAAAATTTATACCTGGATTTCTGACTGCATGAGGATTGGCACCCCTAACCCCTACAATGTTCAAGGGTCAACTGTAGTCAAATCCTGAGGTTTCTCACTTAATTTTTGGATGTCTTTGGATGTAACATGTTTGCCATGTTTTGGTCTTCTGAGAGTGTGAAAACAGCCTTTTAGAGCATAAGCATGCATTTCCCTAGCCTCCTCTAGCATGAAATTGTGTTCTCCCAGTGGAGACAGAAGGTAACTTATCACACTTCTGGAGACCTGGTATCATCGAAATATTTCCACAATCTCGTAACAGGGCTAGTATGTTCTAGGGAATTGAAACTCTGAACTATATTCTCCGCCCAGATGTCTGGCTAATGTGGGCAAAAATGGTGTTTAGGAGTTTTACTTACCTTGCTATTATAAAGTTCCTTTGGGGGATCCCCAGACGACTTTTGAAGACTGGGAGCAGGCCAGTTTCATAAAGGGCAAAAGGGGATTGTAGAAGGGAGATTTGCATGTCGATGCTGGGAGGTGTGCAGAAAAAAGAAAGAGGGTGTCCATGGAGAGGGCTGCACTGTTTCCTGGCCGTGGTCATCCCCCATGATTGGTTCTGGACCCTGTGAAGAGGAGTAGACGAGGATGCCGCTGCAAGATCTCTTTTTATAGTAGCCTTTGTGCCACACGGTGGGGCAGACAGGCCGTTCTCCACATCTCATTGAGGATCGGGCCACAGCTTTGACACAGGAAGGAGTGGGGAAACAGCTCTATTTCCGGATGCCAAGGATTCTATAGTTTGGGGAGCCCTCCAGGCTGGAATGGGTGACCAGTTTAGGTGGTTCGCAAGATGCTACCTGTTAGACAATTTATGGACAACAGTCATCCACACGGAGACAGAGCAGCCCATCAGAGAAATGTCAATGGGCGCGAGCAAGAAAGCGCTGAGCATCCCAGAAACACAGCTACTGCCTACGATTGTACAGCCAGTGCTTCTGGGGCCCTGTGTAAGGACATGTGACCAAGCGGAGCAAGTAGGGCCAGAAACCCAGCCCACATTTCACTTGCTAAGCCGTAGACTCCGACTGAGGACTGCATCAGCCCTCCAAAAACAGTGTCTTTTTCTAGAAGGAGTGTCTTTTTCAGTCCACTCAAAAAATAATGGTTTTTTTGTATGTAATTTCTCAGGGGCAGGGGTGGCTCTTTCTGCTAGGGTGGGTTTTGCTCAGAAATGAATGGGAGAGAGCATGAAGGCAGGGTGGGGTGCTGAAGTCTTGTGTTTTACAAGTGGGAGAAATAAGCCTGAACTTCCGTTAATGTGACCTCATTCGTTTCCAGAGCCTGGTGGGTGTTGACTAGTGAATAAGCTGTGAGTGAGGATAGTAAGTATAGATGACTCATTTAAGAAACCAGCTGTGAAGAGAAGAGACACATAACCATAGCTAGAGGGCTTTTAAAAGATGGGAGAGACTTGTGCATTTTTATTTTCAGTAAAGAACAAAAAGCAAACCAAAGCATAGACAGAATGTGTTATCAATTGCTGTGTAACAAATCACTCAAAAGTGAGTAGCTTAAACCAACAATAATTATTTATTATTTCTCATGGCTTACAAGTTAGGAACATGGAGAAGGCACAGTAGAAATGGTTTGTTTTCTGCTCCATAATGCCTGTTGTTTCCTAGGTGGTCTCCCATCCAAGTACTAACCAGGTCCAACCCTGCTTAGCTGCTGAGATCAGATGGGATCGGGCTTATTAAGGGTGGCATGGCCATAGACAATTCAGATGCTTAAGTTTTAAATATGAAAAATATAATTCGTTTTTGCTTGCTAAGGACTCTATAAATGCAAATTTATACTGAAATTTTCAAAGTAGTTCCTCTTTTATAAGAAGAAATTGCATGATAATTTGGTCAAGAAACTAAACCAAGATGAGGGCTCCTTAAAACAGAATAAATTAACTAGGTGAACTGAAATATATATAACCTTATACCTGAAAGCAGTTGTCAAATCAATTAGTAAACATTTTTAAAATAACAGATTACTGAATATCAACCAAAAGGGCTTTACAATGAAAACTGCTCTGGCCGATTTATCTAATCTAATATTGAGTAACGGAGTTGGTTAACTGGGAAAAGAAATTGATTTAATTTGTCTTAGCTTTATTTTAATAAGATTTTTGGTTCTGCCATGTGAAGAATATTCATCAATAGCCTGAGAAAATGATTTATACTATAAAGCTACTGAGTGACTGCACAAATCCTTACAGTTGTATTCAGCAGAGACCTATCATGGACATAACAAAACATATATTGAGAAAAAGGCATATGAATGTTCACAGCGGCTTTATTTGTAACAGCCTAAAGTAGAAACATTACAATGTTCATCAATAGGTGAACAGATAAATTCATACAATAGAATTCTTCTCAGCATTAAAAAGAGTGAACTACTGATACATGTTAAAACATAGATGAATCTCAAAATAATTATGCTGAGTAAAAGAAGCCAGAAAGAAAAAGGAACATAATATGTGATTCCATTTACATAAAATTTTAGGAAATGCAAACCCATGTGTAGTGACAGAAAGCAGATCAGTGATTGCCAGGGGACAGGAGATGGGAGAACACAGGCAGGGAGGAGTGGGGCGAGAGGATTGTGAAGGAGCAGGAGGAAACTTTATCAGTGTTGAATTGTCTTGATCTTGGTGATGGTTTCATGGGTATAGACGTATGTTAAAACTGATCTAATTGTGTACTTTAAGTATGGCCGTTTCTTGCATATCAATTATACCTCAATAAAACCGTTAGAGAAAATAAAATTAGTAAGGAATCCCAAATCAATCCAATTAGAAACATTATGTGTGACATGCACATTGTACCGTCAACCCTTCAACGTTATAGGCTCCAGCTGTTTTAAATACTGTACCCGAAATGTGACATCTGACATATGGGCTAAGAGAGGGCTCCCCTGGCAGCCTATGTTGAATGCTAGTAAGACTTAGGTTCTTATTTTTAGACTTAAATTAAGAAACATTAATAAACTTTTTAGTATTTTTCTGCCCACGCTCATGAGTCATGTGTATCTATCTTGAGATATGAACATCCAACTCTAGAGACATCTCATAATTGATACAAAGAGTAGGAAATGTGTCATTTCACCTTTGTCACTCGTGCCAACACAATGATTGGTACATAATAGACATTTGATAAATATTTGTTGATTACATGACATGGTGCTAATAAAGCTATTTTCTCCTGTTGATTTAAGAAGTAATACTCTTTCTAGAGTACCACTTCTAGTTTGGGGAATAACAAGATTCAAGAAGCAATAGAGACGATAAGGAGACAGCAGAAAATTGCAAAGAAGGTAAGTGATATTAAGTCTCTAAAGACAGAATAAAAGAGCTTAGAGAGAAATCTAGGGGTGAGGTGGAGGTTTGGGGCTGTTAGGATTTAATTCAAAGGTGTAGGAGGTAAAAGGCCAAACCCTCGCTCTTGAAAATCAAGTTTAAGTATTCCTAACCTGCACTGGAAAGAAAGAGAAGGGATGGCCTAACATGGCACCTGGGTTTATTCTAATATAAGGAAGACATTTTCTCAATTCTCTACTTGGTCAGACACTAGAATACCAAACCTAAACATTAAAAAAAAAAAAAGATAGATTTCTCTGAAATGTGCTTTTGTGGTGCAGAGGGAAGTGGAGGGTCACAGAAGTGATGGCCCAGAACACTCAAAGTCCTTTCAACTTTTGAAGCTATTAAGATTTTCTAAATGGGCAGGTGTAAAAGGCATTTTCCTCTGGTGTTTGAAATATACATGCTGATGGATTTCTCTATGACAGTACACACTTGATAAACAAAGTTATCCTTAGGGTTATCGAAAGCCAAATGTTTTTTTGGGTTTTTTTTGGTTTTTTTTTTTTAGGTATAATTGACAGATAGCATTTATAAGTTTCAGGGAAACAACATAATGATTCGATATTTGTATACACTGCCAAACAACACCATAATAGGTGTAGTTACCATCTGCCACCATACGAAGTTACAAATTTATTTTGTCTTGTGATGAAAACTTTTAAGATTTACTCTATCAGCACTTTTCAATATGCAAAAACAGTATTATTAACTATAGTCACCATGCTGTATATTGCATCGCCGTGACTTATTTTTATAACTGGAAGTTTGTACCTCTTGACCCCCTTCACTCATCTCCCTCCCACAAACTCCTCTCTGGCAACAAACAGTCTATTTTATTAGTTTTATTTTATTTTGTTTCGTTTGTTTATTTGTTTTGCTTCCTAGATTCCACATATAAGTGAAATCATATAGTATTTGTCTTTCTCTGTCTAATTCGTTTCACTTAGCATAATACTCTCTAGGTCCACCCACATGGTCACAAATGACAAGATTTCATTCTTTTTGTGGCTGAGTAGTATTCCGTTGCATATATGTACTACATCTTCTTTATCCAACCATCTATCAATGGACACTTAAGTTGTTTCCATGTCTTGGCTATTGTAAATAATGCTGCAGTGAACATAGGGGTGCGTATATCATTTCAAATTAGTGTTTTCATTTTCTTCAGATAAATACCCAGAATGGAATTGCTGGGTCATATGGTAGTTCTAGTTTTAGCTTTTTGTGGAAACTCCATACCGATTTTCCTAATGTAGCTTTTAATCACACACTATGTATTTAACCACTGTTCACTTAAATGGTGTCTATTTTCAATATCATTCAAATGGCATCGTTCTCAATATCATCATGGCTTAAATAGTATTTTGAATACATAATTTAAATTTCCCTTCAGTACAGAATCTACATTTTCTCATTTTTTAACACTGTTTATTACACATACCACAACGTGCTTTAATTAAGAGAGCTGCTAAACTTTGCTTAACTGTGGTTGCACCCTATGACTCATCAGCTTTTTATTTTTTCTTTTTTAAATTCAGTTCAACAACATCTGGTAGCTTATATAAGAGAGAGGATGTTCTTTACAATCAGTGATTTTTCTGGACAACATGTTTCTGCAAATTGGCAGACTTCCATTTTTCTCTGAGTTACTCTCTTCATGTAGTTTAACACTGGCATCTTAATTTTTTTCCCTAAAGATTAACACGTGCAGGAATTTGGTATAATATTGCAAAATAAATTTTTATAATGATTGGTTCCTAAATATCTTCTGTTAATTTGTTCTGAGTTGGTCCAACCTTGAAAAAAAAAAAACTGGAAATAATTGTAGGTTAATTAGAAGAAAGCAAAAATATCAGTCACATACACTTCACATGCAGAACAATATTTTTTTTAGGGAATTTTATATCATGAAGTCTTTTCAGTCTCTTTGATAACCATTATAAAGAAGATAAGAATCAGATGTTGCAAAATGGATCTCTAGATACACTATTAATTTTCTACCCAGATGTTTTTCACATCCTTTCTGACTCATAGTCCTTCAGACAGAGGTAAACTATGCATGATATTCACATAATTAAAAGTTCTTGAAACATGTCCCTGGATTTTAAGATATTCCTGCTTCAGTCTAGTCTTTTATTAATCTTTGAAATGGGAGTTGGTAAAATAGGCATATTGTCTGCAACAGGAATTACATTGACTTAGATGAGATTCCTTTAAAATTTTCTACTATTGTTTCTTCAGGAAGAAAAAGAATAACATTAGCTCCAGTTATTTACTCTCCATCTGTTTGCATTTCTATTTTGCTGGGAAAAAAATCTGCAGGACTTTAAAAATGCACTGTAATCAAACTGGGCAGACAACAAGATAATAATTGACTCCAGATACTTAAGAATATCAAAATGAATTTTAGAAAAGTAGATGTTGACATCCAATATAGATTAATATTGATTATAGACAAGATGTTGTTCAACGAATATTTTATACTTTGCACAGAACTATTCCAGCTTCCTAATACACGAATGGTTCACTTGAATATTTGGTGGTTTTCAGAATTTTAATAAATATAATATTTCTACTTCCTCTTTCAATTTTTATTCCTGAATATTTCATGAAAGATTAAATATGGTCCTCAAGCCCAAGAAGAAAACAATTTGGTTTAAAATTTTTGTTTTGAAGAGAAACCAATACATACGCTTGAAGATTTTTACAGCAAAATCATTAGAAGTTTTGGCATAGTTTCAAATGTCGGTGATGCTTCAGAGGGTCACCAGTCTCTCCCTCCCCCCATTTCCACCCCTCATCGAGACCCTAATTCCACTCATTCTTCTCTGGACAACATAATACTTACCCCAGGTTAAAAATTACTATTTCCTTGCACATCCATGTTTATAGCACCACTAACGACAATAGCGAAAGGATGGAAGCAGCCCAATTATCCATTAATGAGTGAATGGCTAAATAAAATGTAGTAGATACATATAATATACTATTATTCAACCTTAGAAAAAGGAACTTCTGTCACATGCTACGACACAGATGAGTCTTGAGAACATCGTGCTAAGGGAAACAAACCAGTCACGAAAAGACAAATGCTACGTGATTCCATTTGTGTCGGAGACCTGGAGTAGTAAAGTTATAGAAACAGAAAGTAGGATGGTGGCTGCCAGGAGCTGGGGGAAGGGAGGTTGGGGAGTTTTTATTTAATGAGTACGGAGTTTCAGTTTTGCAACTGGAAAAAGTTCTGGAGCTGGATGTGGTGACGGTTGCACAACAACATGACTGTACTTAATGCTGCTGAACTGTACACTTAAAAATGGTGAAGATGGTAAATTTTATGTTATGTGTTTTTTACCATAGTTATTAATAATATTAATAAATAATTAATATTATTATTTATTATTATTGTTTCCTCGGAAAGCTTTTTAATTCCCAAAATTTATCTTACTTTAAAATTTGTTTTTCTGGTGAGAGAGGAATGGAAAACTTCCGTCGTCCTAAAAGTAACAGACATCTTTACTCCTTCTTTACTTGCTTCAGAGATGTTACCTAATTTATCCTGTCTAAACCTGATTGGGTTTCGGAAGTTCCCAGACTTCAGGCAGGAGGATCTTTAGAATTGAAATTTGAAAGGAATTGTGAGCTGTACTTCCTTAAAAGGTTTTGAAACTTGTAGTTAGCTCCTACCCTCACTCACCTAGAGCAATGTTAATAATCAGGCAAGGGGATGGGCGGTGATTCATTTTCAGATAAAGAGAAAAGGACTTGGAAGGCAGGGACTGGTATGTGATACCAGATACCAGATACCAGAGTCCCTTCTGGTATTCTCCTAGTGCATTTTCTGCTTTCCCTTCCTCAGTGCATTTTCTTGGGCTCAGCCAGTGCATTGTGGGCCATTTCTGTTGTGTGGGTGTCTCAGGCAGAGTCAAAGTGACTAAAATCTTGGTTTCAGATACACCCACATGCAACATTTAATAACCTGGCATTTCACTCATTTCCTAACCCGCTGCTGGTACACACAGACTTTAGACAGCTGAGTAAATCTGTTTTTACACTGAAGTCTGTAAGAAAAGAAGAAGCTGGAAGGCTGAAAGTGGCCTTCATCAAAGCTTTTCTACCCTCACTCCGCTTGCTACCCTTGTCCGAGATCTTTCCTAAGTCTAAATTTCATTTTTCCATTTTTCAAATGTATTAAGTATTTTACCTATGGGTTAGTTCCTAGTTTTTTGTTTGTTTGGTTGGTTGGTTGGTTGGTTTTCAGTTTATCTTTTTCCAGCAGAGTTCCAATGCAGATTTATTCATTCATTTAACAAATATTTATTGTATGTATTAGGCATTAGCCTTTAAGTATGGTATCTATTTAATATGACCCTTTAATATCCTAAATATTGGCCTTTTCTAAATCAATAGAGCATCTTGAGAACGATGCTTAAACAATGATCTTGACCATCAACTCAATGCGAGATTTGAAATGAGGCATGTTTTAAAAGAAAATGCCTCATTTCTGGTAATAAAGAAACCAGCTATCTTTCAAGCGTGATGTTTCCTAAAATTCATTTGGAGGGGCTGGTACAAGCTTGCTCACAGGAATCTACCCTGGCCTTGAACAGGGACATCTGTGACCCAGCTCTAGCCCAGGGCTTGCATGCACAGGCCCCAAAGACAGGGGCTTCAGGCAGGGCCTATTGGCAGGGCCTGCTGAGTGCTGGTGCCTCAGGGGTTGAGGTCAGTCCTGACTGATTGGCGGGTTTCTGGCCACCACGCCTTGGCCTGCAGAGACTGTCTACTCACCTGCCCTCTAGACCTGAGCTCACCCCACAGCACAGGCCCCCATGGCTTCTCGGCACTCCCAGCCTGTTCCTGGCTTTGTGCCCTGCCTCCACGATCCACCGCTGCTCAAGTCCAAGCTTGACAGTTGTGACTAATAGGGGGCAGGTCATCCTCTCGGCTCCAAGACAATCTCCCATCTACCTCATTTCAGCTCGTCTTACTTAAACAAAGACATTTTCTTCCTAGTCCCAGCAGCCCCAGAGCTACTATAGACTGTGGATTCGCTTCCTAAAATCTGGAAGCTAATAAAGAAGTTTCTTTCATATTCCTGAGAAACAAATAGTCTCAAGTTTATTAGAAATCACTCTAGTTTTAATCGCCTCTTACTGTCTGTAGTGGCAACACATCATTTAACCTCTCTGGAACTCACACTTAAAATGAGGGAGTCAAACTAACTCTGTCACTCCAACCCTCAGGGTATAATGCTAGAATAGAGGGGTTAAAGGCACAGACTTTAGTGACAGGTGGGCCTGTGTTTGCGTCCTGATTTTCTGTTTACTAATGTGAACCACAGACAAGTCCCTTAAACTCTCTGAGCTTCAGTTAGATGGAGACAATACCTACCTCATAGTGTTATTGCAAGGGTTAAATGAGATAATATACGTAAAATTTTTAGCACTTAGCATTCATCAACACAGTTATATACAATATATTAATATACGCTCGTATGTATAAATTAATGCTGACATTTTTCTTATAATTCAATTCTTAACATTCCCTCCAGCTCCATCTCAGTCTTTGCAACTTACAACATATTTTAAATAATTACTGAATTTTTCTGTAGCCAAGTAATATTTGCCTGAACCTTGATTTTGTTATGAGGGTACAAAATTTTAGTTTCTGAACTTACTCTAATCAAAACTATGGTTAAAATAATTGTAGTGCTGTTCTAACTTGAGCAGATGGCTTTAAAAAAAAAAAAAAGTACAAATTATTTTGGCTACTGTCTTTGAACTGACTATAGTTAAAACTTTTAAAAGAAGTTTCAGTTTTTAATCAGGAAGCCAGAATGACTTGATAAATCATTTCTACACTGGGGAGAAACCACCGGAGAGGTGCTATGTCCCCGATAGTTTAGTGTCACAATTTCGTTTTACAGCAGCCTTCAAGAAAGTATGCCAACGGAGAGGGTAACAAAGAGAATTTTGATCTCATCATGACTCCAAGCTGTAACTTAAATAATTAAGACCTAACAGGGTCCATTCTTCCAATTAAAGGCAAAGAAGTGAAATACTGAAGCTAAAACTCAGAACTCAAGTAATTCTAACATTTACAACATAGAGATAATTCTGGGTCCCAGCAGGTCCTCTCTAGGAGAAACCCAGGAAAGACAAACAGGCCTCCTCATAGTGCAGTTATGATGAATAATTAGTTGATTATAGGCAATAGCAATAGCAAACGTCAAGATGCTATAATTCACTTGGGGAAAAGCGATATCCTGAGATGCCTACTTTCATCAGGAACCGCCCTTCTCTCTGAGGCAAGCATTTGGAAAGGCCTTTTGTGAAGTCAAATATCCTTGAATGTATAGAAGGTCCAGGATAGAGTTGTTTCACATGAGACAGATTGGGTAAGTCCACATGGCGAGCAGAGGCTCTAGAAGCAAGTGTTGATGTGCGGTCATCATGTTGTTCATTCATTCATAGTTTGGTCAACAGACCAAGGGTCCTCCAAAGGTATCCATGCCCTAATCCCTAGAGTATGTGAATATATTGTCATATATGGTAAAAGGAAGTCTGCAGCTGTGATTAAATTAAGATTAGCCTGGATGGTCCAAATGGGCTTAATGTAATGACAAAGATCCTTTTAAGAGAGGGACGGGAGAGTCGGTCTCAGAGGAGGAGATAGAATGGCAGAAGTAGGGGGTCAGAGTCAGAGAAATTTGAAGGTGCTCCACTGCTAGCTTTGAAGATGGAGGAAGAGGGTATCAGCCAAGAAGTACTGGAGGTCTCTAAAAACTGGAAAAGGCAAGGAAATAGATTCTCCCCTAGAGCCTCTAAAAGAAATGCAGCCCTGCCAACATCTTGATTTTAGCCTAGCTAAACTGTTTTGGACCTCTGGCTTCCAGAACTGTAAGGTAATAAATATGTGTTGTTTTAAGGCACGAAATGTGTGGTAACTTGTTACAGCAGCAGTAGAAAACTAATACACCTACTATATATTAGTGCCAGGTGCCAGAGATTCAAAGATGAAAAGACATATTTTTCCTTTGGGTAGTATTCAGGAAACATTTATTGGTTGCTCAAAATTACATGGTAGCTAATGTTTATTAAGCACCCACTATACGTCAGGAAGGATCTTAAGTGTTTGTATGCATTTCTGTAATCCTCACACCCATCCTATTATATACATTGCTAATATTTATTGAATACAATGTGCAAGATACTGTCTTAAACACTTACCATATGTTATCAGATTTAATTCTTATAACTGTGTGATATAGAAAATAATTATTCTCACCCAATTTACATGAGGAAACTGAGGCTTAGAAAGTTGGGAAGTAGTTTTTCAGGGTCAAACTTCTAGAGAGTGATAAAAATTTAAACTTGTCTGCCTCCAGAGACTGCTCTGTATTTCCCCATTTTGCAGATGAGTAAACTGAGGTTCAGAAACGTTAAATAGTTTGCCAAAGCCACACAGCTAATAAACGGCAGGGCCCAAACTGATTCATCGTCCACCGATGAGCAGACTTCTCTCGGACTCCCACCGCATGCCTTCCCCGTTTGCCCAGAGCCTTTTGATTCTAGTCTGAAACCTGTTCAGAAACCCCGTGTAAACCCTGCAGTAGCTAGATCTCTCTTAGCCTGATGCCCACTTGACCAGTTCCTGGTACAGAGATTTGGAGGTAAGATGGATGGCTCAGGTCCTCTTTGTTACGTTCAGCTCCTTTTACTCTGGGGCTAATTGAATTTCCCTAGCAACACTTTCTTTCCTCGGAAGAGGAGCCATTACTCCAATAAGCTCTGTTTCCCCATCTCCCTCCACTCCTACCATAACCCCTGTAGGACCAAGAGCTCTCTCTGCAGAATTCCCCGTGAGAATCCTAGAAAGCAATAGTTTTCAGAACTGGGGGTGCCCAGATTAACACAACCCTCAAACCGGAACCTGCAAACTGCCACAGGGATCGAGCAGAAGGGAAGAAAGAGGCAGATAGGAAGGCTCGGCTGCTCCACCAACTTTAACGCCCTCACGGTGACGGTATCCTGAATGTTCCCAGGGTATATTCTTGTGGCTGGCCACGTGGCAGGCCATAGAGCATGTCCCTCAACCTAAATTCCTTGGCTTTCCATGGATAGCCAAGCTGACATTGCAAGAAAACAGGGTTAATAAAAACCCAAAGGATGACAATAAAGAATAAAAGGACTAAACGCATATACCAGTTTCTAAACATCTCAGTTTCTAAACTTCAAGTGTTTGATAATAACAAATGCATTTTTGGTGAAGAAAAATATTAAGGTGCTCCAGACTTAATATAAACGGTTCAGACACTAAATATTCAAGAAATGTTTATCTAATTGAATAAGTTTACTTGAAATAAACTGATTTGATGTTCTGGCCTATTTTCATCTAGACACACCCCATTGCCGCCACCACCAGGAGAGAGTCCTGTCTGTTCTGTCCTTCAACGAAAACAAAATATTTTTTGCTATTAAAATTCAAACCCTTCCCTTGTTCGACCCACCTCCTGCCAGCTACCTTAGCTCCTTCCTGACTGTTTTAGTTTGGAGCCCGAGGGCAATGCCTAGTCCCTGACTGATCTAGAGGAAAATGGGCAAATGAGAAAGATTAACTAAGCCTTTCCTCACAGGGATTCCTCCATCTGCTTCAGGAGCCCTTTGCTTCTCCAAGTGACTTCCAGCTAAGGTCCACCCCCTGATGCGATCTTACAAATGGTAGCCAAGAACATACAAAATGAGAACAGTTCAATAATCAGGGAACAACCTTGCATCTCTACAGGGAAAGCCCACCCAGAAATGGAGGAAGACGTAGGAAGGCAGCTATAGTGCCAGCAGAGCAGGAAGAATAATAACACGTGGCTGCCTGTTTCTCTGCTCGAGTTGATGACAAGGCAGGATAAACCCACTGGCTTTATTCACTTATTTAAACATCCACAAAGCAAATTGATTATTTAGTGCTTCTGAGAATTACTGCTAGGCCTCCTTACTTCGAATGACATAGAGAGTGCTAATTTTCTCCTAGAACAATTATGGCAGAACACACCTATAAAACACACCTAAAGCAGGGCTGAGTCTGTGTTGTCCATTGTGACACTGGAGCCCAGCATCCTGCCTAGAACACAGTAAGAAGCCGCATTGAATGGTTGATAAGGCAATGTGCTGGGAAACAATGCACGTAATTTCATTGCTTTGCCTACAACTGGTTTTGTTCCTTAGCTATCAGACCAGGGCGGATTCTTCAGATTTCTCAAATGTCAGACGGCCAGCTGCCTCAAGGTATGACAGGAATGTTTTTAAGGTTGGTTTCTCTTCATGACATCATCTCTCATTACTCTCCTGACCAGCCAAACAGACCTGTCTGCTGCCTCTATTCTTGGCTCTCGCTCATAGCTTCTTTTTCCCTCAGCCGTGGTATTTATTCCCGCACTGAATGCTTTTTACTTTCTCTCTACCGATCACACCCCTCTTATCTACTTCCACGTAGAACAGGGTGCATTTCTAGAAACCTCTCTGCGTTCCCACCACCCTGACCTGATTATCCCTTGGTTATGTCTCCTCTGTTCTTCCACGTGTGCTAGATTCCCGAGGGGAGTGGCCAGATGAGTCCATTGGAGCTTGCCTTTGTGTACCAGGTGGATCCCCAGGGAAATTGTAAGTCTCTGGAGAGGAGGAGCCTATCTTCTATTTCTTTCCTGTCACATCCCTGACAAGACATTCATTAGTACAGCCTTCAGTTTTCAGGAAGTCCTTGAGAAATGGTTCTAACCGGACCGGTTCTTTTACACAGTTAGAAAGAGCAGACCTCTGATTTACTCCTGTCTCTGTCTTGAACCACCTGAGTGCTATTCGCTGGACACTTTGCCTCCCAGCTCCTCAGCCTCTCAACGATAAAATGAGAACGTGACTGAATGATCTCTAAAGGTCCTTTCAGTTCCCAACATCTTGAATAGCGTTGAGGCATCTCTGAGAGAGCAGTCGATACTCAGTGACAGCTGAGCTGCCCTGAACAGTCAGGAGCACTCTGTGCAGGACCTGGCTTTCTGGGTAGATCCATGAGAGCTTTGTCGTATCTAACTAATTATCAGCCATTGGAGTAAGCAACTTGGTTGGCATTGCAACTCCAAATGCTTTCCCTTCTCAGACTCATGCAAAAGAACACTGGATCCTCTACAAGAACCATCAGAGGCTTCTTCTTTGTTCCTCTCTTGTATCTCCTCAAAACAGTCCCTACCCTTGAAGCCCTCTCAATATACCCTCAAGATATGCCTGTCTCGTGCAAGAGCTATCGATGGCATTTCATCACAGACATGGGGTGAGGCAATTACGAGCACAGGTGGAATGCCGCCCAGCAGAGTGGGCTCATGGGAAGAGCCCTAGGTGTGTATTGGAAAAGAGTGAGAAGTTATGAGCTTGCACAAGTTGCTTAACCTCTCTGTGCCTCAGTTTCCCGATCTGTGAAATGGCACCTACTTTATAGGGTTCTCGGGGGAATTCAAGCAATTACAACTGGGCCTGCTGCGTAGTAAGTGTTCAGTAGATGTTAGTTATCGTTATCATGATCATTATTAACCATTCTTGGGAGCCATCTTAAACCGACGCCCAATATGGTTTTTACTTGCATGAGGATGGAAGCTCAGGCAGGGCAGAGAGGTGAGCCCATGTGAGAGCTAACAGGCTTTCTGGGAAACAGAGAAGCCCGGGGGGCCTCACACCAGTATTTTTAGCAGTGATAGTGAATCACGAGCATTTAATGTCAGAAAGATTTAAAATTGAAATAGCTTCTAACACCTCTCCAGTATTTTTTCCACACTGTTTTATCTAGGCATAAAAGAAAAAATAGTTTTAATTATATCTTGCTCTGGGTGGGGTGGAGGGAGAAAATCCAAACACTTGCCATCGTTCCTTTTTATGTGTGTCTTTCATTTTTAACGAACGGCAGGCCTCTAAAATGATGGCATCGAGTGGAGTGTCCCTTGGTCAGGTGGAACCTGCCTACTGGGCTTTGTTTCGCCCAATGTTATTACAGGAAATGAATGCATTGTATTGAAGCTGTTTGTCACCCCATTGTTTCTCAGGCCCAGGCCTGTGTGGGACTGTTTGTACTCCAGCACACACAGTAGCCATTATGTCCCCTGCAACATCCTTCATGCAGCTGTGAACACTTGCGCCCAAGCCAGTTTATCTGCAGTGGAATTCACTCAGAAAGGGATTGTGAGCAACATACCAAGGAAGCCTGGGCCCCACTTCACTCTGAGAACGTCCTGGGCTCTCCAACGTTCCTCTCCCACTTGGCCAAGAAAAACAAGCAAATCGAGGCCGGCTTTGAGGTGTGCACCTCTGGGCTATTCAGAGGTGGGACTTGTAGGGTAACAGTTCCAACCTCCACATGGGACCTCCATTCACAATTTTTCGACCCAGAACAGGAAACGGTGAAGGCCTTGCAGGAGATGGCTTTCCCTCTAAGGCAACAGAGTCTAATAATTACAAAGCACTGTGTCTCCACTGTCAAGAAGTCGAGGGGCATCCAACCTGGTCATTCAATACCACGACTGGGGTTAAATATATGGTGACAGAAGGAGACTTGGCTTTGGGTGGTGAACACACATCCAATATACAGATAGTGTACTGTAGACTTGTGTACTTGAAACATATATAATTTTATTAACCAATGTCACCCCAATAAATTTAATAAAATTGAAAAAATTAAAACCACCATAACGGACTAAGTTGTGAGGTGACTCCATGCAACTGTGTGGTTCTTTCAGGTTTCTCTTGGGCCACCTAGCAGAGGACACATATTTAAATGAACAGAACAAGAAATATTGGTAGAGATGGGTGTCAAGGAAGACTGAGGCAGTGAGCTCACAGAGAGACATTTATTCCAAGGCTCAGCACTTGCAGTGACGACCTCTCTGTGTTTAGATGTGACAGCACTTTGTCTTCACCTTGAGGCTTGGGTTGGCAACATTGATCACTTCCACTTATGCACAGTACTTACAATTTTGGTTGATAAATGATGGCATTCGAAGGCTTCGTTGTGTAAAGTGAACCAACCATCTGGGCTTTTCCTAGGACTAAAGTTCTGATCAATGGAGTATTTCGCACAAGGAGCTGCCATAAGTTAAATATGTTCCATAAAACACACATGGTAATGGATATGTGTGTATACATAGAAAGATAAAACTGTGTGTATAGACATCAGTATAAATCTCAGTGTAAAAACACAACTTATCAATGTTGGCCTACACATTTCGAAGTAGATATCATTTAGAATATGATTTAAATAAATACAAATTCTTAGTAAGTCAAATTCCTTATTGGCTAAATTTCCAGTTTTCACTGTTAAATGTGACTCTGGTGTTGGTTACCAGGGCAAAGGAGAAAACGAACTTAACTCGCTCTCGACTTTTTCTTCAGAGTCTGGAGCCTTCTGGGGCTTATGCTCAGACTCAGTGCAGCAGCTGTGGCGTGAAAAGCCTTAGATTGTTCTGCCTACTGCTGGCATGAATTACCCTTCTGCCGACTCTCACCACCCTAGCGAAAGAATGATGTCTTTGACCGCTAAGTGCAAGGACCCCAATACACTGCAATTCCTTTGCTAAAAGAAATGCATGTCCCTCTGCCCGCAAAACGCAGCTGGCAGAAGTTTCTCTCCATTTCCAGGCCCTGAATGCCGTCTCTCTTTCAACCAACAAGAAGAGTACAAAGATGTTCAAGGAAAGTGCATCCTACAAGCCAATGTTTCCTGGGACAGTTTTCCTTTTCTAATCAGGAAAAGATTTTCTTGATAATGAAGATGCTGATTTATTCTTCTCTCTTCTCTCCCCACTGACATTTGAGGCTTGGAGTGGCCACAAAAAATAACTTCTCAAAGAAGACTAAGGATTACTCACTAATTATGTTCGCTTCCCACTCATTCTCCTTGCCAAACATTCTTGAGTTTTGCCTTTTTGAGGGGTGGGGGGCGGGGAGGTGGAGGGACATTAAAAAGCAGAAGCAGAAAGAGGAGGCAGCAGAAAATTAGAGCAGATTTGGCTTTAAAATAGACGTGTTAACGTGGTTCCCGCAGGGTGTGTTCCTTCATCTAGTCGTCAGTAATCTGAGGTCCACTTGCTTTGAGCAAAGTGTCAAAGTACCGGTAGGTTGGGCAGCAGCACATCAAGGATGGAGGGTGAGTCAAATTAACACATCTATCTCACATTATTGTTCCTCAAGATTTCCAGTAAAAATAGTGTAAATATACTTAATGTAAAACATTTCAATAGAAAAATAATCCGTGGGATAAAATTCATAAGGACCGGTCAGCATATTTGCAAAGCACTCTCCATTGGAGTCCCCCAGGCCCCTAAAAAAGAATTTTGAAAAGCTATGCACTTTCTCACCTGTTTTAAAGATAATATCCAAAATGTCTCAATGTAAGTTGGAATAGTTGCCAAGAATGTAATTTCCAGAACATTTTAAATGTTAGTATTTTAAACTAAAAGTACACATCACTTTTAAATGTGTCTGATAGAACCTAAATATTTGGACGATTTGATACTCATTTTCAACCACTTAAAAAATATATGAGAATTCTTGTTTAACATTTGGAAATGATATATGTTTTATGTTTCTTCTTGAACTTATATCCATCCCACTTCTCCACATAATTTTATGCTAATGATATTTATTTTTATCCTTGAAAGTCTTTTATTAATCATACTACCATACTTCTCTGTAACAAAAGGGGTGTACAAATGGTTTCTGGCTGGAATATGGAAGGAAGTTGGGAGATAAATTTATGGTTTGAGGGACTGAAGCACCCTCAGGAAACACCAGGTTGGCTCAACAAATGCTCAGTGTAGGAGGAGCACATAGCCTGGTGTCTAGGACATCGATTGTTTATCCTCGTGTCAACACCAAGAAGTATTCATTTTAAAGATGAAGAAACCAAAGGTCATAAAGCTATGAGAAACTGAATCATGGACAAAAGTAGAACTTGGATCTGACAGACTCTGGATCCTGGGCTCTTTCCAGCACATCACAATCCTCCTTAGGGAGAGAAGTCAAGGTTAGGGCATCTCTGGTCTGCTTGCACTTGCTGACCTTTGGCTCCTGTGAGCAGGGGCCTCTCTCTACCAGCCCCTCACCTTCCTTCAACACTGGGCAAGGGTTCAAAGCTGCAGATAAGTCAAAGCAAGGTGTCCCACTTTTCTCAAAAGCTTCCCATCCAAATCCAAAGCTAGCCATGGCCTTCTAAGCATATTACATCCATTTATTAAAAAAAGAATCAGATAAAAAAGCGGATTTCCTGAAGAGAAGGACAAAGGGAATCTAAGGATGTCACAAGGGCACATCCCCTTGACCCATTCTATTCACACATGGAACATTTGCTTTGTTAGTCAAGCTCGAACTTTTGCCTTGCAGATATTGATGAGCACTAATATAAAAAAGCACATGGTGGGACTTCAAAAAGAAATCTCTTTTATGTCAGTTGACCAAACACCTATTGAGTTTTGTTTTTCTTCTAATGAGTTTCTTTAAAACCAAAGGAATAATCCCAACATCCTGTCATTTGAAGTAACAACAGCAATTACCATAGCAAACATTTATATAACACTTAAAATGCGTGAAGCATTTCGTTAATTTTAATCTCACGATTACCCTATAAACTGGTTGCCTTTTATGGTGTCCTTTAGTGTACACATGAGGAAATCGAGGCAGGAGAGATAATAAATATCTTGCCCAAAGTCACAGGGCTAATAAGCGATGGAGCCAGGATTCAAATCAGACAATTTGGCTCCGCTTTGGGCTCTTAGCAACTCTAAGAAAGTTATATTACTCTGAACTAGAAAGTCATCCATTATAGAAAGTATATCAAATACATCACCAGAAATACAGTATAGCTGTGGTGGCATCTCAATGTCAGCATCTTACTTCCTTCTTGCCTTTGCTGAAGTTGTTAAAAACAAACAAACAAACAAATAAAAGAATTCAGAGCCTGATGTCTCTAAGATAAAGTAAGTAACCTCTGGTCCCAAGTCTAACTACTCCAACGACTACTCTATATTTAGGTCAGATTTGTAGACTAGCTCTCACAATGACTCCTAGCCCCATATTCATTTGCCAGACCAAGTATGTGAAACAATAGATCCTTTATCTGTTAGCAACCAAGGAGCACTGAAGTCAGCAACAGATAAGACTCTAGGCAAGAAGAAAAGGCTGGAGTTGATTGATGTCATATCATTTGTTTCCAGGAAGCAAGGAGTTAAGTGTAATAAAGAAAAGAGAAAGAGTATGTTCTTATTCCTTGTCCTGTTCTGAAACATTTCCCCCAGTAACTCCTCTGACAGCAAACTATGGCTATTTCTGGCTTCAAAAGCTCATTCTAAAAGCTCTTTAAACTCTGGTTAAATATGATGGGTTTAATGCAGCCTAATAAATCTAATAAAATGTAAGGAATTTTTAAAAAGTAAGAAGTCCAAAAGACCAAATGCATGATATGTTAACATCTCTCTAGATTAAAAAAAAAAAAAAGAATGAATTGAGATATGGTGCAGAATGGGAGAACTCAGCCATCCAAATGCCTGCAAGGGAAATAACAAAGAGAAGAGAGTCAGTTTGCCCCCCCAGAGCCCTAAAAAGCCTCAGGTAAATAAAGTAATATGGAAGGTTGCATGAGGGATGGAATTGAAAAAGTGGATGAAAGATTGCATACATAGTGCAGCTTCTCTCCTTTTCCCCATACAGCCAAACAAACTGCTTTCCTCCCTACACACACACACACACACACACACAGAGAGAAAGAGAAAACAAGAAATCATTTTCAATCTGAGTCTTCAGATTTAAAAGGGCATGTTGAGCATCTTCCACAAAGGACCCAAACCACAAATATCATTTTAGAACATCAAAATTTTAGATGAAGAGGAGATTCTAAAAATTTCTGAGGAAGAATAAAAGGAACACAGGTTATGTAAGAAGTATCAGAAATCAAAATAGCATTGAACTTCTTCATAACAACAATAGAAGTTATCCTTTGATGGATCATTGCTTTCCAAAAATTCGAGGGCTTTTTTCTGACATAAGAGTTCTAGAGCCAGCCAAAATATTAACCAAGTATAAATATAGAATAAAATCTCTTTTTAGATATTTAAATTCTGAATATCTAAATGTTTAGATATTTAAAATGTTTTCCCTTTCATGCGCTCTTTATAAAGCAGAAAAATACTAAATGATGTTCTTTAGAAAAATAAGAAAGAAAATCAAGCAACAGAAATTATAGGGACCAGAAGATCCAACATAGAGTGACAGCTGCACAGGAGGCCTAGGTGGGAACATGGGGAGGGAAGACTCCAGGGAGAATGTCTCCAGGATAAAAATGAAAACTAATGTAGTCTATTGTGAGGAAAATAGAATCGAGAGGGATATTATAGAGCTATTGAAGTATTTAGAATTAATGATTGTACAAATTTTAAAAAAAATTAAAAAGTCAATTAATAACTCTAGGAATATTTTTAAAATTTGAATAAGAGAACATGATCATACTATTCTATTTAGCTCAGCCAAACAAATTTACATAATCATAATAATGTAAACTCTGAACGTTGATTTACTCAAAAATAATGATGTGAATTAGGAAGAATGGGAATTACTGTTAGATTTCTAAAACTATGTTCATGAGTTACTTTAATATAAATTAAAATGAATTAATTTTAAAAGGCAGTGTGAACATGCTATTCCAGGCACCTGCCACATTGATGCGTTTGCTCAGCCTTGCAGAGACTGCTATCCATGATAAAGAAAGCAAAGATGTTTGAGAAATGAGTCTTTCGGTGTTAGCCAGTGAAAGAGTAGTAATCATAAGACATGCACAAAAATGAGAAATACCGAAAAGAGTTCAAAGAAGAGAAAAGGTAACCAGCGGTTTATACTTACTTTAATCACTGAAATAATCACATAGCAGTTTACAAAGGAATTCAAGAGATAGTTAAGGTAGTCTCATTTTATATAAATATACCCATGTATATAAAGTAACATATTTTATATATGCATATATATGCATATATATTTATAGTCAGTTATAGATGTATACATAATTGTAATTTCACATGTATTCCAAAATGTCAGCAGTGACTAGTATTATGGTGATTGATATTGGTTTTGTGAATAATCTTGGATTTCGTCTCTGTGCATTATTGTTATAATTAGAAAAAACACAATTTTACAATGAGTTCTTTTTATAATGACTGTGTGTTTTGGGCTTACTTTTCCTTTTGCATTTATAAAATTATAACGTTTAAAATTAGAAAGGATGGGAGATAATTAAAATGGTTAGCTGAGCACAGACGCCTAAAAATGACAGAAATTACATGTTTAAAATAATAAACCCACGATATAGCTGGAAATCAAGAAGAGATATTCTTGGTGGACCAAAAATAAGAAGGAATTCCTAAGTAAGAGAGGCAGGCAGGATTGAGATAATAGAGGAAGATGTTTCACAAAAAGCAAAAGGCTGTTATAGAAAGAAGAAATCATTATGGAACGTTCCAAGCCTCCAATCCCAAACTTGGAGGTGGCAGTTAGGAGGAGCAAGAGGGAATCCCAGAGGCAAATCTCAGGGTGACTGGGATGAACTCCGAGCACTCCTTACCGAGTAGCGATGTCGGTCCACAGGCCGGAGCAATGAATATGAGCTTGAGAAGAATGCTTTGGAAACAACAATAAATAATGGGGAATCCCTTTACCCAGAATACTAACTACTGACACACTCCACCTGATAGTAGGTGGGTCCATTCCCATTTGAGAATGCTAGGAAGCAGAGAAAGCATTCCAGACAGGCCACTGGGGGATTCCAGTCTCAGCAATGAGTCCACAGCTAAGAATGATCAATTTGAGAAAAACTAATATCCTGAAGTGTGGTACCAAACCCAGTAAATGAAAGCTCTTTTTTTTCTGAGGACACAAGGGTAATATCCTCAGAAAATAAGAGAGGATATTGCATCCTTGAAACTGAACAGGACTTTTTTTTAAAAGGAAATTAGTAGAGACTTGGATATTAAAATATGATCGTCAAAACCAGATTCGACAGGATCCAGTCTGTAGTTTCCTTGGTGTTTCATTTCAAACCACCTCTGTGTTGACGGAGAGCTCATGATCTTATCAAGCAGCCTTGTCTACTGTCGGAGACCCCAAACTTAAAAGTTTCACAGTTTTCTCTTGTATGGAAACTTGTCTCCTCGCTCATGAACGCATGGTCTTGGATCTCCCTCTGGTGCAAAACAACTCTGGCTTCTTCTTCTACAAGAAGCCTTTCAAATATTCTCAAACACTTATTGTGTCTCTCTCTTTGTGTCTTCTTGTCTCCAAGCTAAATAGTCAATTTATTCAACTGTTTCTCGGTTGACAACTTCCAGAATCTTCATTCTTTTGCTTACCTTTACCCTAAGCTCTTTCTAGATTATCCCCAATAACTAGGACAGAAGCTGCTTAAGGCAGGCCTGGAATGGCTCATGATATTTCAGATGTGGCCTAATTTTCCCACAATGGTGTAATTACTTCCTCTGGTTACTCAGCTTCTATTAATAACATCTAAGTTGACACGAGTGTAGTGCTTTCCTTAAGGAAACTCCAGGAAATGAGTAAGTAGGTCTGTCTCTCTAATTTTAATATCAGTTTTATCTACCTAGTAAATATTTCTTAACCACAGGCTGTGCTCCAGAGACAGTACTAGGGGCTATTCGGCCTTCAAAGATGAATGCAGCATAGTTGCTGCCCTCAGGAAGTTTATAGTCAAGTAGAAAACTTAAGATAGATGTATAAATAACCTCCAATGTAGGAAGTGGAACAGGATGGCAGGCTAGTACAGATGGAGAGCTATGAGATCCGAAGGAGATGCATAATCTAAAAGCAGAAATCCTTCCTGGTAAACAACCTTTTGGGAGGCTGGAGACTAGTTCTCACTGCCCAGGCTCCCTGACTGGACCCTGTTCTCCCCGCTGTCTCTTGCTGGTTCTGTCACAGCTCTAGTGCTCAGTGTGTGTCCCTGTCTGTTCCTATTCATCCCTCCTAGGCTTGAAAATGGCCCAAGAGGCCAGACTTTGAGAATCAACCTATCCAGCAATCTCACTTCTGGGTAAATGCCCCCAAATACTGAAAGCAGTAACTCGCATTGATATTTGTACACCCATGTTCACAGCAGCATTATTTACAATAGCCAAAAAGTGAAAGTAACCCAAGTGGATGAATGAATGAATAAACAAAATGTGGTCTATACACACAGTGGAATGTTGTTCAGCCTTAAAAAAGGAGAAAATTCTGACATATGCTACAACATGAGTGAACTTGAAGACCTTTGCTAAGTGGAATAAGCCAGTTACAAAAGGACAAATGTTGTGTAATTTCCCTCGCACGAAGTTCCTAGAGTAGTCGAGGTCATTAAAACAGAAAGTAGAATGGCATTTGCTACCTGATGGAGGAAGGGGAGAATGGGGAGTTAGCATTTAATGGGTGCCGAGTTTCAGTTTTGCAAGATGAAAAGAGTTCTGGAGATAGTTGTATAACAATATGAACATACTTGTTGCTACTGACCTATATACTTAAAATGGTTAAAATGGTAATTTTTGTGTTATGTGTCTTTTATGACAATAAGAAGATAAAGAATGAGTCTATTCTTGGCCCTTCCATATTGTGGGATTCTCCTCTTTTCCTGGCTCTGCTCCACAACTTTGCCCTTCCTTCTAAATACCATGTCGACTTAAAGAGACTTCTGACATAGGGCTGTTTCATGGCTCCTGTGGCTGTGAGAAAATGTTAGCCAAGGGAAAACTATGTTCCCAGAGCAGGGGCTTGTCTTCTGGGGCCATGGCCAACAAACTCATGCTAGAATCTTCTGGGGGCAAGACTCACATGCCACTGAGACCTTGCCCCATAAATCTGCATGGAGTAGACCCATTAATTAACCAGGAGCTTGTTTGGCTCTGGTATGGACTGAGCCTGACAAGAAGGCTCCCCACTCTAATCCCTGCCAATCTGGTATTCTCCACAGAAACTCTTTTTGAAGGAAACTCTTTGCCCACATTTCTCCCTCCATCCCCAGGAGAGCACGTTGCTCTCATGACCCGCAGCCATAGCACCCGCTGCTGAGTTTTTAAGTCAGTGAACAAGCCAACAGACTTCGAGAAATTGAAATAACTGTGTCATATAGAGCACTCTGTTAATTTATTTTGACAAAAGTTGTTTAATTTGAATTATTTATGATGCTTTAGCATCCCACTTTCTTCAATGGGAGGCAGTTGGCAGAGTAATCTGAGAACTTGGCCTTCCTCTCCACTGTCAAAGCCTTCTCACAAGAAATGGTCAGTCTTTTCAAGAGAGAAGAGTTATTCATCCATTCAATAAATATTTATCGATATCGATATGACAACTATATGATATGTGACAATACTAGCGTTATGATAATAAATAGCTCTGTGATCGGTTAAATGAAAATCCACTGGTAATAGGTCCATAAACATTCTGTTTTTATATGAAGACTATTTTAGCACAATCTTAACACCATCAAACCCAAAAAGACCCATCAAAATTCATTGTAATCCCATACCCGACCCCTCTGCCCACAATCAACCCAAGTCCCCAGAAATTGAGAGGGTTTTGAAAAAAACCCTACAAAACCAATTACAAAAATAGTACTTAAAATAAATACGATATGTGTCATCATTATACTTACAAAGTAATTGTATCTCTTGGGGATTCAGGGAGGCCACTGGTGGCATATTATGGGCTGAACTGTGCCCCTCCCCCCCCATTCACATGTTGACGTCCTAACCTCCAGTATGTCAGAATATATTTAAGGATAAGGTCTTTAAAGAGATAATTGAGGTCAAATGAAGTTATTAGTGTGAGCTCTGATCTAATATGCCTAGTATTCTTAAAAGAAGAGATTAAGACACAGACTCACACAGAGGAAAGACCATGTGAAGACACAGGGAGAAGGCCGCTATCCGCAAACTAAGGAGAGAGACCTCAGGAAAACCTAACCCTGCTGATACCTTGACCTTGAACTTAGAGCCTCCAGAACTGTGAGAAAGTGAATTTCTATCGCTGAAGCTACCCAATCTGTGGTACGTTGTCATGGCAGCCCTAGCAATAATATACTCAATGGCTGCCCAGTCCATTTCTCTACTTAATGATCCCATTCGCTTCAGTGACATCATATCCAAGACATTAGCACTGAACTGTTTAGAGTCATGAAGGCGCTGAAGAAACACACAGTTAATAAATCTTCCTAGCGACACAGTGTACATTAGGAAGAAAAAAATATGGTGGGAGGAAGTGGGGATGTACTATGCCACAGCTCAGCAAGCTGTTGACCTATTAAAAAAGCACATTTGTATTACTCACATTTCCTCCCAGAGTGGGACTCTTTCAGTTTAGGAAGGCTTCCCAGAGCCGGCATTGCTGCATTAATAGCTCAACATCCAGGCATCTACTTATCACTGTCACAAGCGGTTCACTGGAGTTGTACAGTCTCTAAATAAGGACTTCACTTTGATTATAATTTACATGAACATGAAAACTCCCAAACTTTAAGCCCCAAAGAAGGGTGCCATTTCCAGCAGGCAGAGAGTGTAGGTGGTTAGCTCCTTAGCTTTGCACTCCTGAATGTCTGCCCTGTGCTCCTCCTCCCTTCCCCACCACTCCAACACACCCCACTGGAGCCATATGGCCACACGCCTACTCTGCCCGGCATTGCCAAGATTCACTTTTGCTTCTTCAGGGAACAATACAGCCTTCAGGCTGAGATAACTTTCTGGCTTAAGCGTGTTTCTAGTGCTATAGACTCTACCTATTGCCCAAATTTTCTTGCCAGGATTTTTGAACTGTTTTCTCAACTTTTCCCTGACTTTCTTGAGTGCCGTTGCCCAGAGTGCTTCTCAATCCGTTACCCTCATTCCAGGTTTGCCCATGGCTGCTCTCCTGACTCTCGGACACTCGCACTTGATTTTTATCTGCTCCCTTGCATAGGGGTTTTTGCTGGTGAAGGGTTTTCAGCCTGATCCTAATGTTCTGTCTAACACTAGCTTTTCCTAGGAAGAGCTCCCCAGGCCAAAGCAACTCTTCGTGTTCGTCACCTTTTAACTGCCCGTTGTCTGGCCAACATCCAAATACTTCTCCCTTCTTCTCACTTTGCAGAAGGAATTTTTGTGCCTAATTTAACGGCAAAACGACTCTGATAGGGAAAGGATTCCTCCCTAACGCTCTCTTCCAACAGTGTTGCCGAGAGCAAACCTGCCTGGCACACCTGGGAATCCAGCCTGCTTTCACGGCGGAATATATGTTAGATGCATCAGCAAATATCATTTGCAAAATATAAACTAGGAAAAACACTGAGCCCAACCACTGTGAGAGCTCTTGTTACAATCACTCCTTAGTGGTTTAGGGGGTCACCAGCTGAGCCAGTTTAACTACCTTTATTTGAAATCAACACTTATCTAAACCCCTCGCCTTAAGCTAGATGACAGGTTTGTTTCGATCATTTTGCACCCCATTTCTTCCTTCGTTGTCTCGTTAGTTGCATATATGCCGTGTCCCCTAGAGTTCTGGATGCCTTGCTCTTCCATTTCTCCCTACTTTCTTATCACACCGTTTCTGCTTACTCAAAACCAGAAGATTGTGTGTGCAGAGCTGCATATGCCCAAGGCTGTGCTTTGTAAGCTGGGAATAGTGTGGATTCTGCAATGCATATCATTCCCCTAAGGAACATTAATAGGCACCCTGATAAATAAAGAAAGAAAATGCCTCAGGGACAATGCCAGACCCTTTTTAGAATAGAATCCTTAAAGCACATCTCCAGAAACATCCCACTTGTAAAGAAAACAATCTTTTTCTCCGCCCCTCATTTTTACTTTGGTTTCATCCTCTTCTCTTAGGCCATTCATTCTAAGATAGTTCTTTTCCAGACCTAGATAAGGCATCTCAAGCTGAAGAAAAAACAGCCCCAAAATCAAGGTCTCTGCTGTTGTCAAGTTCAGGATTAGTTGGAAAAGCCCTGCCTTTCTGATCCTGTCCCCCTATCATGAACCGCCATTTTCCCAAGACATTCTTATAATCCATTGTCATTCACCAATCAGAGGGCCCAGTAGGGTGATATTTAATTCATGTCTGTCAATCATGACACAAAGAAAAGGCCTTCAGCTGGCCACCGAGAGAATCTTCTGCCCGCAGAACAAAGAGTCGGCGGGGATCTGTGGTCCCAGCCGCTTGCTGCACTCAAGGGTGGCTTGTCACCGCAGCCGGCCCTTGCATGGTTTCAGAATAATTGTGGCTTTGGAAACAGCAAGGCAGATTAAAGAGATTAAATCGGCAATGCATCCCTGAGACAGTCAGGAGAGAATAAGATTGGGACTTTCATGTGTCAGCTTTTCCGCCACAGATCAGCACGTCCTTGGCATTAGACCTCTGCAGTCAAATCCAAATATTTGAATTTTAGAGTAACCGCTGTGGCCTAACCCTCTCGACTGGTGATTGTATTAGCCTCGTCATTTTTAAACTGAAGTATCAGCAAAACAAAGTGGTCGAGATATGAATCTAGTGTATGAAAATGAAAAAGCTTCACTTCCATGCCTTGCATTTATCTTTGGAAGTTGGAGGGATATGAATAATAAATAAATGAAATGAAACACTTCCGTGGCAATTGTCGGTAATACAAACACAGGATTCGAAGGCAGCAGCTGGACAACAAAGGAACAGTGCCTCACGTTCAAGATTAGCTCACCAAGGATTTTTTTTTTCCCCCCCAAAAAAAACAGTCGCTGGGAAGTACAGAGTGTTTTCTCTTCTCTCTGCCTCTCCTGCGCTAGTAGTGGAATCAAAATGGTTTTGTATGTTGACACTACGTGTGGCACTTAAGCTCACGCTTTTCAAAATATTTAATTTTATTTTCTGAGTTTTAGGTATACAGCACAATGGTTAGACAGTTGTACATGACAAGAACCCTTTACATATGTTTTGAAATATTCTATTTCAAAAACTTCACATAGGTTCACTCGATTTGAGGGAAGGTAAGGGATCTTTTGGTCTTCCGTTTGTACCCCTTTTTACAAATGGAAAAGCAGTGAGAGGGGAGGGGTGGTTTGGAGATGTGCGAGGGGTGGGGATGGGGAACAAAAACAAAAGCAAATGGGTTTGGGGACAGAAAGAGTCGTTTTGAACCTCAGCCCTTTTTCCATTTCAAGCTCTGTAACTTTGGCAAGATCCCTAATCTCCTTGAACTTCAGTTTCCTCCCCAGTTAAGTAGAAGTATATTTCTCACAGAATTCTCACTACAATTAAATCAGATGACACAGGTTAATGTTCCCGGCACACAGTAGGTTCTTAGAAATTGTAGTTTCTTCCTAAACCAAGAGCAGCTGGCAGAAGAGCTGGGACTTCTGCCTCTAACCAGGATGCCCTGGACTCCTGGCTCTCTCGGTTTACCCTGGCAGCCGCCTGGCATTGCTGACCTTGTTCGACAGGCCGAGGCACATCGGCCCTCCCTGCCTCAGCAGCAGCAGCAGCAGCAGCCCTTCCAGAAGTTTCCCTGTCTCCATCCCTTGTATTTGCTGCCTCTCTCAGAAATTTGGGATGAGAAAAATTTAACGAAGAGATGAGCTTTCTGACATCCAGGGGCTTCTGTGTTCCTGTCGTCTTAGGCTGTAATTAATATTTCAAAAGTAGAAAATCTCCAGGAAATTTGCTTTTCAAATGTGCCCGCCTTAGAAAGGGAGGAGCAATATGATAATGTTAATGTATTTTTAAAAATGCAAGTCTGCATAACCAGCCTTTCCTCTAAGCTTGGTCTTTGAACTTGGACTCATTTAGCTTTTCTAAAATCTTTGTTCCCTTGATGCAGGACAGGGCAAATTTCCCTCAGTTGTAAAATATGGTGCTTAAGTGAGAATATTTCTTTTTATGTGCTCATACTTTATGTAAGCCTCCATTTTTAATTACTATCAAGTAGGGATAATACTACTTCACATATAAGTTATTGTGCAGCTTCAACGAGACAATACTTGTAGTAGGCATAAGTCTCGATACACAAATTCTGCTGTAAAAGAAGTATTATATATAAATATATATAAATTTTTTAAAAACCATATATTCTCCAAGCCCTAACCCTCTGGTTTAGTAGAAATATAACTTCAGGTCTTCTTGGAGCTTTCTCACCCATATTCCCAAATAGAGTTCCAGGGCCTCCACAATACCAGGATGAAGTTGGGGTGAGGACTAAGAGATTCTTGTCTTGCCCGGACCACATGGGCCTTTCAGTCACTCCCCTGCCATGCTTGAGATAAGAGAATCTTCGGTTAGGCTGGGAAGTCCAATACCTGTGGTCTCTTTCCCTCTGTGAAGTCTTGACCCTCCTCAGATCACTGCCAGGAAGAAGTTATTATTCCCCATGGCTCTGGGAACCTTCTCTTCTCGTCACCATAGTAAATGTTCCACTACTATGCAAGCGGGAAAGTTCTTAATTATCATCTGGTCCTCCACCTATCTCTTCAACACGTCTCCTGTCATCTCTTCACATGTGTCCTCTATGCCAGCCATGCCGAGGAACAACCTGCAGCTCACCACGTCTGCCGTGTTCTCTTCATGCTTTATTGCTTTGCATGTGTTGTTCCTCCTCCTGGAATACCATCCCATGCCTTCCTGTCAATCTAATTCAGCTGTTATTCATTCTCAAGCTTAAACTCACCTGTCGTCACATTCAAAGAGTTCTTTTATGCTGCCTCCAGACACTCCTCTCTGTACCACCTGCACAGCACAGAAGTACCATGGCGCCGATTTCATTTTATTGTGATGGTCTGAGCACAGATCTCTTTGCACCATTCTTCTAAAAGCAATCTGAGTTTTGTTTCTGTGTCTCCGTCCCCTGCCAGAAACACAGCAAGTGCCCAGTGTGGATTTGTTAAGTCAATTTTGTTCTTCACAGCAACCCTAGCCCTTAGCCTTCCTCTTCCCTCTGTACTCTCCAATAAACGTATCCCTCTGCACCTGAATCCATGTCAGCGCTGTCCACATTTGAGCCATTTGGGTATGAATGTGACCACCAGGTGACCACAGATTTGAATGAATTACATGTTCTCCTTCTCAGCCTCCTAATTACAGAACCAGGAAGGGATCTCAGTGGTCAGCCAGTCCAACCTCCCGTTTATTACAGGACTTTCCTTATGGATGGTCACTCAGTCTCTGCTGAAATAATTCTGAAGCCTTTTTGTATTAACTGGATATAATGGAGGCATCATGGAAGACACTAATATATGGAATGAATATTAGCAAGAAGACATCCTGGCATACAGGAGCTGATTCACTCTGTTGATGAGGACAGAGCAGTCCAGAACAGAGAGATACAAAGCGAAAAGGGATATTCTGTTTTTGGTGGAGCTTATTTTTCTTTCATATTTCAGTCCAGGTGAAAAGGATGCTTGACTACCCTAATCTTGTGGGCTGTGTCCTGTGGGCCGGTTTTGGCTGAAATTCTACAGGTGCAATGACTGTCGCCTCCTGCGCAGTCTGCGAGGAGCCTTTGTTATCTCCACAGTGAGTTTTGGACTCTTACAGTTTTTAAAGAAGAAGAAGAAAAAAAAAAAGGAAGCAAGGACAGTGGCTCTTTGTGTCTCTCAAAGGCAGCACTGTTCCTTGGGCTGGCACAGCCCGGGGACAACGTGCTGCCCTTCATGCGAGATGGTTTTACTGCCCCGACACACGGGCTGGCTGGTGCCAGCCTTCCTGCAGGAGGGAAATGCTGGGTGCCCCCTGCGAAGTGAGGACAGCTTACAAAGCAGCAAATGGAGAGGACCTTCCAATGATGGCTCTCATTAATTCACCCTCTCTCTCCTTACATTCTTGGGAAGCGAGTTTTGGGGAGCGCTTCCTACTATGTGACCAATTAATCGCTCCTACTGCCTAGCTATCAACGGTGGTCTTGAACTTGGAAGTGGAGTTTCTAAGGATCCCTCTCACATTCCCTTAATTTAGATTAATTTCCAAATGTTGAAAGCCAATGAACAGCTTGATCTTTGTAAATATTTATCTGTTGATGCAACCTGAACTTCCAGAGTGATTCTGCTCCATTCATTCATTAGTGTGCTTGACATCAGCTGAGGGCTGGCTCCGTTCCACCTGCTGCTCCTGGTGTGGAGGTAGGGAGAGGAAACACAGCTGTGTTCAGTGGGTTTATAGATAAGTTATGATTTACTGGCACTAGTAACAAAGGGGCACTGGGAGCAACAAGAGCCCAGTGGAAGGGTCATGGAACACAGCCAGTGGGAGTCACGGAGGCTTCATGGTGAAGGTGGTGTCTGAGTTGTTATGTTGGCTGATGAGGAGGAATGGCCCAAAGCATTGTGAAGGCAGCGACAAAGCATGGCACATGGGGAAACTGAAATTTATCAGAGTGACCAGAGTGTGAGGTATACCGTAGGCAACAGGCAAGAGATAGTAATGAAAATACAGAGAGATTTTGGGAACACTTTGGATTTCATATTTTATTCTAAAGATAACTGGGGCCTTGCAAAGATTTTCGCTGGATGGTGACATGGTCAGGTACAGCCTCCAGACCATGAGTCTGGACAATGAAACCCTCCCACACAGGAGGCAGCCACGCCAGCCCAAAGAAAGTGCTGCCACTAGAGACATAAATGCAGGTTTCAAAAAACTGGAACTTGACCTTCATCCCCACTAGACTATGTGTTCCTTGGGGCCAGGAAGAGTTGTTTTCACTCTTGTACCCCTACAACCTGGCATAGTAAAGAGTAGTAGTTGCTCAACAGATGATTCTTGAATGAAGGAAGGAAGGAAGGAGCAAATGAATGGTTCTACTCTCTGGGAGAAGAAGGAACAAGTAGAATCTTTCTTCCATGGGATTTCATATCAGATTTTCTGATACGAAAGACCACGATTCCTTTAGTCTATGTTTTCAATCTCTACTTTGTCAGATCCTTCAACCATCCCCCATGTGATGTGATTCCACCCCATTGTCCATATTGAATTTGTTCTCATTTGTCATTGCCCGTCTGATTCAAACGTGGTCCTGAAAACTAAACACAAAGCTCCAGGTAAGCTCTGGCTTCAGAGAAGGCTCTTGGGGACTCTCCATCTGATTGTTCTTCAGCTCAGTTTCACACGGTTATTTTGGCAATCACTTAACAGTGATGACTCGTATTCTGCTTATAGAAATATTTTCTACATGTTCAACTTTTAAGCCATATCTTCATCCATAAGAGTAAAATAAAATACTAAAATGTGTCCCCTACTCAGTATGTATGGTTCGCACCTTTTAGAGTCAAGTTTACTGTTACATACTTTTAAACCTCAACTTGCTTTCTTAAACCCATTGTTGCTGCCTGTTAAGGCAGTATTAGCGACATCTTCCAGTCTGATACCATTTGCAAACATGATCAGTGTTCAATCAATGTCCGAATTCAAACCATTAGGAGAAATCTTCAACAGACTAGATCCCTGTGACATACCAAATGGAAATTTCCCTAAGATAAGTGTTTTTCAAGCCACAGTGGTATCCCTTTAGTGGGTCGTGACACAACTTAATAAATTGAAATCAGCATTTTTTAATAAAAATAGCATAGAATAGAACATTAGAGTTTACTGCATGTACTAAAGGCAAATTATATTTTGTGAAACTTTTGTCTAAGTCATACACACATGCAAACACATATTCTATTGAAGTCTAATATAGCACAATCATAGACAGAAACAACATCATCACATGAATCATAATTAAATTGGAGAATAAAGATTGTTACTTCTTAAAAACATATTAGATTAACATAGAAATGAATTGAAAGTCCCACTGTCACACTTCTAATTCTTGACTTTTTTAAATGAAAACTCCCATTGTGTGACAATCAGACAACTTTTTTCCTTTAAGAACTGTTCTTGAAGCAGCAATTTTGTAGGGCATTCCAGGGTTTCTGAAGTATCTCCAACCACTGTGAGGCCTCTAGGTCTCCAATTCTGAGTTCAGGGAAGTCACTTCCACTTCTCTATTTTCAAATGCCATGTTATCACTTAAGATTTTATTTGGGAGGCCTAATGGGGTAAAAGTTTCCTCTGGATTTAAATATATATATATATATATATATATATATATATATATATATATATATATATATATATATATACAGTTGAAGTCTACTAACAAAGACCATACTTCCTGGTAAAACTGATTAGAAAATGTCTTTGACTTGCTAGGTAAGCATACAGAGACNCTTCTACATAGAGGCATTTAACTGCAAGTGCTAGATACTATAATGCTCCCTTTCCCTTTCTCATGTTGATTATGAAAATCCTAGCAACAAGGATGAAGTGAACCTCCTTGCAGACCCATACCTGGCATATAGCACATAAAAATAAACCTTTATTATCTTGAGCGCCTGAGATTCAGGATTTACTTGTAACTAAAACATTAACTAGACCATCCTAATATGTGGTTTATCATACACTTATTTTCCTGTACTTTAAGCCACATTTATTTTTTGTTTTAATTTGTGTCCTTGTTTCTATAGTGATAAATCTTGATTATTCTTCTTACATCTCTATATTATTTATTGAGCTGTAATAATCCTCTCTTCTGATTTTCCAGTGTTTTTTTGTTTGTTTGTTTGTTTTGTTTGTTTTGTTTGTTTTTTCTTTTTGTGTTTTTTTTTTCCTGTGAAAGAGTTGCAAGAAGCTTTCTTGAATGAATATCAATAATGGGGCAGTTGGAAGTCATACTTTTTTCATTATATTTGGCAAAGAAAAAATACACTTCTTTTTAGAGGCTCTCCACCCTACAGCTGCAAATCATTACTGTCTACCTAAATGCACTAAACTAGCCAGAAAGCAAATGTTTCCCATTACAAATGACATTTATCAGCTAGTCTCAGGAATAGGTCTCCTTCAAAATTGATCTAGTTTGGAAGTAACAGTTATGACTCACTACTGGATCTCTCAGAGCTTTCAAAGTGAAAAAATGCAATGGATGATATGATTAACACTGACCTCTTGCATCTTTTGTATGTATACATCAACCATAACATTTATTTTTCCAATAAGACATTTTTTTGGCTACCAGTATTAGAATGTCTTCCTGAATGTGTCTGGTAGTCTTTCATTTGCATTAATGCTTTACATTTTAAAGTTTTTATGTAAACGTATTCATTATTATATTATTATAATCTGTTCTTTTATTTTGCACTCTTGCTCATGAATTGAATGATATTGTTAAAAAAATGTTTGAGTTAATATAAATCGGACTTTAAATCTGATTGAAATACAGAAGACCCTAACTTCCATGTGGATTATGCTCTAAAAATTTAGAGTCTGCTTTTTGGAGCTAAGTTGACTTTTTCCAGAAATAATTTTGAAATCCACGATTAGTTTCCACCCTAGCCACTCAAAGCCAATTTAACCCCCTAAAGTAGTCGAAATATATTTCGACTACTTTAGGGGATTAAATATATATATATTAAATATATATTATTTATACACACACACACACACATATATACGGGGTGTGTGTGTGTGTGTGTGTGTGTGTGTGTGTGTGTGTGTGTGTGTGTATCACCATAGAAATCTAATTACCATATAACAATGTTTGGAAAAACTAATTCTTTGGCATCAAAAAAGGCATACATTTATTTGGAAAAAATGTTTGTTTCCTTAAATTTTCTTATGAAAAAGGAAGAAACACATTTTTCTCTTTCTTACAGCCATGGAAACAATGGTCTGCTTATATATGTTTGTTTATTTGTTTGTTTGTTTTTAACAAAATAGTGCAGAAGTATAGGAATCTTTTCTCCCTCTTTAGGTAGTTGAGGTGAGCCTCTTAGAACATCTGGTATGGCCTGAGATGGATGGTAAGACAAAAAGGTCTTTGTAAATCAAACATTTTTTAAATACTCATACTTAATTTCATACAGCAATTTAAAAGATATAGATCTATGTAGAAGCAATATAATAAAAAAATTAACTCAAAAGGAGTCTCACCTTCTCATTCTGACTTTCCTACTAGATAGTATTGATCACAATCTAATAAGAATGTTAATTTAATATTATTTTTAATGAGGTAATGTGGCTGCAAAATTCATACTCCAAACAGGTTATTTCTACTGTGCCATGGAGAGAAGAATAGAAATGAATTTGAAACTCCTAAATTTGGAGATATGGTACAAATAATATCTGTATTTAGTGATAAAATGTAGGTGTGCTGTATCCCACCACCTTCACCCAAAGGTGAGCTAACTCAGTATTCAATCAGCAAGGATTTTGTTTTTAGGCATTGTTTCCTCTATTTTGAAAGCAACAAAATGGCAACCCATGAACAAGAGAAGGAAGCAAAAAGAAAAATCTGTGACCTCATAAGGAATTTATATTCTGGTTTTTGACCATTAATAATACACTACTTTAAGCTCAAGAAAAATATTCTTTTTCCTCTGTTAAGGAAAAAGGAAAGAAAATAGAGAAAGAAATCAAAACAGTGTTTGAATGTTTGAAATCTTTTAAACAGCTATGTTCCAGACATTTAATAACTCTGATAGTAAGTTCCCATCACTTCTTGAAGAATGAAGCTAGCAGTCAACCCTGAGGCAAAATGATCTTGAGAAGATTATCTTCTTGTAAAACTGCCTAGATGACAAATGGAATTTTTATAAATTGCCAGGATTAACCTGTTTGCTAAATTGGTTAGAGAATTCCAGGCAGTCTGAAAAATCTGGGAAAAGGTAAAGTGAAATAAAGTACAGTGTAGGAGAGTAACTTCCTGGTCATTTGATGACCGAGATTTAGCTTAACCCTCTGCAATTATATCTTATTAGATTACTTGCTCTCTAAGGTTTTTTCAACTTCAATATGTCTATAGCTCAATGATCTATTACTGGTCTACTCAGTCAAATACAGGCATTTCCAGATACTAAAGTATGGTGGCATTTGGTCATTAACGTCACTCTTTAGTAGCAGTAGTAGCAATAGGCACAACTGCCATTCATTGAAAATTTACTGTAGGCAAGATTCTATGCGGAGTCCTTTACATGCATTATCTCACTTAATCCTCAAAATATCATTAAAGAGTTTATGTAATTTGCCCAAGTCCTTCCACTATAAAATGACTTATGTGAAAGGAGGTAATGGATATTGATCTTTTTATCATCTGCTTGTAAATTAACGGCCATAGTAGCTTTGAATGAAAACATAAATCTAACATTTCCATTCTTACTGGAAATCAGATGTCTTACATCTATTGGCAACAGACTTTAGGTAACATTTGGATTGATTCATGGGTGTTATGTACATTCATGGGTGTTATGTACATTCATGGGTGCTATGCACTAAGTACATTCATAAAATCATATAGTTTCAGAACTCTTAGGGATCTTAAAGACCATCTATCTAGTGATGTTGTTGTCCAATAGAATAGTCACGAGCCTTATGTGGCTGCTTAAATTTAAATTTAATTAATTAGATTAAAAACTTACTTCCTCAGTCACCAACCACCATACAATAGAAACATGTGGCTACCATATTGCACAGTGCATTTACAGAATACTTCCATCATCACAGAAATTGGACACTGTAGCTCTAGTAACTACATTCTAATTCAACCCCTTCATAGCAATTAGAATGCTTTTGGTTGCCAATAGGAGAAAACCTGACCAAGACAGACTTAACCAAAGAATAAAAGAGTGAGAAATTGATTAGCTCACATTATTGGACAGTCCAAGCCTTGACCCAGAGGTTCTTGAGGTCATGTGGGCTCCTACTCCTGTTATCTGCTTATCTCTCATGTCTCCCCTCCCCTCCCTTCCTTCCTTCTATCCAATGCCTCTGTTTTGTCTTCAGGCCAGATCCATTCATGGTGACAATGGATATAGTAGTTCTAGATCTTCCCACCCCATCCAGAGGGAGAAGAATTATATTTTGAGATAGTTAGAAGAATATGAGAACTAACTTCTAAGAAGCCCCATCATATGTCTAGTTATGTCTCACTGACTCAAATCTGATAACAATTGTTTCTGAGTAATCCTTATGGCCAGAGGGGTTGGATGTTCTGAATGGTTTAAACCAATCAAGCCCATACCTGGGTCAATTTCATTGCAATAATTGTAATTTCCTGACTAGTACACTATGGATTCACAAAGAGATTCACCCCCACTCCCTCCCCCCACACACACACACACCAAAACTCAGAGTATTTTAAGCAAAAGAAAAAAAAAAAAGACACTAGTGAGTCACCCCCAAAATTTCCAACATACTCTTCATTTTTACCATTTTTCTAAAATGATGCCTAAGGATGTGTTTAAATGTTATACTGGAGGTCACAGAACTCATGCAATAGTATAGCCGGATTAGGTTTCTATATTCCTAGGCAGTACACTTTCCACTATACCATGGTGGAGCCCCATCATGATATATATATCATGAAGGTATAAAAGGGATAGAAGGTATAAAATTATTGGATGCGCCACAGTAATGGAGAAGGCCTGCCTAAACCTAAGGAAGAGAGACTCAGTGAATGAGTGACCTCGCAGCTAGGCTACTGTATAAACTTGGGTTATTTAATGAACCTGTACTAGTTAAGCTTTTATACCACATTTCTCTAGCATTCCCTACAATGCAAGTCAGTACAGTAGCCATCGCACACACTAGAGGTCCCCGAATTTAAATTAATGTTTTCTAAAGGTCTTTGACACTCTAGACTGTCAAGAGTGTTAGTTAGGAGAAGAATATTGTTATCCAGTTTCACTAAAGTGGAAGGAAGTGGTGCCAATAGTCATAAATTACATTTCTTTCCAATCTTTGTCCTCAGTTTTTAATAAATATGAAAGCTGGGCCTCATTATTTTAAATTTTTAGAGGTTATATAAATGTAGAAAAGATGAATATCCCAACCTTCTCCTTCCCCAAATATAAATATACAAAAGAAGAATCCACACAAATCTGTTTACAATTTAGAACAACAACAAAAAATAAATTGAAAAAGTCATGGTGATGAGTTCAGAATGTCCAAGCCAGTTTTAAAGCAGCTGGCCTTTGAGTTGCTTAGCATGTTTATTTTTTCCGTTCTCTCCTGAAACCATAGTTGCTACAAAATCCCAGAAACAGAACTGCACTGAATCTACAGAACTCCTTTATTCCATCAAACCCCAGTCACCAAATTGTGATTAAATGGGTGTGAAGAGTAAAACAGCCCAAGATTCCTAAAATGTCACATATTTGCAATTTGACCAAAATGGAACTAAGCCTGTAGGCTTGTCTTATTACTTTTTGGCAAGAAAAAAGTGCATATCCACGGGAATGCTCTTAAAATTGTCCTTATTTTCTTCTGAAAAATAGTACCAATTTATAAAGTAAATTTTAATCCTAGTCAAAGGGGTCAACATACCCACCAAACAGAGACTCTTAAAGAAGAATCAACCTACCCGAAACTGGGGTTAACATTATGCTCTGAGGTAGTAGTTAAACAACTAGGCATACATTTCAGAACATGCTTTCACCTTTACTAGCTCCATAATAAAGAGTTCTCTCTTTCTCAAACTGGCTCCTTTCCTGGACAATAATTGGAACTCCTCTCTGAGCTAAATGAACCAGCTCCTTTGGTGTAATAGAAAGCATTTTAATGACCACTGATTATGATGGAATCACTTCTTCCTATGTATAAATGTCCATCATAGAAATCATCAGACCCAGTATTCTACTCACAGATTCAAACAATAGAGTCTGCAGGCAAGACAGTTATTTTCTTGTTTCTTTGTCTGTTTATTTGTTTTAGAAATTTTTAGAGATGACAGCAGCACATATTATTGTCTCATATTAGCTGTTTGTTTAAGACAGGAACCAAACCTATTTCCAACGTCTTTCTTCTTTCTTAGGTAAAAAAAAAAAAAAAAAGTGAATTATTAAGTCAGAATCCTTTGAGCTTTTTCTGCACCCCTCACCACATACCTGTGCCTTTCAGGATGAATATTTGACAGTATTGGAAAAATAGGCATGCTGTTCTGGGCCTCATAATACTATAGTGTACTCATAAAATGTTACTGATGTTTAAATATTCTTATATGATTTTTAGATAATAATTGTAAGTCGCTGATGAGATGAAGTCGGTGAATACATATAAGAGTCTTTTATCAAGTTTAAACCTAAGAAAATACGGAGCATGTTTAACTTACTTACAGAATTGAAGAGGAAAACTTGACATATACATTAGTTGGTGTCTGATTCTCTAATGGAAAGAGAAATCTCCTAATAATATTTATTTACCTGTGTTCTTTCAACAAACACCTATGATGGTAAACAAAGACTCTTACCTCTTCTAAGCATTGACACAGGCTCTCAATATGAAGAAGGTGGAATTTGAAAGCTATGTGGAATATAAATAAAAGGTACAGCATGAACAAAGCACAGAAAAAGGCAAGATAATGAAGAATTCTAAGTTCAATTTGAATGAAAAATCAATTATGAGTAGGGGATTTGAGAAAACTAAAATCTCTACATATATGATATATAAACATAGAATTTCTGTAGGAGAGCCTTCTCTGGTCCTCCGAGCTACCTTAAGTTTTTTTATGTAAAATTTATCTTTCATAATGTGTTCGCAATTCTAATTAACTTTTTTTTTTTTTTTTACCTATTTATATGATGTCTCTCTTCTATGCTAGACCGGTATTTCGGTGAGATAAAGAATTGTACCTGTTTTACTCACTATTGTATTTCTAGCACTTAACAATAAATGTGTATTGAATGAATTAATAAATGGAATCGGAATAAGAAATCTGCTTTAAATTTCAGGTGCGACTGGGATCTTTAGATGTGTTTGCTTTAGGAGAATGCTATGTCCAGAGTTGTGCTTTAGGAAGGTTTTGCTTGCAGCATGTAATGAATGAATTAGAGAGAGAAAAGCAAGGCATGAGGAGAGAGCAGTGAGGAGGCTACCATATTAGACAGGAAGTGAGGTGAGCCTGAGCCATGGCAGTGGCGTAGGAATTGGAAAAAAATAGATACAGAAGGTTCTGTAGAGGAAAAACCAACAAAATATGGAAATCAGAGATTAGAAGAAATAGAGAAATCAGCTACATGCTGATATTTTAATAGTAAGAAATTAAGAGAAAAATCGTGCCATTCTTAGAAATAGGAGTCTAAAGCAAGTGCTGGTTTGTTGAGGTAGCTGCCAATCTTAAGTGTCAATTACCTGTGGGCTTTCTAAGCAGATTTATTAATTAGGCCATTGGAAACATTTGTCTGGATCTCAGAATAGAGTTGTGGATTCGAGACATAGAGTGAGCATTGTCCATCTAGAAGGTAAACTTAGTACTAGGAAATGTTGAGATTGTAGGGGGAGAGTAAGAGAGAGAGAAAGAGAGAGAAAGAGAGAAGCTTCCAGAGTTGGGAGTAGAACTGATGGAGTGTTATGTTATGAAAAGAGAGTTTGGGATTAGTTAACCAAATATGTAGAAAGGTTGAGTAGCACAAAGACAAAAAAGAAACCATTGGCTTTGATCATTAGATAACTAAAAAACTTCAAGATAATTCAAGTTTCTTGATTTGATTCTTAGAATAATCCATTAAAGAAGAAGGGAAGATATTATTATCCTCACTTTGTAGATGAAGAAACTGAATCTCAAAGAGTTCAAGTGGTTTCCTCAAAGCCATACAGACATAAACGTCACAACTGAGTCTTTGCCTCAATGTCATCCCTGACATTGTCTCCTAAGACCATGTTTTATCTTATTCTTTATAACATTTTTCAGAAAAATATATTTGTTCTTAAATCTATACTCTGTTATTATTCATCCAATTATTGTCTATTTCCCTATGAAACCTATAAAAATACTTTGCTGGATCCTCTAGTATAAAGTTTGATATTAGTAGTTGCTGAAATTATTTTAAAGGACCCAATTTAAACTTCTAGAGATAAAAATACAGTGTATGAGATGAAAAATCTCTGGATGCGGTTAACAGCAGTTTAAACATTGTAGAAGGAAAGATTAGTGAATTTGAAGGTAAAGCAAAAGAAACTATTGAAAATGAAATACAAAGAGAAAAAGAACTTCTTTAAAATGTTAAGAGAATCAGCACACTATGAGACAACTTCAAGTGATATATGTGTAATTAGACCTAATATATGTGTAATTAGAGTTGCCAAAAGAGATGAAAGGGCAGAAAAATATTTGAAGAAATGATGTCCCCAAATTTTCCACATATGATATTATGAACCCACAGATCCACCAAGCTCAATAAACCCTAAGCACAAGAAAAAAGTTTATGCACCAAATAACAGAGCAAAAACAGGCAAAAATTAATAGATCTGCAAGGAGAAATAGACAAATGCACAAGTATAATCCTAGAACACTAAGAGAAGTATGCAAAAATTCTAAACAAAATTTTAACTAATCAAATCCAACAATATATGAAAAACATCATGGTCAGGTGAGGTTCATTCCAGACATGCAAACTTGGTTTAACATTTAAAAATCAATGTATCACAGACAAGAAAAAGCTAACCGAGTTTATCACCACCAAAACAGTATTACGAGAAATTTTAAAGGGACTTCTTTTAAAAGAAGGAAAAAAAGATAAAAAATATGAATAATAAAATGGACATAACTACATATCTATCAACAATCACTTTAAATGTAAATGGATTAAATGTTTCTACAAAAGATAGAGTGACTGAATGGATATGAAAACAAGACCCTTACATGTGCTGCCTGCAAGAGACGCACTTCAGATTGAAAGACACATAGAAAGTAAAGAGATGGGAAAACATATTTCATGAAAATGAAAGAAAAGAAGCTGGGGTAGCAATACTTATACTAGACAGAATACATCCTAAAACGAAGGGTATAAGAAGAGAAGAACACAGTAATTCCATTCCTAAAAAACCCCAAACCATAAAAAAACTCAAAACACTAATTCGAAAAGACATATGCATCCATATGTTCACTGCAGCATTATTTACAATAGTTAAGATGTGGAGGATACCTGGGTGTCCATCAATGGTTAAATGGATAAAGGCGAGATGGTACACATATACAATGGAGCACTTCTTAGCCATAAAAAAGAACGAAATCTTGCCATCTGCAATAACATGGATGGACCTAGAAGTTATTATACTAAGTGAAATAGGTCAGATAGAGAAAGACAAATACCATATGATTTTATTTATATGTGGAATCTGAACAACTAAATAAACGAACAAACAAAACAGAAGTTAACTCATGGATATAGAGGACATTTTGATGGTTGCCAGATGGGAAGTGAATTGGAGTATCTGTGAAAAATGGGAAAGATTTAAGAAGTACAAATTGGTAGTTACAAAATAGTCATGGGCATGTAAAGTATAGCATAAGGAATATAGTCAATATTACTATAATAACAATGTATGGTGTCAGACGGGTACTGGACTTTACAGGGTGAGCACTTCGTAAGTTATATAAATGTCTAATCACTGTGTTGTACACCTGAAACCAATATAATATTGAATGTCAACTATAACTGAAAAATAAGTTATTTAAAAAATAAAATAAGACTGAAAAAATTCCATCAACGCAATTCACCATATTAACAAACTAAAAAAGAAAAACCATGTGATAATCTCAATGGTAACACAGAAAAAACATCTGAGGAAAATAACATCCATTTCTGATAAAAAAAATTCTCAGCAAAAATTCTACAGCGAACATCATACTTAATGTTGAAACACAAAATGCTTTCCCTGTAAAGTCAGAAACAATATAAGGATGTCTGAACTTCCACTGAACACTATACTAAAGTTATAACCAGTGCAAGGGTGGGGAAAAGCATCCAGATTGGCAAGAAAGAAATAAAACTGTCTTGATTCACATATGACATGATAGCCTACGTAGAAAATCCGGGAGAGTCTATAAAACAGAATAGGTAGTCCAGAAACAGAACTATACATGTACAACAAATTATTTTCACAAAGCTTCCAGTATAATTTAATGGAGAAAAGAAAGTCTTTTCAACAAATGGCCCTGGAATATCTGGATAAGCAAACAGAAAAAAATAACCCTTGACTGTTACCTCAAGCCACATATTTAATTTGAGCTGGATTATGAAAGTAAACACAAAGCTAGAACGAAAAGCCACCAGAAGGAAGCATAAAAGAATAATTGGACTTCATAAAAATTGAAAACTACATTTATCAAAGACAGCATTTAGAAAATGTAAAGAGAAGTCACAGACTGGGGGAAAGAGTTTTCAGAGAAATAAAAATTAAGAAAATTTGTTGCCAGTAGACCTGCCTTGCAGGAAACATTAGATGTTCTTTAGAGAGAAGGAAATACTGTAGGTCAGAAACTTGGATCTACATAAAGAAAGGGAAAGCATCAAAGAAAAAAAATAAGTGAAGATAAAATAAAAACTTCTGTTTTTCTTATTCTTAATTGATCTAACAGATAACAGTTTCTTGAAAATGATAACAGCTATAGCATATTTAATCATGTATACATACGTATATGTCTTATGCATATGTGTATGTGAATATATACATATATACTTATATGTAAATTAAATGAATAACAGCAAAGATACAAAGGATGGGAGAATAAATTAGGATTATTTTGCTATTATAAAGTATTCACGCTACTCGTGAAGTATTGTAGTGTTGTCTGAAAGTGGACTTGGATTAGTTGTAAATGTATATTTATAATAGCCAAAAATTAAGAACAACCCATATACCCATCAACAGGTGACTAGATAATCAAATTGTGCTATAGTCATACATTGTAATACTACTCAGCAATTAAAAAAGGAACTAATACACACAACAATATCGATCAATGTCAAAAAAAAAATCACATTAGTGTGAAAAAGGAATCTTTCCATATATAAAGAACAGGCAAAGCTGATCTATGATAATAGGAGTGAGGGGTGTAGTTGCCCATGGATGTTGAGGATTCACTGGAAGGAGATATGAGAGAGCTTTCTGGGGTAAAGAAAATGTTTGTTGTCTTGGTTGGGGCAGTGATTTCATGTGTACATACTTTTATCGAAATTTATCAAAATATATGCTTTGGATTTTTGAATCGTATTCTACGTAAATCTTGCTTTAAAAATTAGACCAATATTAATCTTGTCAGGTAACAGATAGGTGATATTGACAGTTTATAAGGCTTGTTTCTGTTTCTGAGTATTTATTTAATTTTTTTAAAGTAGGCTTCAAATTTCTACTCTGTAAAACATTAAATACATGTCATCTTAATACAGACTTAAGATATATGTGTTTTAAAAATTATATACGTTTTTGAGTTTACTTCATCAAAGAGTTAAAAAAAAAAGTTTTAGGAAACCATGTGTAAAGACTGAGAAACCGTAAAACAAATGTTACTAAAACATTGGATGAGATGGAATGGACTTCAAGACTGAAATGAAACTCCACAATAACAAATACAGAGAACCCCGAAGAAAGGAAAGAATGATTAAAAATTACAAGAAAAATTGAACACCCTAGGACTAATCCAATAGAAATAATGGCTGTGAATAACCAACAAGCAATGATCCATCTGGAAGAACATAACTCAGGAAATATGAGCTACAACTGTGAGCCCCGCAATGACCTTGGGTCCTGTTCTCATACCACACATGCCTCTCATTCCATGGGACACAAATATGCCTTTCATATTAGAAAGCGGACTATTTCCTATATGCTCAGCCTTTCCAGTGACGATCAACAAGCACAAGGACATGCATTTGGACAGAAGCTACTTATGTTTTCTAAAACCCTTATTTCTTCCCAGGCAACTATATATCGCTCTCTGAAAGTTTGTTTGTTGGACTCATTAAGGACTGTATTTGAGAACGAAATTTTAACATGATTTGTAATAAAACATATAAATTGAGAAGTAAGACCTGTTAATATAATTAAGAATTATTAAGATCTGCTCGAATAGGGGACAGCATGCTGGCTACAGCCTCTTTATTATGGTTTGCTTTATCTTAGGGTTGTTTGCTCCTTGTCACTCTATTTTCTCTGCTCAGCTATAAGCAACACGAGGGCAGGGATTGTATTTTTCTTACCTAGGTACCTCTTTCAGAGCCTTGAACACCACTGGAGATTAATAGTCATTTACTGTCTTAAAATTAATCAAGTTGCTTTGACTTTTTCCTCCGCATTGCCAGGAGCTCCAGTGTCTCTCTGGCATGAGTTTCCCTAATCTGTCTCCTTCATTACTCTTTTTTAGTGTCTTTCGAAGGTGAATTTTTTTATTCATTCATGCATCTCTTACTGATTTCTTCCTTCTTTCCCAAGATGTTCAACAGCTAAATAGATAATGGTTTCTGTTTGTTGTCTGAGTTCTGTTTTCTCTATGATTTCCTCCCCCCACCAAAAAAGAGCAATAAATAAAACAGGCAAACATGAGCTGTGTCAACACAGCAAAGCACCTGCAGAACAACTCTAAGCTGACAAAGGCTTATGCAACTTTTTAATGGTTTGTCCTGGATCCACAATTTTTCTGAAAGTAACTCTCTCCCTGCCAAAGAGATCGTGCCCCTTGATTTTGTTAGAGAAATTGGATATAATACTGTACTGTTGCTTCTGGGAATCATAAAATAAAATATGTGGTTGGAATCTTCATCACAAAAGGATTAGCACACAAGGGAAAAAATGATAAGAATGATAGCAGCCAAGACGTCTAAAATATATACAGGGTTTATGGTCATAGACCATGTGCCCCTTCTCCCCATCAACACACACATACATACAACAGACCAAGAGGGTGGCTGTGTTTTTCTTCATTGTACAGATGAAGAAATGGGCTCAGAGCAATGGAAGTCTCTACTCTACTCAGTTACAAAATCATATTCCTCCTTGATATTTCTGACTCATGTATTAATCATTTAACTCAATGTAGATGTCTATGTGTTTTAGACATATAAATTACATACACACATAATCTATTTTCCTCATATGAAATAATATGTTTATCTAACTCACTTTAACAATCACGTAATAGTCTATTTTAGGGTTGCACTATAATTTATTTAATCATTTCCACAGTTGCAGCCATTTAGTCAAGTAGGGATAGCTTTGTGCATTTAATCAAACGCATTTTAGAATCCCATGTTCTATTTGTTGTAAAATAAATATGAAAAATATGAAGATGCTTTTTACATGATTTGCAGATAGATATCTTTTAAAGATTAGACAATGATGAGAAAGTGCTGCAAAATAATAATTTGACTGACCCTTCTTTGTCACTTGCAAAAGAACTTTTCAATGTTACACTTTAAGGGTTTATTTTACACTTTTACAAATATATAAATTTTAAAATACTCAGAATATTATATTATTATGATCTTTAAGAGAAGAGTAAATGACTATAAAGCTTGTTTATATCTTGGGTTTTGAATAGAATAATCAGGTTTCAAAATGCCCTCCCTCTCTGTATAGCTCTCTCTTAACTCCTGAAATGATTAAAGAAATTTAATATTAGGTAAAGAAAGGGTGTCTTACACATGCTTAGAAATTCAGAGAATCTGGACCAGATTTACCCACGACTCTGTGAGTTGCAGAAGCACTTACAGTTTTAGCTAGAAAGAGTTTATCAAGTATTTATCAAGCATGAAGAGACACTCCCCTCTACATAGACTGATGACAGCTGGGAATTGCAAGGAAAAATAAAAATCTCCCAAGCAGTGCTGACACACCCAGAAAAGGTTATTTTAAAAAGAAAACGTAGGTTGGCATCAAAATAGTTTTCTGTAGTAATAAATACCAGAAGAGAGTAAAGCAAATATTAAAATTTCATGAAACTATATAATCAATTTTATAAAATTCATATGAATTCTGTATAATAACTAAAAAATAATTAAACATATTGTTTGAAGTGCTTTGATTAGTTCATTAAATCCTCAAGGTAGGCATCACCCTATTCTGCAGATTGGAAAACTAAGGAAAGTTTGCAAAGCCAGGATATGCTTAAGCTAGGATTTGGACCTTGGCCACGTGAGAGCAGAACTTGACCTCTTAACTGCTAGTTTATTTTGATCCATCATAAGAGATAATGTGGTACTTTCTTTCCTGCTGCTGCCAGATGCAGCTAAAACCCTGGACATTACATATAAAACAAACAAACAAAGGATATGAGGAAAGATGTTCTATATCAACAGCCATTAGGGAAATGCAAATTTAAACCACAATGAGCTATTACTACACGCTTATCACAATGGCTACAATAAAAAATAATGATAACACCAAATGCTGGCAAAGATGCAGAGAAACTAAATCATACATTGCTGGAGGGACTATAAAGTGGTAGAGTCACTCTGGAAAATACTCTGGAAATTTCTTAAGAAATATGTAACTACCATTCAATCTAGCAATTACACTCCTGGGTATTTATTCCAGAGAAACGAAAACTTATGTTCATGCAAAAACCTGTACACAGACGTTTTATAATGCCTTATTTGCAATATCCCCAAAACAGAAATAATCTAAATGTCCTTCATTGGGTGCCTGGTTAAACAAACTCTGACCTATCCATAGTATGGAGTACTACACAGCAATAAAAAGCAACAAATCATTGGTACCCGCTACCATGTGGATGAATCCCTGGAGAATTATGCTGAATGAAACAAGGCGATCCCAAAAGGTTACAAGCTGTACAATTCCATTTAGATAACATTCTCGAAATGACGAAAGTATAGACATGGAAAAGAGATTAATGGTTGCTAAGAGTTAAGGAAGGGTTGGGAGTGGGAGGGAAATGGGAGTCGCTAAACAAGGGCAACCTGAGGGATTTTTGAGGTGATGGAAGCGTTCTTGATCTTGGCTGGACCCATGTCAATATCCTGACCCTACAAGCTGATACCATTGGGAGAGATTAGGTAGAGGGAACACGAGGTCACTCTGCATCTTCCTACAACTCCACGTGAATCTACAATTTTCACAAAATAGAAAGCTTAGTTAGAAAGTGACAGTGTTCCTAAATCTAGAAAATGGTATTTAGGTTCAAGGGCAACAAAAAGATTTACCACTCTAGTATCCTTTTCTGGCTGAGGGGATGGTGTGGGTGGGGTGAAGATGGCAGGGCTTAAAGAAGTTCTTTGGATGGAGAGGTTAAGAAAATAAATCTCATGAAAGCCTAATGAAAACCTGTGAAAAGACACAACATAATTAATAAAATAAATAAGGCAGTGTTAAGATGGAACAGTTGATATGGTGATTACCTCAAAATACCTCACCCACTAAGTGATGGTAAAAGCATATTATAGAGACCATTTTCCTCCTCACTTCACCTACCTGGATTAATGCCTAATGCTTGGTCCTGTAGCAGTCAAGTCCTTCATACACTTTTTCGTTGTTTCAAAATAGTTTTAATAGTGCTTCCACATTCACTTCAAATGCCCATTAATTGGGTTTATACATTCTTCTCCATGAGAAAGAGAAGTTGAGCTTTATGTTTTAATTAAAACCTTTGAAGTATTAGAGTTTATTTGATTTCTTAATATAATACACACAATTAAATTAAATTTTAGCTTTAGGAATATTTTCTACGGAAATAAGGAAGAAGGGGAAAAAAAAATCCCTTTGGAAAGGGCAAATGCCCTTCTGTACCACTCAGAAAATCAAAGCTATTCGAGTAAGTTTTAATTGCTGCCTCACCCCACTTACTTCACTTTATTCAAAACTAGAATAACTTCCTGTTGCGTCGCCAGATGGTTAAAGTGATTTCATGGCGACATCGCCCACACGTGCTTTAATGAAGTCTCAACAGAACAGCTCACAGTTCTGGACTAAATAAGAAATCCTCAAGGGCCTTCTGCTCTAGAATACAAGAAAGCAGAGCTACAAAGCCTTCCACACTTTTCAAAGTGTCGAGTTTCTGAAGCCTTTCATTATGTAAGCGGCCCCTTTTCCTCTCCTTGCATCTATTGCTGGGTCTCAAGTCTTGACTACAGAATTGGATTAACTGAGGAGCTTTCAAAAATACTGATGCCCCAACTTCAGAGAGCTGAATCTATAGTCTCCACTGTGGCTTGAGCCTCAAGAGTTTTTAAATCTCTCATACGTTTCAAATGTGCAGTCCAAATTGAGAAGCACAGAGCTTTGCACTTTTGATTAAATCCAGGTGTACTTAATTTTGCCATTTTTAATCAACTCGAGCCCTAGCCTGATGAATCTGCATTTTTGAAAAATGTAATCAAAATTCTAAATCAAACTTTGCATTAGGTTCTAAGTTCCCTCTCTGTTAATTTAGCTCAATTTTAAGTTAGTCAATTAGATATCTTGAGCTCGGTAATCATTCCACGATGTGATGTATAACAAATCATCACATTGTACACTTTCCAATTATATTTATCAGTCGTTTCTCAATAAAGTTAAAAAAGAAAATGCTCCTAAATTTTACTAGTAAAAAAAAATCAATAAATTAGATTTTTCAGTTTGGCCGTTCAGAAGCAAACAGGAGGTCATATAATACCTCTGTCTTCTCGTTAAAAATGGTCTCCAAGTGAGAAAAAACGTGTTGGCGAAGTGAACTCAGCAGTTAACTGTTGGTGTGAAGAGCTACATCAAAAACTTCTGACAGTAAAACATTTCCACATCTATGTAACTCACGTATCCACCTCCTCTCCTCCCTCCTATGACACACACACACTCAAATTCTCCACTTTTCAAAAGTCATTCGCACTTCTGTAGTATATTTGGGGGGTGGGGGGGAAGCAAGTTTATCTCATGTTTGTCTTCGAATTAAGTGACAATGTAGGTGCGCCTCCACTATCCTCTGTTCCCTCCCAAGGCTTCCAGTTTTTGTGTTAAGACCCTGTTCAGTTTGTGGCCGGTCGCTGCTAAAACATTTGGTACTATCGGCTTTCCTTAATAAAACGTTCTACTGTCATGCTGGGCAGAGGGGGTGATTTGGGAAGGCCAGATGTCGCTTACTGTCCTTTGGTCCTTCACTCTACCCCAACCTGAGTAAATGAGATTTACTGAGTGTTTGCAACCAACTGGACAGAATTACAATGCAGGCAAAGGAACTTTAAACAGGAGGCAAAATATGGCTATTTTTAGTCTCAGGCAAAAGGGAAAGAAATTAAACACTTCTCACAGGGCCCTTCTCCCGGCACATTCCAGCTCCTGGCCCATCTTCCCTGTTTCGACATCTATCTTCCTACCTCCCTCTGCAGAAGGGCCTTTCTCCAATTCTTTATGGTGCTAGAAACATCTTTCCCTCCCTCTGAAATCACTCCCTCTCCCAACCAGGGCAATCCACAGCACCCCGAACTCTTATAGTGCATGTCCCAGAATGGAGTGGCAACGTGCATCCACTTAACGTACTCAAATTAAACTACATACTCCTTTAAAAATAGCGAGCAATGACAAGTCGATAGTGCAAGTGATGCTGCGTACGTTCTTTTTAAAAAGCTTTGGACCAAATGTGAAAATGAGATGGGGACATGAGTCTAAATGCCTTCGTTGCTAGCGTTTCCCCAAGCTTCTCATTTCACTGTGCTAAGGGTAATTGCACCATTAGATATATGCATTTTTCATACAACGCAGTCCCTAAACATATGCCACCCACTTCATTAGGCATTCAGTTGAAGGAATAATGACATTCTCTATGGCTGGAGGAAACAGTGGTAGGGCCTTATTGAATGACAACATATCCATTCTCATTTCCTAGAGGATTTTCAAGGGTAATGTTGTTTATATGCAATTTTCTCTTTGGAAGTGCTGCCTTTAGACCAGAAGTCAACGCATTTTCTATGCAAAAATGCGAATAGTAAATATTTTAGGCTTCGTGGGCTATGTGGTCTCTGTCACAATTACTCAAGTCTGCCTTTGTGAAAGCAGCCACAGACAATACTTAGATAAATGGGCATGGCTGTGTTCCAATAAAACTTTATTTATAAAAGCAGGCAGTGGGCTAGATTTGGACCAATGGTCCTAACTTGCCAATTCCTGCTTCCAACAATACCTCACATGAGAGGCCAGGTAGAGGCCTCTGCAGAGTCCTCCAGGTGAGTTCTGACAGGCGGAACTGTCTAGGGTTGGTTTGGCACTCCAAGGTTCCTCTGACTTTGAGATTTTTTTGTATCAAAGTGAGATGAAAGTCCTCCTTCTCCCTGAGGCTAGCTGTGTTTGCAAGTAACTCTGTGAGAACATGCTAAACATACTCCGTCAGAGATACACTCGCTAACGTCCTCTCACGCACATTTGTGAATGATCACACAGGCAAGGCTGCGTTCCCCTCTAATTGTCTCTGGAGAAGAGGAACTGTAGAAAAAAATATTCTCCTATCCCCATTTCCATCTATGGTGAACCCCTAGAGGTCATAGCAGCCTATGCATCTGGTTCCTCCAGGCACACCTGAGAATTTGGGCGTTGGTTAAGCTATTTGGAGCTCTCTCTTGGGAATGCTAGGGGCTTTGCTTTACTGATATTATATAGGAATAGGGAGGATCCTTTTCTCTGGGACAAGTACCTAAACCCTTCACAAAGGGCTTTCTTCATGGGGACATGTGGGATCTGACGCAGCACATCACACAGAAGAACACCCTTATCCTGTTTAGAGAGTCCTCGTTCACCCGCCAATGTTTCACTTTGATGGAAATATGCTAAAAATATCTCCTCTATCTCAGCCATACACCCCCTCATCGCCATTCTGTCCTTCCTACTGACTTCTCTCTGATCACTCCCTCCCTCGCATCTCACACAGCCTCCCAACTGAAAATCGTCACTGGGGCCGCCACTCCTGCCCAATGGCAGAGCCAAGCCACTCTACAATGGCCAGAAGACCTGGCAGCTCTGTGTCTACCACCACCCCATCTTCCTCTTCTCCACCCAAAGGAAGATCCAAAAAAATCTCCTAGAAAAATGCCACTGTTCTTTCTCTGTTTTTAGTTCTGGTGAATAAAATTCTGCAATGTATTGTATATATATGGTCATGCTCTGAATTTGTTCAATGTAGGGGTATTTTGTTTTCTGACTAGATTTGAATTTTCTTGGAGTCTGATGCAATGTATAGAAACTCTCACTTAACTGTGTGTTTGATTCAAGCAAGATTAGTTTTTAAAACTACAAATTTATTTGGTAAATTCTTTCAAGCATTATTCTATGAATGATCACACATATTTTTCATATCCACTGATTACAAAGGGAAAATATATGTTTCAATTAAAGTAGAAGAGATTAAGATCAGACTTCCTCCTTTTTTATGTTTTAAAACAAATATTATTTTAATCTAAAATTAATACATATTCCTTGCAAAATCCTGCAAATTACAAAAAATATAAAAAGGACAGAATAGTAGCCATGTTGTCCTTTAATCCTACTCACCTTAAAAAAAAATCAATATTCATAACGAATGTTCTTCCCAACACTGTACTTGTTTTTACTTGATAATATATCATGGATATTATGGTAGATAGTGTGAAGTTTATCTATATTTGATGTTTTTTTCCTAGGTGTTGTTCTCTGGGAAAATAATAAATTCCTTTCTTGTCAATCTCAGGCATGGCCATTGACTAATTTTGGCTGATATGTGAGCAGAAATGATATGTATCATTTCCAAGCAGAAGCTTTAAAGCCAACTTGTATTTCATAATATCTCTATTCTCCTCCATGAGACCAGAAAATTTAGCTAGAAGCCATTCCATCAGACTGAGTTCCAACGTTTAGATGATGTAGAGAAAATAACAGAGAGTCAATTCATGATGTATATGTGAAGTAGGCAATAAAGAAACCTTTGAGATTTGGGATACATTTGTTATCATAGCATAAACCTTGCCTATCTTGACTGGTAGAGGTTCTTTATATATAAACTCATATGACTCTATATGTTTTTTAAGCAGCTGCACAGTATTGCATTATATGGATTAACCACATTTTATTTGATTTTCTGTATAGTTGTTTTAACCATTGTTGAGAGAGTATGTGTTGAGGTCTCCAACAAAAATTGTGGATTTAACTACTTCTCCTTTCATTTCTGTTTTGCTTCATGTATTTTGCAATGATGTTCTTTGATGCATACATATTTAGGATTGCTAGGTCTTCTAGAGTGGATTGACCCTTTTGTCATTACCTACTGTCTTTGTCTCTGGTAAGTTTTTTTGTTCAGAAGACTGCTTTATCTGGTATTAATATAAAACTATTGCTTTTTAAAATTAATGTTTCCATGAAATATGTTTTCTGTGGTGTTTCACTGGAGCATTTATTGTTTAGAAGCTTTCTTTGTCACTAGGCTGCCCCTTTTCTGGTCCTTTGGCAGGCTTCTGATGGGATGGGAACTTTTCCGACTGTATCTAGGGGGCCAGCAGAAGATTTTTAAGCAATGAAGTGACATCATGTGACTTAGGTCCTAAAAGGGCGATCCTGGATCTGGTGTTGAGAAGAGACACTAGTGAAAGCAAGGGCAGAAGCTGGAAGACTAGTTAGATTGTTGTCATAATCCAGGTGATAGATGACTGGGCTTAGATTTGAGTGATAGATGTGGAGGTGACCCTGGATATAATTTTTTTTTTTTTTTGGTTTTATCAAGAGGCTATAATTCGATGTTAGAGCTGACAGGGTTTACATGTGAGGCATGAGGGAAAGAAGAGGCAAGTCTGTCTCAAAGTTTTTCATCTCGACCTACAGAACAAACAGAATTGCCAATTAATGTGAGAAGAGCAGATTAGAGCATCTTAAACTAGAGATCCCTGTTAGATATCGAGATGGAAATCATAGTCATTTCACATTTTGCAGACAATTCATAATGTGAGGCCTGAGTAGCTAGAGTTGCCATTTACTAGTTTTATGAATTTATATTTCCCACCTGCAGTGGGTAAGAACTTCTGTTTTCATCACCACTTCAACACTTAAGATGTTATCAGACTCATTTTTGTCAGTCTGATGGGTTTGAAATAATCTTGTTATCATTTTAATTTGCTTTATCCTGATTCCAGGATATTGAGCATCTTTTATTATGGTTACTAGCCACATGTGTTTCCTCTTTTGTGAACTGCCTGTTTATCTTTTCCATTTTATTTATTGGTTTATAGGGGCTCTTTATAAACTCTCCATATAACTCTTTGGCAGGCTTTATCAGTTGCATATGTCTTATGCTAGTCTGTGGCTTTTCACTTTATTACTAATTATTCACCCAATCGTTCTGCCTTAGATAACACAATAATATTTCCATAACTCTTTATAACCAATGAGGAAATTATTGCAATTAATGCTTTTTCCATTTTTGCTTTCCCTTCCACTCTTAATTTTTTTGTATCCTTGTTTTTGTTCTAGTACATTATAGTATTATTACTCTTCATTGTAGCAATTTTCTTCCAAGATTTATCACGTGTACATTTTATATTTTCACAGTAATAATCACCATTGTTTCAGTTTCACTCAGTCCTTTTATATTTACCTAAAATCATCATTTAGTCAATTACACAGTCATATGTAGTTACTCTGAAGAAAAGTGATATCTTTCCTGAATCTTTATATACTTGTGAATGTCTTTCTGCTTTTAATCTCTACGTCGTTGTGATCTTTAAGTCACATTCTTTTTTTCTTCAAATCTCTTTTCATATTAATTAATGCTGAGAAGAGTTCTGAGGCCAGTGATGTTTTTCCTTTGAGTCAGAAGTCAGCAAACTTTTTCTGTAAAGGGCCAGATAAGAAATATTTTAGTCTTTGCAGGCCCCATGATCTCTGCTGCAATTACTCAATTCTGCTATCATAGTGCTGAAGCAGCCATTGACATATAAACAAGTGAGGGTGACTGTATTCCCTTGAAACTTCATTTATAAAAACAGGCAGCAAGCTGGACTCATTCTGTGTGCCATAATTTCCCAACCCTTGCTTTCGGTGATTCACTTTGATTTGCTTGTAGTATTCCTATTTTTAACCCAAAGTTTCATAACTTCCCTCAAGTAACTAATCTTTTCAAATAATTTCCTGAAACATGGTAAGTCCTTTTAATCTTCAGAATTACTAAAAAGAAAAATAAAAATTCACATATCAGTTAAGACAGAGGCAGCTCTTGTACCAAAAGGATCTTAAAATACCATAATCCTTATATATAGAAGTGGCAACACAGAAAGTTAATGGTTTTTTCAGTCAACAATCTAGAAGTAGGCTATTTAGACTTACTGTAGTGTGTCTGACATCTTGCACAGATGACTTTATCTCTGAGTCAAAGGCAGATGCTCCACTTCTCACTATCTCCAGAAGGGCTCCCAGACAAAATATAGGACACCCAGTTCAACTGGAATTTCAGATAAACAATGAATACTTTTTTAATGTAAGTGCGTCATGTAATCATTGAGATATATTAAAAATTTGTTTATCTGAAATCCAAATTGAACTGAGCACTCTATATTTTTATTTGCTAAATTTAGCAATCCTATCTCCATCCTTCAGGTAGGAGGAATTGGACTAGGTAGGCACAGGTCCAATCCTTTAAAGGGAAGACCTCCAGAGTGACAGACACTCATTCCTGCCCACATTTCATTGCCTAGAATTTAGTCATATGGCCACATCTACTTAAAGGCTGGGGAAAAAAGCTTAGCTTGTCGATCATGTGCCCAGCTAAAATGCTATTCGTATGGAAGAAGGAGGGAACAGTCGTTGGGGGGGCATTTAGTAGTCTGCCACATCATATCTCTGAATAATTTTTTAGTTTTATCCGTTCTAAACTCTTTGTTAGAGACATCGATTTCTCTAAATTGGATTTCTGGTTTTTGTCCTCTTTATTTTTTCATCTCCTGTCTAATCACCTCTTTGTCCTTTTCATTTGAGTTTTATGTGCTTTTAAAAAGCCTGTCATCCATCCCACTAGATACTTTCTATAGTGTGTCAGATATTTCTTCTTCTTCTTTCTAATTTATTTATTACTTCTGTAATGATATGATTTTTCCCCCCTCTTGATATTTTTCTTTAACTCTTCTAACTTCTATAATATCTCATTCATTCTCTTGTTATTTCACTTTTGTCTCTGTTCTTTTGTTTACTGGAGTTAGCTGTCTTTTATAATACATCTTTTCTTTCTCTTTTATAATATGCTCTTATTTCCTCTTTCCCTTTTCTCCACAATTTAAAATGTTTACATGAATTTTTAAAATTTTCTTCCCATTCATCTTTGATCAGGATTTACCGTCCAGATTTCCTATGTATGTGAAAATAGAGTGAATAAGATAGCTTTGAGTAGCTTGGGCTTTCTGTTAAACTCAGTTGACGAGGAGCTACACTAGGAGGCCGGAAGAAGGCAGGAGAATGGGTTCATAAATTGTGGTATGAGATTGAGCCCTTTCATTGTTTCAATATCTATTAATTTTTACATCACAATTCTTAAAAATTAAAACTTAATTAAAAGCTCTTTTAGGAAAAGTTAAGTAAGGCTGCATCTATCCTACTCAAGCCCAGATATAAATCACATATTATCCTGTGATCCTTCCCTATGTGAAAAAAAAAAAAGAACGCTTGGTTAGTTGACTTTTGGATTAGTACAGAATGCAGGCAATTATAAGAAAATAGGAATGGAATTTATAATGCTAGAGAGTATTGAAGGACACCCAGCTTCCCTGAATCAAGAAATGAAGAGGTCTTTAGATGGCTCTCCTCCTTCTACCCTCATGAAGATGAAAGGGAAAGCTAGGATATTTTTTGCATTCCAGTGAAAAAGATATGATTGTTCAGGATTAGGCCTATAATATGAAAAACCAATGGCTAGCCCAGTTTCCTAATTAGAATGGTTGGAATTTAGGATTCTAGTCCAGGATGATAAAAACATATTTCAGTTCTTCAGTTGCAGTAAAAGTTTTTATCCAGATTGCACAGTATTTTCACAGGATGTTCCAGTTCATATGTAATTGGGTGGGTGGAAACATTTTAAAAACTAGTCTCATATTTTTAAGGAAAATTGGAATGCTTATAAATGAAGTCACGATTCTTAGGCTAAAATAAAACTTGTACATTTTTATTCTTATTTTTTCTTAAAATATGGAAATAAACTTTTAATAATGTCGATGAACATGACTACCATACCACTCAATTTTAATTATGGAGATGCTGGTGCTGAAAAATAATTTGAATCCAGAAGAAAATGTTTAATACAGAATTACACATAAACTATGGGCTGACATTTTATAATTATTGCCAAAATGCAAGTGATATTAATTTTTGGCATGGTATTGTGGCCACAAAACCTCTCAGCCACCAGAGGTGAAGTTAGGTAAAGAGATAAAATGTGGCATTTCTGGAAGTTGAGGCCCACACCAAGCGTTCTCTTTGCGGACACTTATAATTGATGCTGTCCTTTCTGAGCCTGTGTACCCAGACACGTATGCATATCTTCCTGCAACCCGGAGAGTTGCTGGTCAGCCAGGAATTTCCTGAGGTATAAACATTTAATAATAATAATGGCACAAACATCATTCATTTCTTGATGAATTTTATAGTGATTTCTATGTGTCAAAGCTATGGTAGGTATTATGGGGGCCTGAAAATAACTAAAAGCCCTAACACTTCCCTAGAGAAATTTATAATCTAAAGAGAAAAAGAAATAATATTCAATTAAAAAATAATATAAGATAGTTTATGATCAAGTAACTAATTAATAGCAATGAAGAAACCAAAATGAAGCCCTCAAGCAGAGTACTAGTCTAGAGGAAGAAAAAAGTACAATAAGCTGAGGGCAGAGAAATTATTCAAGAATATATATTATGTGTGGCACTATGATGGGGACTATATACATTGAATTAAAGAGTGTCACTATCTTCTAGATTAGAAATTAATAATTGAAGATAGATAGTAATCATGTGGACAGAAATAATGTCATAAATCTAGTAAATGTAGAGCATTAAATTAGTAAATCATTTACATGACTAATCTAAAAGGGATGACGAAGGAAGAACAATCTTAAGAATTATCTATCGTGGAAAATCATTCCCTTTGCTTGATTGTAATAGTTAAAGGCCTTGCTAAAGAGGTGGGTTTTCTATAATTATTCAATTTAACATGGAAGCCTTTTTCAAGGAAATATTAGTAGATAATGTGTTTTTTGGTATTGTATGAATAAGAAATAAAGTCTACAGTGTTGTCCTAAAACCAGAAAAATACGTAATCCTCTGAGGGCCATTGGTTTTAACTGCCTCAGACACATAGTTTTGCAAATGCCTCATCCCAAATTACACATTTCATTTATGGAATTCACTGGCAAACACTTGTGCCTCTTAGAATTGCCAACTTCTATATTCAGAGTAGAAATCATCCATAGATTATCACAGAATGACCTTAGACCAGGAGCACATTGGTTCTATTTCTGGCTTTGACATTTTTCCTTGATAATGGCTCACCAAAACAATATTATCATGTCATTAACAAAGTCAAAACTTACATTTTGAAGATATAATTCCCAACTTTAAAAATGTCTTGCCCACATTGAGAGAATTATAGTGTTCAAGGTTTTCCCGTAGTTTTTTTTTTTTTTAATGTAGCTATAGTAATTTTTGAGGCTATTTCAAGGGAAACTCTAATTTGTTAGATTATATAAAATCCACACATTTATTAGCTCTGCCCGAAAGAGGAAAATATCAGCTTCTCAAAGTAAATGAAGCTAGAAATATAGTTAGCTGTTGCTTATCCATGATATTTGGGATAAAGAAAACTATCAAGATATCAATGGTGAAACCCACGATTGATTTCAAATCTCCTTTCAATTATGATAATCTTCCAACTGTTTCACAAAATCTCTCACTGGAGAGGTTAACAAGTAGCCAGCCACAGGATTTAAGTTTGGCTCTTTTTCCTTTCTCTTGCCCTCCCTCTGGTGGAGGTGTTAATGAGTGAAATGCCCAGGATGGGCAGCTGAAGAGAACTCCAAGGGTTTGCATCCTCCACCAAGTACACATTAGGCTTTGGACTGGAAAATGACTGGCTGATGGCTCCCACTTCCCAGAAGCCTAGAAGGCGTCCACTTTGGTCAACTCAGAATTCATCTAAATGAGAATTCACAGAGTTATTAAAACATTATTAGTACTCATGCTTTCAGAAAGGAATAGACTTAATTTTTAACTGGGTTAATATTCCTAATGAATATCAATAACATGTTATAAAGCGTGGAGTTCCTGTTGGAAAAACAGGATAATTCCTGCTTCATAATAACATTTTAATTGGAATGTTTTTATCTTTTTAAAGCTCTTTTACATCTAGTATCTCACTTGGTCCTCTCAGCAGCCTAGCGAGATAGTCATATTCTGAGGCCCCAGTAGAGAAGCAGGACCCAGGTTTCCCAAATCTTAGTACTGTGTTTTTGTCTTTCTCTATCCAGATAGCCTAACATACATAAGAAAATATAATAGCAACTTATTGTAAAGGTCCTTAAAAACATTCTCGAATTTTGGAATATCATAATCATACCTATTCTAACTCACACAAAATACATATGATTGTAACTTACCATGATGATTCTTAAAAACATTCCTAAATACTGGAACATCATACTCATACTGATCCCAGGAGTAGTATTAAATTACTACTCATAAAGCACAATAATTAGTACATGGTATGCTAAGTAAGTACTAGCTATTATTGTTGTTGTTATTAAAAACCATGGTATAGTGTTCTGGAGAAAGAAAAACATGGACTCTGGAGCTGACCCTCTGGGCTTGAATCGTGGCTCAGCCACACATCTATCTTGTTGTGTGTAAACTCTTCGAGGAACACGTAGCATGGAGGCAGTGTTGTATAGATGGTAGTCACTATTATTACTTGATAACTCTAGTACGTATACACATAAGTGATAATTTGTTCTAAGTCACATGGTGGAGCCAGACTGTAATCTTAATCCTTTGATCTATCTCTTATACAAATGTCTTTCTAGGTTATGTTAATTTTCCACAATTCCTAAAATGTGTTTTACCTCCTTTTCATGTCTCCTTCCATGGGGACATGAAATTTATATTTACTCTACCAAACTGAAAACCCTTTGAAAATCAACTTTTATAAAAATTTCCATTACAAAAATCTAAACCCTAGATGTCTTCAGCTGTTACTCAGTTTATGCCCTGCATGCACATTTGCATTTGTAAGGAGCTGTTTTGTGCTTAAAATTGTTTTTCTTTTCTAGACATATTCTGTAAGCCCACTAGAGGTCGGCTCCTTGAACCCTGCATTTCTATTCATTTCTTGTTAATTTACTCAACAGTATCTAGAACTGGATACTACTATAGCCCAGTGGGCTATTCAGTAAATTACCAACTGACTGGCAGGCATTCCCTCTAGTTTATTGTCTTTTTCTTCTTCTTTGTTATTAGCTGACTAGCTTTGTCAGGGGCTGTCAAGAACATGCAAGTTTCATGGTCATGTAAAAATAACTCAAAGTCTTTCCTCTAGTAGAGGCTGAGGATTTAGTTGTACATTCTAAATATCTGGCACCTTCCACTCTTAGGAAGATTTTAAAACTAAGGCACAGATATTCAGACTCCAAGGAGTGTTTTTGTTTTTGTTTTTGTTTCTCACCAAAAAACAGGACCCGAGGCGGCAGGCAGGGAGAGGGTAGGGAAAATGGGTGTGGGGTGGAGAGATGTCTCTAAATCTCAGGGGATAGTCTGGTTAGAAAGAAGAAAAAGGTAACCAGACCCCGTATCTTCTTGGTTTTGTTCCTTTTTTCCCCTCAGGACGGAGGTGGCAGCTGATCAGACACAATAGCTGGCAGTCCCCCGCCCGAGTGAGGATAAAAATGACCCTCAACAGCACCAGCAGGACTGGGAAAGGGAGGAGGAGTGTGTATGGGAGGGGCGAGGATGAGGGTAACAAGGTGACAAACGCCGCCGCCTCGGCGGGCTACTCCACTTCGACCCGCCGAGGATAGGAGCTGGTGAGCCACCCGGGATCCGGGGTGGGAGACAGAGGGGCGGTGGCATTTCCTACTGGGGGCGGGGCGGAGGGTGGAGGGAAGCCTGAGTCAGCACCCCCTGATTGGCTCGTGTTGTCTCGTCGCGTCTCCTGATTGGGCCATTTACAGCGGGAGATGTTAGGAGGCGCGGCGGGGCGGGACGAGCCGCCCCGGGTCTGGGGCCTGGCCCGGGAATTGGGTGCGGAGGAGCCGCGGTGGTTCGCGGAGTCCCGAGCTGCTGTGACCCGCAGGGTGGAGCAGCGCAGCCACCCTTCTTCCGTGCCCCCTGCAGCGCCGAAGTCGTTCCGATGCTCTGAAGATTTAAAAAGGGGGAAAATATTGAATGAATAACGCATTTCTGCGACCCCCTTACTCCGACACGAAAAGCTATTTTGCTGTGGGGCGAGAAAAGACACTCCCTTATCTTGAAGTTGCACCTCGCCTCGCTGCCTCTTTCCCCTCCCGCTGCAAAAAAAAAAAAAAAAAGGGCAAAAATTGACCAAGACGTGCCGTCCCCTATCCCCGCAGTCTGGGACCCGTGATCCCTCAATCTCGCACATGAGCTATATAATTGTCCCCCTCACTGGCCCTGACGCCGAGCACCAAGTCTCTTCTTCGTAAAAGCCCGGTTCCCCGCCGCTCCCGCTCACCGTTCGAGAGCTCGGAGAACGCGGGGAAGGTTTTGTGTGTGTGCCTAGTTTGGGGGGGGAAACAGAGGGGTGCGGGCGCGTGGGTCCCGAGACTCTTTGAGACGGAGGTGGCGAGCCCTCCCTCCCCCTTCTCCAGCCTTGGTTCCCGGGACCGTATTATTCAAGACAGAAAATATTCAGCCCCAGAGCCTCCCCTGGGGAGGGGAGGGGAAGGAGGTGGAGTGGGAGGAGGTGGATCCAGGGAGGAAGAAGCGAGAAATCCGCCCCCGGGAAACAGCTCGGCGCGGCTGCGGAGCGAGGCACTTCTGTCACTTGGCGATCGCGGGCGCCCGAGCGCGGCCCCGGCCCGGCCCGGCGAGGCGAGGGGAGAGTCCGGCGGCCGCCGCCCCGCCCCACGCCCTCCCGCGGCGGCCGAGAGCCCGGGGCCGGCCGGGGCAGGTCGCGGCGGTGCCTGGGAGCGGCTGGTCGGGGGCGGCGGCCTCGGAGCGCGGCGGCGGGCAGCGCCGGGTCGTCGTCCGGCTCGGACCGGCTCGCGCCGGGCGTGCGGGGCGCGCGGTCCTGGGGCCGGGCAGCTTCGTGCGGATCCACTCGCCCCGTTTCCTCCGGTGCGTGTCTGTTGCATTTTCCGCCGTAGCCGAGAGGGCGCAGCGCCCGCGGGCGGGTGCGGAGCCCGGCTCGTCGCGGGCTCCCTCCCTTTCCGCCACCTCCGGCCACCCTGCCCGGCCAGCGCGGGCGCCGGGCCGCGGGAGCCGGCGGTGGGCGCCGGGCGGGGGCCGCCGGGCCGCGCCCGCGTGTGTGAGCGAGGGAGGCCCGGCGGGAGGAGCGAAGGGCACAAAGGCCGGCGGCGGGCGCGGGGTCCGGCCGGCGGCCGTGGAGGAGGGGCGCCTCCCGGCCGCTCATGAATATTAACCGAGCCTGCGGCCTAGCGCGTCCGGGCCGGGCCCGCCGCCCGCCCGCGTCCCCGCTGCTGCTCCCCGCCGCGCCCAGCGGGCGAGAAGGGTGAGCCCCTCGCTTTTTGTCTTTCCCCCTGGGCTCCCCACACCATTTTTCAAAGTGCATGTTTAGGCCGCCCTTCTCAGGAGCTCCAGATCACCGACCCGCCTCTGGAAGGGGCGGGGGAAATCGGGGTAGGTGGGTGGTGGTTTTCTTTTTTCTATTTTATTTTTTTCCCTAGGTGGCCACAGGGAAAGGGAAAGATAGTGTCGAGTGGTAGTTTGGGGAGCCGCAACTAAATAAAAGTTGCTTGGGCTTCGGCTTCATTTAGGTGGCTCGGGAATCATGCCCCAGGGAGGGAGCTGCGCCCAAGTCCCTCCCGGCCCCGCGCCGTCCCCACCCAGCTCCGCCGCGGGCCAAGGAAAACAGACGCCTCCTCGGGGACACCGGCCGGGGCGCAAGGGCAGGCTGCGGGCGCCCGGAGCTGCTCAGCCGGCGCTGGCCGCGTCCGAGGCTGGCTTTTTGTTTTTATTTGGGGGGTGGGTGGGAAGGGAGCGAGGAGGGTTTTCGAAAAGTATTATCCCATTTCAGTCTCGTGGAAAGAAAACTTCCCTTAAGTGTACGTATCCGGGTGATGCGGAAGAACAGACACGCTCCTCTTCTGCCCAGAAAATGCATTAATTAAATGCACTTGAAAAGGGAATGGTTTTTCTTGGAGGTTGCAAAACAGACAGGCGTGTTTGACGCGACCATCGTGCAGTTCCGATGTTTCTTTTTTCTTGATCTATAGCTTTCTCTTTTCTGTCTTGTCTTGTCTGTCTCTGTCTGTATGTCTTTTCTTTTATACTGGAGGCTTATTCCATCTTTCATGCTTGTGGTTCTTCGGTATGGACCATATCATCTTTCTAGGTGTAGGAAGCGCGCACTTGGGCTAGACTTGTGGGCAAGGCTAAGGTCAGCGTCTGGAGAAAGTTCATGCCCTTTAACTTTTCCCTTTTCAGGAGCGATCTCGTTGGGAGCTGACGCTCGAGCCTTCACGACCCATTCAGATTCCTCTTGGACTCGCGAGGAAGGGGACTGCTTTCTGCATTCAGCCTCACTAGCTGCCAAGGAGACCTGTCTTTGTTTTTTGGAGTCTCTAGAAATGGACGAAGACGGTGCAGTCAGCTGAAGTCCGAAGAAATCATCAGGGCATTTTGCAGGGGTTTTATAAAAACATTCCTTCCCTGGCACGTTATTTGTCTCGCCAGCCCTGCCCCTCCTCGGAGCCTCGTGTGGAATTCTTCCCTTTTTGCTGTGTGGCGGCATTTCTACCCCCCAATGTGGACTCCAAAGGGGTGGTCCCTTCTTTGTAATTTGAAATGAAATGATGGCCACGCGTCGGACTGGTCTGCCGGAGGGAGATGGTGACACGCTCAAGGCCCGGGTGTCCCCTGCCTGTGAGGTAAGCACAGAGGCAGTATCTCCGGCCCCCTGTGGCCTGCGTGTGTGTGTGTGTGTGTGTGTAGGTGGTGGGTGGGTGGAGGGGGTGTGTCCTCTCAGTGGGGAGTCACTTTATACCGGCCTAAGAAGAGGCTTTGGGGGGCTTTGACCTGGTTGATGGGAGCACCCCAACCTGACTACTAGCAAGGTGAAGCCTCGCCCATTTTGTTTCCATTAACTGCCAGTGGTTCTTTTGCAAGAATGTTTCCTCACTTTGAAATGTCCCCAACTTGGTCACCTCTGAGCAGGGAATTCTTCCATTTCAGGAGGTTGGGAATACCGAAAGTCTGTTTTCCTTCAGTCTCCATCCTCCAGTATTCTTGGAGTCGGGCTGGTAAGGGGTGGCTTTGTGCATTTCGGATGTGCACACCCAAGGTTTCTCCCCGAGGTGATGGCAGCTGGTGTGCTTGTTGCACCTTGACCTTGGTCTCTCTTTGACACACCCATGGGTGTCCTAGCTGCTGCTCTGCTTTGGGCAAAAAAAAAAAAGTCTTTTCCCATGGCCAGGTTAGGCATAGCCTTGGAAAACTACAGAGATGTAATTCCAATTTCCTGAAAAATCTGCCTTTACTGTTCTTTTATGTAAGCTGTTTCACTGCTCAGAAGTCCGGTGAGCTGCTCTGGGGTGTCAGGTGGCTTGCACTGACTTCAGATCAGCAGTTTTGGAAGGCCCTAGAAGATTTTAAGCCAGACTTCCTGAAATTTTTTTGAGCAAACAGGACAGAAATCATAGAAAATCCATTGATTCGTGTCATGACACCCAAATGCCTTGTTGCCTCTCGTATCGTTTTTACTCCTTGTGTTTGGAGTTTACTTCTATAACAACTATATTGTGTTTAGTGTGTCGTCGATGGTATTTGTAATTTGCTCGCTATATGTACTGAGTATTGTTATCCATATAAAGTTTACTTTTGAGATGCTTATATTTTGATTCAAAGATTGTAGGTTACTCTAGGTAGCAGTAACATCCCCAAATGAGGCTGCACTTACATTCATTTTGTGCCTCATGTGAAATCTGAACTTAATGGTGATTGAAACAAAGTCTAGTTCTAAGCGTGTGTTTTGGCATTTTAATAAAAATGAATCCGGAGTTACGTTTTTGATTGTTAAGTATCCAGAGAAAATTGCATCATGCTTACTTCATAGCGGATTAGAAAGTATGCAGAAAAGAGAGGGGTAGGTACAGTACAATTTATTAGAACTATAGGTTTACAGTTAGAATCAATGTTTTACTTCTTGACACCTGTAAACACCTGCTTGCAGGTAAAAAAAAACGTGATTAAATGTAACACCACAATCCTCTGATCATGGTAAACCATAATCACTCCTTTGGAAGGCCTACCTACAACTTGGTGATTGCTTAATGTGTATTGTAGTTACATAATGATATGTATCTTGGTCCTAAAGCTTTATTTGTCACTGTTCTGGGAACACTTTAATTAGCATCCATTTGCATTATATTCGCAAGAACTAATGTTATTTGAATTTTTTTTTTTTGTCACTTAAGAGATGTCCTGAAACCAAGAATTTGTAATAGACACATCTCGTCCTTGGCTTACAAGGCAGTGTTTCCAGTTGCAAACTTGGCTTTTATTAACAATGACAGTTATGTATTTTTTTAAGGGCTGTGAAATTTGTTTTCATTTGAACCTTACTGCTGGCATGGCCATATTCTAGTTTGGAAACCAAGAAAATGCTATTGCCTGTATTTTGCTCATATGAAGACTATATACACACTTGAGTTTGTGTTAGACCATGAAATTTTTTTTTTTTTTTTAATATAGGTAGTTTGCTTGGATTGTATGTGGAATAGAAATAAAGAGGCTCTATGCTGTCAGACACTTTAAAATCTCAGAGTGAGGCATAAGGGGAATTTCTATAATTATTGTCTTTGTTTAGTTATCTGTTGTTGATGCTTCTAATGCACATTAAATCTTATGAATATTTATTAGTAATACAAAGAGAGTTGCCACAGGAATACTTTGGGTATCAACTTTAGATTGATAGATCTATCTAAGCCTTTGAACACTGCACTTAATTTTTGTGCATAATTCTATTAGAAGTATTACATTCTAGAGTAGTGCCGTCATTCTTTTAAAAAATTTAAAAACCAATAACTTCCTAAATGTATCATGTTTGAATAATACATTTGTGTTTTTACCTAATGAAGAGATGAGCATATATGTCATAATATTAATGCTGTTAATCAGCCAGAAAACAACTTTGTAGAACAGAAGAAATCCATGTAGTGACTTAATAGGAGTCTGTTTTATGCCTTATCTAATTACCTACCTCCACCTTCTATGAATTAGGTCTGTTGCTTTGTTGAAAAATAATCAGAAATTTCTTGTTCATCTTAAGAATTAGAATCTAATTGTGCTGATAAATGAATAATTGTAGGCACCACCCTCTGAGAATATATTGGAAGGTTAAAAAAACGAACAATAAAAATCCTTCGAATAAAGAATTGTGACAATCCAGTAGAATAGATCTTGGCATTATACAGCAGGGCGTCATATTGTGACAAATTTAGATACTTTGCACCCTTAAAGATGTATTTTTCAAAATTGGTTTCACTTACTTGAGCCAGATAAGTGTTGCGTGTGTGTGTGTGTGTGTGTGTGGTAGTGTGTGTGTGTGTGTGTGTTCTGATCTGTGAAGTGCTCTGACATCTACCCTTGAGTAATTTACCTCACAAAATCACTTTGTATAGACTGAATCCTCTGATATTCTCCTCTGTTTACTTGCCATATAGTATTCATGCTTTTAGGTTCAACTTGCTTTTACTTTATTCTTTTAGCCAAAGGTGAAAAAATTTTCCTCAGTTTTATAGACTACGTTTCCCTTTTCTAACATTTATTTCACTTTTTATCTGAAGTTTATAGTGTTGTCCAAGTGTTTAGCACTTTTACTATTATTGAAACACACATATTTACTAATGATAATTACCTTATTTCATCTTTTGCTTATTCACCTAGGATAAGATTATCCTATGACTAGAATATATTATAGCTGATGAAAAATATTAGTTGGTTGATTTTGGAATGTGTAAATAATAAAATAAGGTATTTTTCTGTATGCGAATTCATATGAAAATTCATAATTAGCTCTTTTTTCTTGATATACACTATACACTTTGCTTTTATCCCAGAATCCCTTGTTCCTTCTCAGGCTCTCTCTCCCTCCATATCTCTCCCTTTCACTCTTTCTTTTTTTTTAGGATTCTTCCTTCTCTGCTGCTCCTTTCATGTTGGTTTTAACCAGAGCCAGGCCTTCCCATTCCTCTATTCTTTTTTTTTTTTCCTCTCACTTTCTGGGTTTTATTTTACACTTTCCCATGGCTTTAATCTACATGCCTGTGATTCCAAATTTACAACTCTATTGCAGATTGTATAGCTGATCTCTAGACCTTTATAGCCAATTGTCTCTTTACCATTTTTTTTGGATAGCCCACAGGCATTTCAGACTCAACAAATTCTCCCCCTCCCCCTACCAGCAACCTTCCCCTCTTCCTGTGTTGCTTCTTCTAGTGAGTAGCACCACTATCTCTTCATTTGCCCAGGTCAAAAACTAGGTTATCATCTCTGGCTCGTTTCTCTCCTCCTTCCTCCAATCCAAAGTCCTGTTGAGTCCACATTCCAAATCCCACTGCCATTACCTGAGTTCAGATCAGCAGCAGCTCAGTGGTGAACCCCTGGCCAGGCTTCCTAACTAGTTTTCCAGTCACCCAGCCTTGTCCCCTTCCTGCTCTCTGTCCATGTCGTAGAGTGCTCCTCCTGCAATAGAAAGCTGATCATTGCATTCCCTTGCATAAAACAATTTTCTGGCTCTCCATTGCCTTTGGAATAAAGCTCAAACTCTTGAGGAGTCTTAAAGGACAGTGATAGCCCATATCCTGCTCATCTGTTTCCTCTTTCTCTGCATCCTATACGGAACTGCTTTCAGCTCCCCTGGAGCATCACTGTGTCTCTTCACTTGAGCTCCTTATAAATGGCCCTTACAAATGCAGTTTTCCTCCACCCTTCCTTCAGTCTCCCCACCTCCACCTCCACCTCCACCCCTCTATGGCTGATTTTTACTCATCCTTCTGATCTTTGCTTCAACATTACTTTCCCAGGAAAGCCTTCACTGACTCTCCTGGCTAGTACTGAATTAGCTGCCCTAGTGCATTATCCCCAAACACCCTGTACCTTATTGGGAATAGCACTTAAACATTTATTTGTCTGTGTTCTCCTGGATTACAAGCTCCATAAGGACAGGGACCATGTATTTCTACAGCGTGTGGCACATAGTAGGTGCTCAATAAATATTTGTTGAATGAACGAATGGATATGCAGGAAAGGCCTTAATTTTAAATAAATGTTCACTTAGATTCCTGTGCACTACTCTTGGTTACCCTCCTGCCTCAGTGTCCCTCCTTCTCAGTCTCTGAAGCGTCCTCAGCTTCCTGACCTGCTAAATTTTCAGATGCTTCAGGGCTCAGACTGACCCTCTTTTCCTCTTGTTGAACTCAGTTTCATGGTTTTCAAAATCAGGCATAAACTGATAATTCATCCATGTATATATATATATATATATATATGTATATATATATATATACACACACACACACACACACATACACACATATACACATAAATGTGTGTGTGTGTGTATTTCCAACCTAACCTATCCTTTGAATTCACATTCCTATATCCAACTGACCTGACCAGTCATGCTCCACCTGGATATTAAATAGGCATATCCAAAACCAGATTCCTGATTGTCCACATCCACTCCCCCGGCTCACCTTCCCAGTTTGCTCCTTCTACCCTTGTCGTCATCTTAAGCAATAATAATCCCACCCTTCCAGGCCAGGCATCTGGGAGTGATCTTTGATCTCTCTTTCTTTTCTCAGACCTGACCTGCAAATCTGATTGACTGGTCTCTCAGCTTCAGTCCCACCCAGCCTAGACTCCGTTCTCCACCCAGTAATCAGAGTGGACCTTTTATACAACAGATCAGGTCACCCCTTTGCTCACATTCCTCTAATGGATTCTCGTTTCTCTCGGGATGAAAGCCGAAGTTCTGACAAGGGCCTACAAAGCCCTGGACGGTCCACCCTCCCCTATCCCTGATCTCACCCCTCGGTGCTCTCACCCTCCTCACTCCATACTAGCCATTTTGGACTCTTGCTCTTGTGCCTACACGCCGTACATGCCATTCCCCAGAGCCTTCCCACATGCAACCCTGTCCTTGGAGTACTCGTCCCCCGAGGTGTCCTCACAGCTTGCTTCCTTCTCTGCTTCAGATTTTGCTTAGAGCTCACCCGCTGGGTGAAGCCTTTGCTGACCATTCTGTTCATTGACCACGTTTCCCCTGCTCTTATGAGAAGACCTGCCTTCCTTCCTTGCTTTATTTTTCTCCCTGTCACATGATCTCCATCTGACATGCTTATCCCCATTTTGCTTATTTATTTGGACAGCTAATGTATCTAGAATGCATTAAGTGCAGTTTGTCTGTTTTGTTCACATTGTGTTTCTTATGCCCAGAAGAGTACTTAGCAAGTTGTAGGCCCTCGGATATGAAGACTAAGAATCATTCTAAAATATTATTGAGTTTGCATCTAGATAAGGAATATATGAATACTTAATTTAGATTATACAAAAATGTGTAGAGTATGAAGTGTATGTTCTTCCTTAAACCCTCATTTCTGTTAGAACTGCCTCTAACAATTTTGGAGCCTTTTTTCTTTGCATGTTTCTTACCTTTGGGAAGCTGGTAACCAGGTAACAGTAACCAAGGCAGTGTGTAGTACAAACGTATGAAATAATTTTTACTAAGAGGTAAGATAATAGTAATTAACAGACTAGTGGATGGGGAATCAGACTGATGGAGAAACTTTAGAAAGATACATTTGTATCGATAGTGGTTTTTTTTTTTCCTTAAAATGAATGGCTAGTATATGAGTGTTCCTTATTAAATTTTTTATTTTTTAAATATAAACTTCATAGTAAGCTAAAAATGATCACAACATTGACTATGACAAAATGTAATGATTGTTAATTATGGATGTTGAGAATTTCGGGATTATGTCAGTTTCGTATTTTTTCTTTTTTGTTTAATTCCAAAACTACAATAAAAATACACCATTTACAGATTTTAAAAATAGGTAATTTTTTTTTACCAGTCTGGTGAAAATCTGGTTTGTAGAAGTAATGATGCTTAAAACAATGCTTAAAACACTTTTGAAAAGGATACACGCTACTAAAAACAATACTTAAACATTTTCTTAAAAGCATATGTTTTCTTCAGTGGAGGTCTAGGATTTATTCTGGGCCAGTTCTAGTACAATATAATGTAACACTATCATTAAAAATGTTTTTTTACTGGCATTTAATTTTAAACGTGTATTCATTCCTTCATGTACCTGAATCTGTCAGAATACCATTGAATGTCAAAAGCTTTATGCTGCAAGTAAAGATTAAAGACAGAGTCTGTTGGAATTAAGAAGAACAGCAGTGCCAGCAGCAGGTATCATTAAATGCCATTTCAGCAGAAGTCTGGGTTTGAATGTATGGAGTGGGACCTATCACTAGGTAAGGGCCATCAATAAAATGAGTCCCCAGGTCCAAAGGAAATTTCTCCATGCATTGTTAGTGTTCCAAAGCATTCATTTCTTCCAAGTTAAACATGTGATGAAGTCCTTGTTCCTTGATTATGTAATCTCTGATCCTTTCTTCATTTCTTTGGTTATGACCAGGCCAAATAATCTAGTACAGAAGTGAGATTCAGTTTCTTTTGTTCTTTGCTTTGTGAAGAGACCTGTCATCTTATTATGTTTAACAATATGCCGATTTAAGTATGAGCACTGCTAGTGTTGATAAAGATGCACAGATGCTGTTATTGAAAGCAGTTATTTTCTGTTGCAGAAAGACCATATGGTAGGCACTTGTTTTTCTTTCTGGTTGATGTGATTAGATTAGTAAAACGAAAGGTTGGTTATTGGACTTAAAGATTGTCTGAGTATTTATCTAATTTTAATTGACCATAAGGAATTAAATATGCTAAAATAGTAAGAGCCTTCTGTATATTCTGTTGGTTTGAAGTAGGAAGACATCTTCACTCAAAAGCTCAACTTTGGATCGCTTCCACCAAAAATAGTTTTTTAGTTTAGGTTGTCATATTAAAAATAATGAGTATTGTGCAAATTATTTCACAATAAAATCTGGAAGATTGCCTTTTGTACCTCTAAAATAATCTGAAAGAGAAATGGATAGACTGTACTGTAATTGAAGAAACTCAATATGACGAAAATTGTTTTTTCTAAGTCCTCTTTTTTCTAGTCATTAATATGTAAAAAAATCCACTGTGTAGATTTGTGACTAAGAGGTAGATTTAGAACCCAAATTTAATATTTCTGAATATTCATCTATTATCGGGAAAATTTTTAGACAGACCAGAACTATTACTATCAAAAAAAAAAAAAAAAAAACGGCAGGTTGAAGTTTATTTACTTTTCCTTAGGCGGACTCACTGCTGTTGCGTTTTCTATTTGATATTGGCATGTTCTTGATTCAGAATTGGTTGCTTATTGCCTTTTCCCCTTGTCGCCCATCTCTGTCCTTAAGAGATATCTGGGCATTTGTGAGTAATGATGTGTGTGCAGTGTTGCTTCTGATCCCACACTTTCTTTTTCCTCCTTATATAATGAAGTGAAGACATAGTCTGTTGACTTCTTCTCTTTGTTCACTGCAGTAGTCTTGACAGGATCTTACATGCTTAAGAACATTTTGATTTTCTCCTGACAGTGTGGAGTGTATCCTTAAATATCAGTAGCTAGAATGATTACATTTCTATTGGATATGTCTTAGCTACTATGATCTTGAGATATCTAGACATCTTTAATCCCCAGTATTTTCCTAATAAATAAGGATTCTATGTTTAAAAGAACTTGTATTAGCTTGATCAATGCAACCTACTTTCTCTGGGTTCTGCATATTGGCTTCTGGGAACTTATTTCATACCCAGTGAATATGAGAAGAGGTATTTGCTCTGGACACCCAGTTTCAATCAGATCTTTTTCATAATGCTTTTAGGAAACTATTTCCAATTTACTTTTTCTTCATTTAATAATATAAGCACCCTTCTTTGCCCATAAGGAGGATGGAGATCGATCAATCTATCTCTCTTTACAAAATTGATGAGATATATATCAACTTTGTAAAAGGATGAAAGAAGAAACTCTTAAAACACTGTACAGAGATATTTTCAAAGATTGTAATTTGGAAAAGATTAATTTTGTATGCTTTGAAGGGCAGAACTAGGATCGGTGGATAGATAGGCATGTCCTTTGCAGAAGCAGGACGACCTTCGGTTAGGGGATTACAGTGTGGATGCTTGCTTCCGTAGGACTTTAAGTCGAGCAAATCTGGGTGATCGTTAGAATCAGAATCACTTGGACAACTTTTAAAACTATAGATTCTTGTCCCCCCAGTGAAGCTAAGGAATCAGAACAGAATCTCTGGGAGTGCGACCCCAAAATCTTAACTTTAAAAAAGGTCCCCTGGTTACCTTCCAAGTTTAAGAACAACAGAACTAAATGACATTCATAGCTCCTCCCAAAGTTTAAATTCTTATAGTACCCTGATTTTGGAATTCTGACCAAATTCAAATCAGTATAAAGAAAACAGGCAAAAATATGAAGAGAAAATTTAAATGATCTTGTATGAACCAAGATCAAAATTATTTTCTTCTATTTGTAATCAGATATGTCTCTACACGTCATTAGTTTTCCAGATAATATCCTTTTCAAATAAAATAAATTTTATGTCAAAAGAGCACCTTAAAATTGAAGTGGTAGGTGTTCCACCTTTTTGTATCTATGTTATACTTTAATCGAGAGTTAAAAATTTTAAAGCGATAGAACTCTTTGGTTATAATGAAGTAATTGTTACTTTTTAGCTGTATTATAAAAGTAATTGTTTCATATCACTTTATGCAAATAAGGTAAAGTAATTTCTCTTGTGGATCTCATCATTATTTGTTCATATTAACTATCAGGAATAGGAAAAGTTACAATGGAAGAAAAAAAATATTGCTCTTTACCTGAGTACACATTGTGAAGTTTCAGAAGTTGTTCTAACATAAATAATAATAAATTAATCATTAACAAAAGAATTCTCTCTGCACAACCTTCTTCTTTTAACATCAGCAACTCTTCTGTCTGTTCACTGAATCAGTCTTGTCTTTCAGTCTCACTGATTATGAGAGGCATTGGCTAAGACAATGCAAATACAATGTAAACTAATTACAGAGTCCGACTACCAGTTCTGCAATAAAAGCAGGATTTCTTGACGTCAGTGAGAGTGATGTTGGAGAAGGAGCAAAGCTACTAACAAAGAGGATCTGGCAGAGGGAGACCAGTGAACAAATGAAGAAAACATAATCAAGGTCGATAGGCATCTTGAAAGAGAATGATTTGAATTCGGAGGATTAAGTGAAGCTTTTGAGAAAACCGATGTCCTTGAATGTGATTGCATGTATGGGGATGTGTTTCTTTTCTTCTGGGAAGCGATGTTTGGTTTGGACCCCAGTGATGGTGCCACTAAGAGTTAATAGAAAATGCTAGCTTCTCCTGTTGGCTTTGAAATAAAGCTGTTTAAACAGATGTACGGGAGGAGCTTCTTGAAAGGTTCTACTGTTATAATAGTTTTTAGATGCCCAAATATTTCAGAGTTCTGAATATGTTAGATGCCTTGGTTTATATTTTTTTAAATTCCTTTATTGAGGTCTGATTGACATGTAAAGAGCTATACATATTTAATGTATAAAACTCTTTATGAGTTTGGGATAAAGTATATACCTACGAAACCATCCCTACCTCAAGACCATAAACATATCCAGCACCTCCCAGGGTTTCGTCCCGCCCTCTTTATTGTTACTGTTTGTTGTTATTGTTATTATTTTATGGTAAACACACAACATAAGATCTATGCCCTTAGCGGATTTTAAGTATACAATATGGTGGTGTTAGCTACAGGCACTATGCTGTATAGTAGGTCTCCAAAACTCATTAGTCTTGTAGAACTGAAACTTTGTACCCTTTGACCATCACCTCTCCAATTCCCTCACTCCTCCTTAGCTCCTGGCAATGTACTCTCTCTGCTTCCATGAGTTTGACGATTTTAGATTACACATATAAATTAGATCTTAGAGTATTTTGTCTCTCTGTGTCTGGCCGATTTCATTTAGCATAACGCCTTCCAGGTCCATCTATGCTGTTGTAAATGGCAGGATTTCCTTCTTTTTTAAGGCCGAATAATATTCTCTTCAGGGTCCTGATTTCGATTCCTCTGTATAAGTACCCAGAAGTGGGATTGCTTGATCATATGATAGTTCTGTTTTTTATTTTTGAGGAACTTCTATGTAATGGCTGCAACCAGTTTATGTTCCCACTAACAGTGTGCCCGGGGTTGCCTTTTCTCCACATCTTCGCTAGCACTTACTGTCTTTTGGTTGTTAATAATAGCCATTCTAAGAGGGCGAGGTAATATGTCATCATGGTTTTGGTTTGCATTTCCTAGATGATTAGTGAGGTTGAGCACTTTCTTGTATAACTGTCGGTTAACTGTCTTCTTTGTAGAAATGTCTATTAGGGTCTTTGACCATTTTTAAATCGTGTTATTTATTTATTTGTTTGTTTGTTAGCTGCCTTCATTTCTGACTCTCACTAGTCTTTGCTGTCTAAAAGCACTAACCGTGCGGTAGCCAAATGTGCAGTAGATTAAAAATCCTACAAGTAGGAATAGTTACAATTACACTATGGACTCAGTGGGGGAGAGAGACCGTAACACTACAGTCTCCTGGGGGTGGTGTGAGCCCACAAGATTTCCCAGCTTAGGATATTGATAGACTCTCATAGCCTGTGGCCCCTAGAACTTCATCGCTCTAAACAAGGCATGATGCTCATTCTCTTTAGTTTAGGAGAAGAACTTGGAAAAGATCACTTTTTTCCCCCTGTTTAATCCTGTCTACTATTGCTACTCTTGGCTGTCTTTTTATTTGACTACCATCATCTTTTTATCTAACTTTTGAACAAGTTACTGAAACATTGTGTTTGGATTAAGTGGGATCTCTAGGGAAAAGGTAGGCAGATATTTAATATATATATTTAATATACATATTTAATATATATATATATATATATTCAGGAAGCATAAGGATACCCAAAAACATGGCATAAGAAGTGAATACTACTTAATTTTTTCAAACTACAGTGAAATGTTTGGCATATTTTTGTCAGGAAGAAAGTATGTGTTTTTGTTTGTTTGTTTGTTTGTTTTTTAGTTGGCTTTGAATTGACAGCATACCAGTTAGGGATTCTATATTAGTCTCTGAAAGAGATTTCAAACTTTAGAAATCTGTTGTGATTAACTAAGAGGGAAAAGATTAAATGCTAATATCAGGAATAAAAAAGAGGACATCATTCAGAGCCTACAGACATTAAAGAGATTCAAAGGGAACATTATAAGCAACTTTATGCCAGTGGATTTGACAACTTGCGTGAAATGAGAAATTTATGTGTAAGGATTCTGATACCAATTAGATTTTCAGGTCCCCACACCAAGCAATTCTCCAGCAGCAGCTGGGTGTCCTGCAATTCAGCTCGGTTCTGACACTGTCTGTGCAGAGCACCAGAGCGTCACGGCGTTAGATCCTGCAGGCTAAAGGCTCGGTCCTGTGAGACCTACCTGCCTCCACATCAGTTACAGTCACAGGTCCTGATAGTCACCTGTGCTCCTGACCTACTGGTGGAAGATTGGCGGTTCCAACAACATCCTTCTTGGGTTCGATTACTTTGCTAGAACGGTACACAGAACTCAGAGAAACATGTTACTTACTAGGTTACTTGTTTATTATAAAAGAATATAACTCAAGAACAGGCAGGTGCATAAAACAAGATATGGGGAAAATGTGCGGAGCTTCCACACTCTCTTCAGGCCTTTGCTCTTCCTGACTCTGTGCATATTCACCAACCCCATCCTTTGGTGTGGTCCACAAGTTACCTTATTAACATAACAAGACACCTTTCTTGTTCTCATCACTTAGGAAATTCCAAAGATTTTAGGAGTTCTGTGCTAGAAATGGGGACAAAGACCAAACGTGTATGTATTATAAATCACAATATCACATCTTGAGAAATATAAATGACCAAAACTGCTGCAAGGAGAAATTAAAAAAAAAAAAAATCTGACTAGTGCCATATGTGTTAAAGAAGTTGACAAGATAACTCTAGATCCAGATGGTGACATTGATATATGTTATCAAGTGTTTAAGGAGGAAGTCATACCAATTCTATACAGACTCAAAAAACAGAGGTAGAAGGACCACGTCCCATCTCGTTTTTTATGAGGCCAGCGTAAGCCTGATAACAACCAGGCGAGAATGTTATAAGAAAAGGAATTCAGACCAATAACCTTTATGGCTGTAGATGTAAAAATCCTTAACAAAATGTTAGCAAATCAAATCTAGCAGTATATGAAAAGGATAACATATCATGATTAAAGTTGGAGTTATCCCAGGAATGAAAGACTAGTTTTAACATTTTAACATATTAACAGTTTAACATGTTAACAGAATGAAGGAGAAAATTCATATGATCATCTCAGTAGATACAGAGAAAGCATTTGACAAGATTTAACACACAGTCACGTAAAAACTCTTAGAAAACTGGGAATATAAGGAAACTTAACCCAATTTGATAAAGGGGGATCTATGACAAAACCTATAGCTATTGTTCTTGGTGAAATATTGAATACTGCTAAGGTCAGGAACGGGGCAAGGATGTCTGCCCTCGACATAGCTATTCACCATTACCGGGAGGCCCTACTTAATGAAATAAGTCAAGAAAAAGAAATAAAAGGAAGGAAGGAAAAAACATTTTTTTTTCCAGGCATGATTGTGCATTTGGAAAATTGTAAGGAATCTACCAAAAACACTTATTAGAACTAATAAATAAAATTTGCAAGGTCTCAGGATATAAGGATACAAAATTACTATATAAATGTTAGTATATTTCTATATACTAACAAAAAGTAATTGGAAAATGAAATAAAAAATAATAGCGTTATTGTTTTAATATTTTAAAGACAACCTAAATAAACTGAGATATACAATGTTTATGGATCAGAAGACTCAGTATTGTTAAGATGTGTCTTAGCCACAAATTGCAATCTACTTCAGTCCTAACTAAAATTCCAATGGGCTGTTTTAATTTTTTTTTTTTTTTGTTAGAAATAGACAAACTGATTCTAAAGTTTATATGGAAATGTGAAGGACATAGAGTAGCCAAAACAAGTTTGAAAAAGGACAAAGTTTGGAGGACTCACACTGCTATTTTATAATTCTTATTCAAAAGTTCAAAAATCAAGATGGTATAGAATTGGTATAATGATCGATGTATAAAACAATGAAAGAGAGAAAAGAGTTGGGAGAGATGTCTATTGGGGTGAATTCCAGCAGTGCTGGAACAAGTAGCTATCCATATGGACAGAAATGAACATTCATCATTCCCTTACATCATCACAGAGAAAAGTTAGCCCCAGACAGATCACCGAAGTAGATGTAAAAGCTAAGACACTAAAACTTCTAGTCAGGAACAAACTATGCATGGCTTTAGGGTAGACGAAGATTTCTGAGACAGAACACAAAAAACACCAGCCAGAAAAGAAAAAAAAAAGATAAATTAGACTTATCAAAATTAAAAGCTTTGTTCTTTGTAAACACCATTAAGATAGTGAAAAAATCAAGCTATAGATGGGGAGAAAATATTTGTAAAACATATATCTGACCAAGGACTTGCATCCAGTATATATAAAGAACCCAAAGATGACAATTCTAGAGTGGAATTTTAAAGGACATGTAGAGGTCTCTGAAGCAGGGGGTGGTAGCATGTTTCAGGCAAAAAGAACAATATGGCCAAGGCGAAGTGTGAGAGAATGATTACGAAAAAAAACACCAAAATTAAGGAAGAAAAGTCATATTAAAATAAACACTTTCTAATAAAACACTTGCAAAGGCTGATATGGTTGTTAAAGAGCTGTATAGTTTGTACTTCTTTTTTTTGCCCGAAAATATACATATCAAAAGTTATTTAATAATCCTTTAGTGATTTGATTTCTAGTGTGCAATATGAATCTATTTGTCTTTAGTTTTGAGTGTCACAGCCTTTAAATATTCATTATTCTTTTTATACTTTAGATATATATGGTATTGACATTTACTAGCCTTAATATTTATTTAATTTTAATATACAGTGTGTAATTGCTAGGCTGTAATGTCTGTTTCCTGGAAACATACAGTGAAATAAAGTAGACTTTAGATAATTTTTTAGGATTTTAAGAGGGAATAATGAATCTTTATTAAGTGCCTTACCTCATTTCACTGAGGTATGCACTATTATATTCATTTTAACGACATAGAAACTGAGGTATGAGAGTTAATCAGCTCAACCAAGGTTACACAGCCAGAAGTGGAGGATAGAAATTTAATGGACAGAGTGTTGACTTGACCATAATAGCTTTAATAGAAGGAATAAAAAACTCCAGTGAGAAAATCTTTACTTCGATCTAGATTTATTGGTTTCACATAGATGGAAATAGTTTATGTTCGATTACCTAAGTGGTAAACAGTTTAATGGCAAATTAATAGACAGCTTGAAAATTTTGTCAATTTTTATGTATTGTGTCTCTTGGCAAACTAGGAAACTCGATGTCTTGATGCCTTTAAAGTGTCAATTTATGGTATGCAAATGACTGTGAAATCTTCTGTAGCCTTCAATGTGTTAACATTAGTGAGCAAAAGCCATATGCTGTTTATTGTCTTAGAATTGGTCCTTAAGACTAAGATTTGGGAGATAACTTTCTCTAGGTGTCTTAAGCTGTAGATTATTTCTCTAGGGTAGTAGGTCAATCATATTTTAAATGCTTTTCTGAAGAAAGTTTGCAGTTCATTTAAAGCTGAGCGACTGTAACAGGCTTTAAAGTACACATACTTCTTCCATATAATGCCTCACCGTCCGACATGTAACATTTATTCAAAGCAAGTGGCAGATCCATTGTCCCCAGAATATATACATGAAGTCTGAAGTGTTTTCTTGTTTCTTCATGTCCATTTCACCTGAAATGCCTTTCCCCTGGCTTGTCATTTATATAAATCTCAAACCTAAAAGTCTGGCTCCGATTTTACCTGCGTGTAAAGCTTTCCCCGACTTTAGTGACACCAGGTAGGAAAGCCATTCCCAGTCCCAGGGTAGATGGTCTAGATTCCTGAGATCTTTCCCGATTCGTTCTTTTCTTCTGGACTCCCTCTTTCTAGTTACCCTCATTTCCCATGTTGTTTGTGTAGATCTGTAATTCATTATCCAAAATCCTTGGGTTTTTCAGAATTCAAAAGGTTTCAGATTTTAGAAATGTTAAGATGCTGCAGGTTCTGTGACAGCACCCAGCTATCAGAGTAATTTCTGCTGTAAAATGCATGAATATTTATACGATAGGGAATAAATAAAGGCTGAGAAGGAGTCTCATGTCAGCTCACGGCAGGTCGGGTTTTGCCATCAATGAGTTACAAAAATGTTTTGACTTTTAGACCTGTTTGAATTTCAGAGGTGTCAGTGTGGGATTATAGATAGTATTACTCAGCATTTTGGACGTATAAATTATGTATATTGTGGAGAAAATCTGGTAACGCATATGACGCCTTATGATTTTTTTGCTTAACTCTTTTCCTTTATTTATAGAAATGAAATCAGTTCAGAAGTGCTCTATGTGTATATTACATGTGTATGTACGTGTATATATGTATCTGTCTAGTGGTATTAATTGGTGGATGTCAACAAATGCCACAATGTTTCAATTCACATCGTGGTTCCAGTTGTCACATTTTTGGCTAGTGGTAGCCTCTTCAAGTTTTCTCCTGAGTCCTTTATACATGAGCTTAATTGTCTTTCGTAGCTTCCTAACTGTCCAGTATGATTTTCTAACTCATCTTTTATGTGTATTTCCTGCCCAAGGCCTGGACTCAGCCATTTCTTCAAGAAGCCCTTTCTTTTAGTGGTGCATGATATTTCAGGATCACATCTGGATGTTAGAGATGTTCATTGCTGCTGGGTTGTAATTGTTTATGGTCCTTTTCATACTAATTTTTTATTTTGAAGTAACTTTAGACTCACAAAAAAGTTGCAAAATAATACAGAGATACTGTTATAGTACAGAGATAGTTTATATCCTTCATCCAAATTTCCCTTATGTAAACATCTTAAATAGCGATAGTACAATAATTAAACCAGGAAAGAAGTATCGCTACAGTATTATTATTAAATTACACACTGTGTTTCGGAATGGTTTATAAAAGCTTGATTATAGTTGTGCCTTTAGTCTAAGTGAGGTGTTTTTTGTTTTGTTTTTTGTTTTTGTTTTTGTTTTTTTTTTTGGAATGAACTTTCGTTTAGCGGTTTTTAAGAAGTAGAAAAGTCTAATCGGAATCACCTGAGTCTAATCAGATACCTGAAACCCTTCCCTCCCAGGATGGTTCAGAATCTCCAAGTAGGGATGGAATAGATAGTGTCAGTGCAGATATTTGGGGATTTTGCTAGAATTCCATCTGCCCTAACAGTTTAGTGGGATCACGTGAGGAAGGAAGCAATTTGTGTTTGCCCACAATTGGTGATAATGACCCCTTGATCCCCAAGATAAAAGTTATTCTAAAATGATTCGAGTTTGATACTTCTAGTGCTAAAAGATTCCTATCAGACTTAGAATTGTCCCTCCATATTTATTAAGTCATTTAACAAATATTTATTGAGCACCTTCTAAGTGCCAGACACTGCGGATAGGATACTGTGATGTGCTCTGATCTCTGCCTTCATGGATATACGTGGATAATGGGAAGTGCAAACAATTGAACAATTGAATTATAATAGAGTGTGATGAATATTATTTTAGGAGAAGAACAGGGAGCTATGAAGACACAGCAGGCAAAGCTCACCTAGTGTAAGGGAGGAGTTAGGAGTAGGAGTTAGTTACCAGAGTTAGTTAGCAAGGTGAAGAGAAGAGAAGAATGTTCTGGCAGAAGGATCAGCTTTAGTTTCTGAATGTGCCTAATGGCTGAAGTTAGAGAGAATTACTAATATCTTACTAGAGAAAAAAGGATAATACCACAAGACCAACGAAGGGAAAAATACAGAAGCGAGCAACAGCTTTTAATAAGCTTTTCAAAGCATTCATGTTTTCATAGAAATACCAACTCTCATTTTTACTAATATTTTTTTGTTTCCATATCATCTAAGTTATGTACTAAAAAAAATACACAAATAAAACTGACATAAAAAAGTTGGTGCAGAAAATAAACTATGTTAAGCGTGAGCATGAGATGAGGCTCATTCGGTGGGAGCAGATCTAAGTGGCTAGAGAGTATCTTCCCAAACACAAGAGTTGAGCTTGCCGTGGGATCAGCCAGTATTCACGCAGCGGGAATGGAGAATTTAGGTTTGTCTGGCAAGTCAGTGGGGCAGTGGTCAGTTAAGCCCACATCTGTGATAATTGTAGTTTTGGGAATAGGTTAGCTCATTGAGGGAGATGAGGAGAAAAGAGGGCCAAGGTCAGAAGCTTAGGGAACACCACCAATTAAGGGACAGAAAGAAGACAAATCAACTACAGATTTCAAGAAGGCCTAGTTAGAGACAAGCTTTCCACAAGCCTCAGATTTCAGATTTTGAGGCCTTTGAATCTGACCTTCATATTTGGACTCTGCGCAACCATGCAACTTTATCTTTGTTTAACCTGGCTTTTTGCAAACTTATTTTGCCATTGAAGACTTTTCCACTTAACTAATTCATATTCTGTATCCTGTAGAACAAGTAGGTACAGAAGTTGGGAAATTCTGCTGTAGGCCAGAAGGAACAAGGGATTTAGAGGCAGGGCGGTCAGACAAGGAGCTTGTGGTTTTGAAGATTCATCCTCTAATCCTGTGGAAGCAAGCTTCCAGAATGGAATGAGACAGGATGCTGAGGAGACCAACTGGAGGCCTGTGGGGTGGTCCAGGAGAAGGTTGACGGGAAGACCCCATTAATAGGCAGTGACAGTGGGGTGGAAAAGAGGCAGGTTCGGTATACATTTTAGGTGAAGTTTTGGTAACTGGATGTGAGAGGTAAGGAAGAGGAAGTCCAGGATGCTCTGATTTCTGTTTGGGTGACCAAGGGGATGAATTGCACTGCCCTTATGCAGGTTTACAGAGCTGGGGCAGGTTGTGAGAGGGAAGGTAATGAGTTCAGTTGAGATGTGTGTGTTTAGCAAGAGTCTACACTTGGAAATTAGGAGCTTGGGAGAAAGGATGGGGCCTAAAGGAGGTTTGGAAGTAATTCCTAATTAAAATCATGAGTCTAGAGGATGACATTATCTAGGGATGGCATAAGAAATGAGAGAGAATTCTAATGTAGACAGGAAGGGAAGCTCATCTTGAGAATATTAATAGCAATCATTTATTAGATGTCTGTTAGACACTGCTTTATGCATGTTACAGATGCTATTTTATTTTATACTAAAAACCCCATGAGGGCCTCTGTCATGATCCTCATTTTACAAATGAATGAGTTGAAGCTCAAAAGTTAAGCCCTTAGCTCCCCATCAGACATCTGGTAGATAGCAGCTGAGGAAGTGAAGTCCGTCTTACTGAGGTCCGGGCTGTCTCACTTTGCTACGCTGCCTCTTGCATAGAAGGGATGGTTCGAGAAGTAGCAAGAGAACCAGAGAATGGTAATATGGTACCTAGGGTGAGAGACATTCAAGGAGTTGTTAGCAGTGAGATGGACGGAGACTGAGAAAGGGCTGGGAGGAGGTACCCTTTGCACTGAGTACAGTATAAGCGCCACAGCCTTGTGTTGGGAGCTGATTTGTTGTGGGAACAGTGGACATGTTTGATTTGTGATGCCACCTCCCCAAGTTGTGTTTTTGTTGAATGCATGCATGCTCGCCTATGATACCCAGAAGGAAAAAGCAACCATCTTTTAAAAATAAAAAATAATAAATATAGAATCAGACTTTTATGAAAAGTCTTTCCATCATGATCTAGTAATTTAAATGCACCAGGATTTAGGAAGATGATGATGTCCTGCCAGCCAGCTAGCTATTGCAGTCTCGACAGGAAAGGGAGGGGAAGATCCTATTTGCGGATCACATCACTGCAGAGCTCTTGTAACAGCGCTGACAAAAGCTGAGTCAGAGAAGATGTGCAGACTGCGCTATAGGCAGTCATGGCCCAGTTCCGGATGTTAGACTGTATCAACCACAACTGGAGTTTACTGTGCAATCTGTACTGTGCATGGAGGGGCCAGGTTTGTTTGATAAATATATGTGGATATATATATTTTGCTTTTAAAATGGAAACTGCTATAATGTATAAAGCAAAAACAAATCAGTGAAAATGCTGGAAATGAAATCACTGACTTCCTATTACCAGTAAAAATGTAGTCTTTTATGCTATTACTTTTTATTGAAATATTTGCTTAGTATGAAATATCTCAATTTTCATGATCTGAATTTCTCTAAAAGAATCAAGTTTACTCTTAAGCTGCGATGACGAGACTTTATTTGTAAAGCTTTACGTGGTGGGGGAGGAGAAAGATAAAACTAGCAAAAATTAACGCAGTAAAATTGTAAGATAAGGTAAATGTCATATTTTTGGAGGTATTTATTGTGTTTATAAGAAGGTAGGCAAGATTCTGGAATGAGTTGCTTTTTAGCCAGTTTTTCATTTTTAATGAAATGTAGTTATTTCTTTCACTATGGCATTAAATGAAAGTTTTTTATTTTAAACTTACTGCGTTATTAGACAATCCTTTGAGAAAATGGTCTCTATTTTCTTTACAAATGAATGAGTTGAGAAAATTTGCTGGGTATATTCTTTATTATAGTTATAGGCTTCTGAGTTTTTTTCCATAAGAAGCAAAAACTTCTTTTTTTCCTTCAACCCTCAGTCAGCCTGGTTATTATCAGGTACAGACTGCTTTTGTAATTCATAAATAATGTTGTACGTATTCATCTAATGGCTTCTCTTACAGAATAGAAACTGGCATGATAGCTTTTTGTTTTAGTTGTCAGTGAATCTTCAAAAACTATGAATTTTGACCTTGTAAGGTTATTAATCACCTTGTGGGTATTTATATTCCTTATTTTAAAAAGTTCTTTTGTATTGTTTGAAATTTAGAAGAAAAACGAAATCTGAAATATTGAAAGCAGTGAATGATAAATCTACTAATCATCCTCCACCACCAATACACACATGTACCGCCATTTATTTCTCAGTTCTCCCGTTTATGAAACAGGAACTTAGTTCCAAATGGAACTTTTGGGTCTTCAGTACTTTTTTTTATGTCCTATTCTCTCTATTCTGTAATGGTGAAAAGATATTTTCATAGTTTACGTCGAGCACAGTAGACTAATATATTAGAGAAATTAGAGATGGAGGTCATTTAGTGTATATTTCTTCCAGCATGAGATTGATCCCTCAAATGCACTTTCTAGTTCTCTCCCTAATGGATTTACATTACCATAAAAATGTGGATTTCAAATGGCTACTTAGAGAATAAGAGAGATACTGTAATTATCTTAGCATGTAAAATTCATATTATCAGGAGCCTACTAAAGCTGAAACTTAAGAAAAAAAATTTATTGTTTAGTAACTAGTTTGCAGCTATTACTAAACTCATTAGTTAGTCTCATCATCAGAGAACTTTCTAATTTGAGGTCCTGGACCTTGTGAAGTCTTCTTCATTCTGGTTAACTCAAAAAAATATTTGGTTTACAACAGAATATAGAGATGAGTTGATCCAGATGGCCAGCAATACTTTTTGGACATGCTTTGGTTGGGTTTTGCGGGATTGCTGTTACTACTTTCCTTGCGGTTTAGATCGAACAGTAGGTCATTTGATTGCTAGCATCTCAGAACAGTTTGCGGAACTTAGCATTAAGTAAAAATGGCATGTGACCACATCTCCTGTGGCTTTTATGCCATCACTTGAGGTATTCGGTGGAGGGTCGCAAACTCGATGCTTTTGGATGCTAGGCCAGTTCTCTAAAAGAGCAAAGAGAGTGGAAGAGAGTCGGGTATGAGACAGCAGGGGCTGGTGGAGACTGTGGCTAACCGGAGGTTCAGGAGACTGATGCCATGTTGGACCTACCATTGTCAAATCATTTACTTATCTGGAGAAACTAAAATTTTCCATTTTTATATGAATTTATCCTAATTTTTAAATGTTGACAACTAATTCAAGTTTTTCAAAATATGGAGATCTCAGCAAAACACATATGTGGCTAACTGTGGCTCTAGATTTCCCATGTGTAACTTCTGATTTATAGAAAGACTTGGGGTAGCAGTTGTTTTTTTTGTTTTGTTTTTGTTTTTGTTTTTTGAGTTTTACTGTCGAAGCTAAGCGTTGCCCGAGGTTGCTGCTGGATCTCTTTGGAAAGTTTCTGTATCGGTAAGGAGGGAGTGTGGGAGAGAAGTAAGAGGAGTACATGAAAAGGCAGGATGAGGGAGGAGCGAGGGAGGCAGACTGAAGAAAGAGACAAAGAAATGATAAGATGGGAAATGGGAGAGTGCCACCCTTGGCACTGTTCTGAGTTGTGCTTTTTTTTGGCATCCTGCTGGAGAATTCTGATCGACGCTTTATTATTTATTAAATATTTCTACGTCGTCGTAGGGAGGCAGTGCAATATTATAGTTAAAAAGAGTGCAGATTTTAGTGCCCCAAAACTGGCTTCAAGCCCAGGACTGTCCCTGGCTCTGCGATGCCTCCAGCATGACTCACACACCTCTGCTTTCTCATCTCTGATAGTACCTGCCTCCTGGATTGTTGTGAGGATTAAATGGAATAACCCGGACACAGCATTTAACGCAGTGCCTGGCATGAAAAGTGCTTAATACATGCTTACTATTATTATTAATATATTCTAGGTTGATCTGGTATAACATAGAGGTGATGTTGTATGACATTGATATTGGGAATAAAAAGAGGTTCCATGAATTGTAAATAAAATGTCACTTGTAAAAATTGGAAAATATAAATTTAAATGATTTACTTAGTTCAGTCTTCAGATACAACTCCCGTTAATATTTTGATATGTATTCTGCCAGTTTTTCCTACTGTGCACAGTGTTTTTTTCCTGTGCATGTATTTTACAAGTTATAATCACATTATGCACAGTTTGCCATGTTGTGGCATGATTTTTAATGACTGCTTAATATTCTAGTTTTAGAATATAGATGTAACATGCTATCATTATATTTAATTTATATATTATCAATATATTTAATCATTTGTCTGTTGTTGAGCATTTAAATTGCTTCTGGTTTTTTTTGCTGTTAGAAATCAAGTGTGGTGAAGATCTCTGTGATTACAGTTGTTTCCTGTTTCGGATTATTTTCATAGGGTACAATCTCAGAAGTGAAATTACTGGGTCATAGTGATAATATTTTTAAAGCATAACTTTTACCTCTATATTAAGTGAATCTTAGAAGAGTATTCTTAGACTTCGTGGGAGATGAGTAAAGTTTTAAATTTTGTAGATTTTAATACTTAATATTATAATACCACAGCACCATTGGAAGGTGGGACCCTGTGTTCTCTTTTTTTCCCCTTGGTGTACAATAAATCTCAAACGTTCTCATCGGTATTTAGAGCTAGGGACCAAATATTTGGTGATAGTGGAGTCGGATGTAAGAAGCTGAGCCTTAAGCTTTCACATACATGATGTGTCCCGTCATGGTTTTCCCTCAATCTAGTGACAAGTGGTATTGCACAGCCGCGTATAATATCGAAAGCTCAGAAGGAGCACTGGGAGCGTGGAACATGGGAGATCCTGGCCTTGTCATCCTTTGTATATATTTGTATGTAGCCTACAGTCTATTTTTAGCTCTGCCGCCAGTTTTTTCCTGTTAAATTCCGAACATGTTACTTAACTCAGAGCCCCTCCCAAAGTTCGTCCGTATCGCTGAGCACCAAAACCAAGGGCTCATATGTGATTTCTTTTCCTTCCTCCATCATCTCCATGACCTGTGTCCACACATGTTTTCCCCACTCGTTCGTCTCTAATGACACTGGACCCCTTTGCACATACCGTTCCCCCTTCCTGAAATGCTTCACATCGATGAACTACTCTGTTCGAATTCGTTATAAAATGTTACAAAGGGGAAAATAATCATACCATTAAAAAGATACATTTTTTTTCTTTGAAAGATGTCAGAATGACTCAAAGCTTTATTATTTAACAGAAATAGCCATTCTGTGTAAGTCCACGTCAGGGAAGAAGAGGCAGAGGAATCCTAGATTTCATTCCTGGAATTGTAAACCGAGAGAAAACCATGCTGGGGACCCAGGCGTCGGTTCTTCTCCTCACTGGGGAGGCCAAATAGAAGACAGAAGGAAGTCTGCAGAGAACTTTTTTTCTTGCTTTTCCCTTGAAGCGCCAGTCCTGTTTCTTTTATTGGTAAGAAGCAGTGTGTAGCCGAGGGCTCACTTTGTTCCTTACAGCTGTGAGGACAGGCCCTTGCTTCTAATGCTTTTAACACTGAGAGGACGAGGCTTTAAATCGATAAGCTAGGAAATTGGGAATAGATCTTATGACACTTAAGGTATCTTTAATTCTTGCTACTCTAAGTGTGGTCCTCAGACCAGCAGCATCTGTGTGACCCTGAAGCTTGTAAAAAAAAAAATGCAGACTTTCAGGTCCCACCCCAGGCTTGTTAAAATGAAGATTCTGATTTCATAAGCTAATTAGGTGAGTCTCCTGCACATTAAAGCTCTGCCTTAAATGATGGAAGGAAGAGAGGTAAAGGTGTTTTTTTTTTTTGTTTTGTGTTTTGGAGATACTATTAAAGCAAATGCATAGTACTATGATGTTATCACTTATTAGATTACTTAAATAATCACTTAAATAATCATATTTTTAAAATTCTAAATAATTACATGCTCCTCCTTTCTTTCTCTTATTCTTTTTTGCTCACTGGATAAGAGACCAGTTAATCTAGAATACCTGAACAGAAAAAGAACTTCAGGTTAAAGACCCTGCGGGTTTTGCCTTGCTAGGCATAATAGTGTAAATGGACTTTTTTGGGGGGTCTTGACTCCCAGGGCAAACTCTCTGTGTCCTCCCCTCTCTCCTCATTAGCTCACTGCTCACTTCCACACACTTGACCTTGTCCTGGAGACGCTGGAAGTGGTGCGGGAGAATCTTGCTGGTAGGCGGGGTGCATGTGGAGTTAGCAGAAACATTTACGTGTGCAGGCATATAGCTGACATTGCCAAAATGCACAGATGGCTTGTTTTCCACAGGTAGAGTTAACAGGTGAAATGGGGGAGGGAGGGAGGCCAATAATGAAAAGACAGAGGCCTCTTAATCATTATTAGGAGAAATCCAAGTAGCCATGTCTGCATTTCACCAGTAGTATTTGAGAATTGTTGACTTATAGTTTCACAATTGTCTCTGTGGGAATGCCTGGCTTTACGCAGAGAAGAAAAAAAAACACCCATTCCCTGTGATAGCCCCATAACACCAAGCAGCTAAAATGTTGAAAAATGTCCTGAGGAGCTTTACCTCAGTATTTTGTGAGAGATAAAAACAGATAATATTGAGTGAATACTTACTGTGTGCCAGACAGTTTACATATTTAACCTTCTTTAATTCTTTCAACAACCCTATGGACCTGATATTATTTGCACATTCCCATTTTATGGACAAGAAAGCAGATGAAACAAGGGACAGATAGCTAGCAAACTACAGAGTAGGTTACAAACCTAGGGACTCAAATGATGGAGTCTGTGCCCTTAATGCCCACAGTGTACTGATGGGTATAATATAGTATTCACTTCATTAGCTGTTAAAACCAGTAATTCTAAAGCTGTCTTAAGAGTGTAGAGTAAATGATACAAATTACTTATAAATGTACATATTTCCAACTAATGGCCAAAGTAGGGAAAAATGGAGAAAAATAGACTGAAAAAGGATCAGGGAAAGGGGGAAAAATAGATAGGAACATCTAGAATGATAGATACAGTACTGAAAGAAAGATAAAAGGTCAAAGAGCGGGCTGAGAAAACGAAGAGGGAGAATTAGGTTTTGTTAATAACTACTGGTGAGTTTCGGGTGCCTTTCGTCATGTGATGTAGTTGACGAGTCACTTTCTTAGCTCTTCCTTTGTTCTGGTCCTGAAACCTTTAGCATTGCTGATATATATATATAGATGTATGAATATATTGTAAGTATGACTATATTGTAAAGACTCTGTTATACCAGCAATGTAATTCTAAACATTAAGCCTATGCGATCAGAGTTTAATGTTGAAATAATCTTTTTTACTGAGGTAAAATTGACATACAAAATTATATTAGTTTCAGATATACAACATGATTTGTTATTTATATATATTGTAAAATGATCATTACAATAAATGTAAACACCTGTCACCATGTATAGTTACAGAATTTTTTTTCTTGTGATGAGACCTTTGAAGATTTACTCTATTAACAACCTTCAAATATGCAGTACAGTATTATTAACTACAGTCACCAGGCTGTGCATTACACCCTCAGGACTTACTTATTTTATAACTGGAAGTTTGTACTTTTTGACTCCTTTCAACTGTTTTACCCTCTCTTCTCCCCGCTCCTGGCAATACCAGTCTGTTCTCTGTATCTATGAGCTTGGGCGGTTTTTTTGTTTGTTTGTTTGTTTGTTTTAAGATTCCACATGTAAGTGAGATCATACAATATTTGTCTTTCTCTGTCTGATTTGTTTCATTTTGTATAATGTCTTCAAGGTCCATCTTTGTTGCAAATGGCAAAATTTCATTCTTTTATATATATTCCATATATATTTATATATACCTATATATCTACACACACACACACACACACACACACCATTTATCTGTTGATGGACATTTAGTTGTTTCCATATCCATCTTCGTGAACAATGTGGTGTATATATTTTTTTTTTTTTTTTTTTTGCTATAATGTTACATGAATTCTTTATATAGTTCGTATTTTTTAACCACTTATCTGGTATATGATTTGCAAATATTTTCTCCCCATTCAATAGGTTGCCTTTTCATTTTGTCAATGGTTTCCTTTGCTGTGTAGAAACTTTTTAGTTCGATATAGTCCCACTTGTTTATTTTTCCATTTATTGCTTTTGCTTTTGGGGCTGAAATTAAAAAATCATTGCTAAGACTGATATCAAGGAGCTTACAGCCTATATTTTCTTCTAGGAATTTTATGGTTTCAGGGCTTACAGTCAGATCTTTAATTCATTTAAGTTAAATTTTGAGTGTAGTGTAAGATGGTGATCCAGTTTCATTTATCTGACTGTCCAGTTTTTCCAACACCGTTTATTGAAGAGACTGTCCTTTCCCGGTTGTATATTCTCGGCTCCTTTGTCATAAAATGATTGACCATATATGCTTGGATTTATTTCTGGGCTCTCTATTCTGTTCCATTGATCTCTGTGTCTTTTATGCCAATACCATACTGTTTTGATGACTATTGCTTTGTAATATATTTTGAAAATAGGAAGTGTGATGCCTCCTGGTTTGTTCTTTTTTCTCAGGGTCTTTTGTGGTTCTGTACATGTTTTAGAATTGTTTGTTCTACTGTGAAAAATGCCTTTGAAATTTTGATAGAGATTACATTGAATCTATAGATTACTTTGAGTAAATGGACATTTTAACAATATTAATTCTTCTAATCCATGAGCATGGACTATCTTTCCATTTATTTGTGTCTTCAATTTCTTTCATCAGTGTCTTGTAGTTTTTAGTGTACGGGTATGTCACCTCTTTGGTTAAATTTATTCCTGGGTATTTTTTTGATATAATTATAAATGGTATTGTTTTATTAATTCCTTTTTCTGATAGTTTGTTATTGGCATATAGAAATGCAAGAGATTTCTATATATTAATTTTGTATCCTGTAACTTTACTGAATTCATTTATACTAACATAGAAATCATTTTTAAAAGTGGCACCAATAATGTTGTTTAACAATATGGCTAATTGTTTTTGATCAGAAAAGTGCTTAAGTTTCGATGGTAAGCAAATGGTTTGATATCTAGTTAATATTGTTAACATCAAGCTAGCTGTCTCTGGATCTGTAAGTTAGGACCCAAAGGCTAACTCTGTTAGCCTATGCTAGCCTATGCTTGGCCTTGGTATTCTGTCTGGGGGCTCTGGTTGATGGGTATAGTCAGATTTAAATGAATAAGACAGACAAAATGGAAATATCAGAAGGAAATGGCAGATTTCAAAAGGACATACTAAATGGTGTTTAGATGAATAGAATGGCAGACTCAATCTGTTTTGACTTCTTGATGATAGTTGGACTTCATTGCAAGGAAAAAACGCACTTAAACATAGCTTTTGAATGTTACCTCCTCCCCAGCTTTTGGGGAAAAATTTGCTCGAGAAGTTGGATGGTTTGGTAGAAAGAAGGAGTCTTGATTAAGAGTAGATAGATGCCAGCACACTCATCTATCTGCCGCTACCTGGTTGTGTGATTCTGAACAATTCTGTGAATTCTCTGGATTTTAGTGTTCTTAACCATAAACTGATTAAATGATTTCCAAGGTTTCTTTCTTTCAGTTCTAACAAAAAATGATTCTTAGAAAAGCGGGCTATGCTACTGTATATTTGAGGAATGACCTTTCAACTCCTATGTTAACCATGAATGATGGGGGAAAACTGCTTATATAGGGTACTATGCATAATGACTTTCACTTTAGAGGATGTTATTTAATACAAACTTTGCAGTAGGTGCATTGAAGTATGCAGTGCCTAATTTTTCCAAGAACACTCAAACATAAGCAAATGTAGGAGTTACAGAATTCACCAGTTTTATCATGTTCTGCCCAAAATGTAATATACTTTGCTCTCAAGGAATACTGCCTCCTAGTTGAAGAATCTAGTGTTCAACTCATCAGCTTTTAAAATAAGAGTTACAAAGCGTATTCAAAACACAAAAAGGCACACTTTTAATTGATGGCCAATTTGGAGAATACTGGAGAAAATGTGGACTGAGAAAGGAAGAAAAGGAGCAGGGAGAGAAGGAAAGATGAGATAAGAAAATGAGGAGAAAGAGAGCCGACTAGGTAAAAAAAAGGCGAGGAAACAGAAAGACTTACTCTTGCTGGAAGGCATCACTGTATTTGTCCCTGTCGTCCCCCCACACCCCCTCTTGCCCCTTCACCCAGATCCCCTTTGCAAGTCCATTTAATTTGTCTCCCAGCAGCTAGTAGCTCCAGCTGCCTGCTTGGCTAGATAATTTCCCTTAGCTTAATGAGATTATTTGTCCTGGGACATTACTCCTGCCTTCCCCAGGGACAGGCGGGCACCAGTGATGGACTGCCCCTGGGAACAACGTATTTTAGTGCTCATCTCTGTAGATTCTGTAGAATCATCTCTGTAGATTCTGGAGGCCATTATGATTTGGATAGTCATCCCTGAATTTCCACCTTGACTCTGCTACCTGGCCTCTTCTGGGATGGCAGCATCCTCATTGATCCTTAAGAAGCCCAGATTTATAGCAGTATTTTCTGCTGTCAGGGCTGGCCTGCAGGGTACAGATAGTACCAAGCTTCTCAGTACATTTTGTATTGTCTTAGGAAATGGAGTGTGCTGGGCCCTTCTGAGGATAACTGTTGGCCGTTTGGTTTTCTGGCCTGATACATTAGACCCATTCCCGCATGCCCGGTTCTCTGAGCCGTTTGATCTATCCCTTCTATCACAGTCTGCCATAGCAGTTCTGGCATCTGTACTTCACTTAATATGGGATATCGCTTCTTCCAAACTTCCTGGAGCTGTCCCAGGAGTGTGTTTGAGCCTCTACTTGTCTTAGCCGTTGCCTTGGTGTTAAATTCTGTGAAGAGTGCCCCGTCTGAGCCTTCCTCCAGCTTTATACTCTACCCTCGATCGATCTCTCACCCTCAGAACCACTCCCTGCCGTTCCTCCCATTTACCAGTATATGCTGATATGTTGGCCCGCAGTTCCTTTGGCATATAATTCCTTCCTTCTTTCTCTTTCTTTCTTTCTTTCTTTCTTTCTTTCTTTTTCTTTCTTTCTTTTCTTTCTCTCTTTCTGCTCTCTCTCTCTCTTTTCTCTCTCTCTCTCTCTCTCTCTCTTCCTTTCCTTCCTTCCTTCCTCCCCTCCCTCCTCTATCATTCTCCCTCCCTTTTTGTCCTCCTCTCCCCTCCTCTCGGAGTCCAGAGCAACTGTAGTGTAAGTGCTGGTCTTGCCCCTCCAGCAAGGCAAGGTGCGTTGGAGTACTTCCCCTGGTGCCCCACGGATTCGGAGGTTTGCCCCATGGCAGGTGGTGGGAACAGGTCCTGTCCTTGACCCTGCGTGAGTCTCAGGGGTCGGTCCCTCTGATTCTTTAGGAGGCTCTTCCCCCTCCGCAGGCATTTCCTCATGGAAGCACCCCAGCTGAAGGCCAAGTGGGGGGGCCCCTCCGCAGATGTTCAGAGTGCCCGCTCCCACTGCTTGCTTCTCTCTCGTTCCCCTGATGACTCTTCCCTCACTGAACTTAAGGAGACCACCGGGCCCTGCCTGGGTCCCCCTCAACCATGGCTTTGAAATGCTCTGCAGAGTAGGCTAGGGCTACTGCCCAAGAGAGTACGACCTCTTTGTGTTCCTTTTTACTCATGGATCGCTGTCCTTTGTTGTCTGCTATCCAATGTCTGGAAACCATTGTTTCATATATACATTGTCTGGACTCTAGTTGTTTTAGGTGGTAGAGTGTTTTTTTTTTTAAATTTATTTATTTAAATTAGTTTCAAGTAACAGTACATTGGTTATACATCTCTATTGTTCATAAAATGATCCCCCCAATTGCTCCCTCCCTCCCCTGGCCCTCCACCTAGCCATCATATTAATGCTAACTGCATTCCCTCGGCCATGCTCCCCATCCCTGTGACTATCTGTCAACTACTAATTTGTATTTCTTTAACCCTTCACCCCATTTTCCCAGCCTCCCAACCCTCCCCTCTGTCTGTTACCAAATTGTCCACTATATTTGTAAGTTTGTTTTTGATTAGTTTGTTCTTGTTGTTCCTTAGATTCCGCATATACGTGAAATCATGTGGTATTTATCTTTCTCTGTCTGACTTATTTCACTTAGCATAATAACCTCTAGGTCCATCCATGTCGTTGCAAATGGTAGGATTTCATTTTTTTAATGGCTGAGTAATATTCCATTGTCTATATGAACCATAATTTCTTTATCTGATCGTCTGTTGATAGGCACTTAGTTTGCCTCCATATCTTTCTTGGCTGTTGTAAATTGTGCTGCCATGAATACTGGAGCGCATAGATCTTTACAAATTATTGTTTTGGTTTTCTTTGGATAAATACCCAGAAGTGTAATTGCTGAGTCAAAAGGTAGATCCATTTTTAATTTTTTGAGGAACCTCCAGACTGTTTTCTATAGCGGCTGTACCAATTTGCAATCCCACCAATAGTGTATAGGGTTCCCTTTTCTCCGCATCCTCGCCAACACTTGTTTTTTGATTTATTGATGATAGCCATTCTGACAGGTGTGAGGTGATTAAAACAGCATTTATTATCTCATAGTTTCTGCGGGTCAGAAATCCAGGTGTGGCTTCACCGAGTCCTCTGGCTCAGAGTGTTGCGCAATGCTGCTCTGGGGGTGTCACCCAGAGCTGCAGTCATCTCAGGGTTTGCCTGAGGAAGGATCTGCTTCTGGGCTCACTGATGTGGCCGTTGGTGGGATGCTGCTTCTCGCTGGCTGTTGGGCCAAGGGCCTCCTACTGGAGGCCGCCCTCACTTTCTTGTCACATGGGCTTCTCCAGAGGGTAGCTCACAACATGGCAGCTTATTTCGAAAGAAGGAGCAAGGGAGAAGAACCAAAGAGAGTGTGGAAAGACAGACATCACAGTCTTTTCTTATCTAACCTTGGAAGTGACATCCCATCACATTTGCTGAATTCCATTTATTAAAAGTCAATCATCAAGGCCAGCGCACACTCAGGGGGAGGACATTGCACTTGGGCACAAGTACCAGAAGGTGGGGATCAGTGTTGTCTTTCTTTTTTCTACAATTGTGATTGATTATAATCCATTTCAGAATTAAGAGATGTGTTGGGGATCCCCCATATGACCCCCTGATCCAGTGATTTACTGAAAGGACTTACAGGATTCAACATATAATAGTACAATGAACTGTGGCTCATGAAGAATCAGCAAAAGGAAAAGTTGTCTGGGACAAAGCCCAGAGAAAACCACGCCTGGCTACTGTGCTAAGTGTTGCCTCTAAAATGCGTCCTCTCCCAGTGGACACAAGGGATGCGCTTAACTCCTCCAGCAACAAATTTTGACAACACGTGTGAAATGTTGTCTACCGGCGAAACCCATTTGAGACAAGGATTTTATTGGGAGCTGGTAATATAAGTGCCTTCTGCCTAGCATGTCCCATATTCTAGACTGTACAATGTGTTCAGCATGAGCCACGTGGTTTGCATACACAGTTTAGGCACTGGGAGCCACTTTGATCAGTTAGGGAATGGCGAAAACCCTCCAGAAATCCAAGTTCCCAGATGCCACCCAAGGACCAGGCCTTTCTAAGGATAGCAGTCGCAGGCCTGCTATGTTAACTCTCTGCACAGGAGGGAATGGGGATTTATCTTAAGGTTACCATAAATAATGGTGAGCAGTCAAAATATTTTGTTAAATTGATGATTCTGGGGCTATGCATGGTGGCGATGAGGAAATGATGCTTTTTAGGGTTTGGGGATTAAAGGAGCTTAACTCATGCAGTAATCCTAATGTTTAGATCCTGACTAGGGTATTACAATGCATATTTGTAGAGAGCTTAGAAAAAAATGAAGTTTCAGTGGTGTACTGATATACTACTTTTGCTTCCACAAATATTTATTTTGCTTGGCTGCTGTGCTAGGCATTGGCTAGAAAACAGTGAGCATGATGTATGTCTGTGTTCCTGAAGATTAAAACTGAGTGGGGGAGACACATATTAAACAAACACAAATAAATTGATAATTACAACCATAAAATTTCCTGTATAGGAAGAGAAAATACTCATTTTCTATTCATTCAGTACAATTGTTTATGTACCTGCTTTGCGCTGCTGTCCTGGCGTGAACAAAACAAAGTCTCTGCTCTCGTGGACCTTAAATTTTAATGGGGCGGAGGTCTCTAAAATAAATAAATGAGCAAATAAGTATATGATGTCATTTCAGAGAGTGATGAGTGCTATGAGGAAAAGTAAAGCAGGATGCAGTGATGGGAAGACTACTTTAGATAAGGTGGTCAGGAGAAGCCCTTCTGAAGTCACTTCTGAATAGATGATGTTTAAGCAGGGTCTTGAATGAATTAAGGAAGCATGCCAGGTAGTGGGAAGTGCAGACATAAAGCGCCTGAGGTGGGAGGAGCTTGGTTGGAGGCAGCCAGGAGATTTGTGTGTCAGGAGCTTGTGATCAGGTGGGGAGGGGTAAAAGAGGTTAGTTCAGAGTCATGGAGGATCTGTGAGAGAAGGGTTTTGAATTTTCTTCCTGGTGTTTTTGATTTTCTTCCCCGTGTAACGGGAAGCCTATATTGCAGGGTTTTTAGCATGACAATGCCATAATCAGATTTATGTTTAAACAAACACGAACGTGTTTTGTGACAAACATGGAAACATTTTTAAATAGAAATATAGCAATATGTAACATACATAAATCGTAAATATGTAGCTTGGTGAATTTTACAGAGTGAACGCACCTATGCATCATTGTTCTGATCAAGGTATAGATATGAACAGCTCCTTAGCACCCTCTGTGATGCCCCTTGAAGTCATGATTTCCTCCTCTAAAGATAATCACCGTGCGTTGCGTTGCCTGTTTTGAATTGTATCATGAATACTATCACATTGTATGTACCCTTTTGTGTTTGACTTTTTTCACTTAGTATTATATTTGAAATTTATATCTATGTTGTTGCATGAGCTATACATTTTTAAGAATTTACATTTGATAGTTCATCATGTGACTATACCACAAGTTATTTATCTATTCTATTCTTGATGGACATTTGCCTTGTTTCCATCCTTTGGTCATTACAGATAATGCTGCTGTGAACATTTGCATGTGGCTTTATATGTATGGATTTCTGTTGAGTATATACCTGGGACTGGAGTTACTGGGACACAGGATATGCACATTTTATGGCCAGACTTTACCAGATACTACCACACAGTTTTTCAAAGTGGTTGTACCAATTTATACTTTCATTTGCAGTATTTGAGAATTCTCGTTACTCTGCATCCTGCCAATAATTGATTGACAGTTAATAAATTTTTTAAGCCATTTTGGTGTGTGTGTAGTTGTCCCATATTATGGTTTTAATTTGCCTTTGCCTGATGACTAATGAGGTTGAGCATCTTTTCTTACACTTGTTGTCCATTTGCATTTCCTCTTTTGTAAAGTATCTGTTCACATCTTTTGCCTATTATTCACTAGCTGTAAGAATTTGAAGAAGTTACCTAACTTCTTGGAGTACAGGGTCAAAAATCCATAAAATAGGAATAATATCATCTAATTTTTGATTTCTTGAGTAATCTCTATTTGAGTAATCAAAGCAAGTTAGTATTAACCCCAGACCTTCATTTTTCAGAAATCCTTAAGAACTACTTATTAAATATTTTCTGCACTGACAATACCTTCTTAGTTATAAAGATTTTTAAAGATAGAAGATCCAGAGGTCGAGTGGAATTGCATTTTAGCCTAGCTCAAACAGATATAGGGAAATCAATTTTCAAAGAAAAGGACTAGCTTATAAGAAGACAGACTTGCTTCTTCCTGTGGAAATTGTAATTATTTAATCAAAATTTGAATTACTTATACAAAAACAATATCTGTATCATCAACAAAAATTTGGAAATTCATTTGGGAGGTGGTCCAGCCAGCTAGTATTTATAGAAATATGCCTTTACAAAAATGGCATCCAGTGTAACCATAACCGGCTGCATTACAGCCAAAGCAGAGGAAGGAAAAAACATGTGAAAAGCCCTTCCTTTAATATGCCCGTCCTTTAATTGATAGTTCCCTCTGGCTGTCAGGCTAATCAGAATGATTCATGTTTCTTATTTCTAGCTTATAAATTTTTAGTAAAATTTATGGTATGTTGGAGTTGTATTTTTAATGAGTATTGTATATACTTTATGATAATTTTAGATCCTCCTTGTATAATATGCAGCTGATATATTTCTGCTTATTTAAAAATTGTAACAGTTTGCACTTGTAAATGGTTTTAGAGATTTTTAAGTGTTATTTTTTTGCTTTTCTGATATATTTTGAATCGTTTATGATTTTTAGCCAGTTAAGGCATTTTTCTCTGTAAAAATATTATCCTTTAAAATGATCCATCGTTTTATAATGTGGTTTCCAGAAATATGTTTTGCTGAAAGGCAATTATACATATAGAGCATAAATTATGGAGTGATTAAAATAATTTATTGCTTTCCAAAAGGCTTTATCCCAGGGCTCCGTTAAATAGTGTGCTCCACAATGCTTCTAAAATATGTATAAACTACTTTTTGATATTTAATCATAACTCTTCATGAAAAATTATAAAATAAGTACCCTTTCGCATTGGGAATTTTTCACTAGCTGGGGTTTTGAAATAAATAAAACACAGTTGTGTTTGACCTAGAGAGAATGATGGATTTGAAAGGGCATAAGCGGATGGTACATTGCCCCATTAGAAATTGAATGGCAGCCAAGTTGCTCTATCTCCAAGCCATCTTCCTCCAGGGCCTGTGGGTGCAGTTAGCTCCCTTCATGTCATTTGTCTTTGCTGGACCTCAACCCGCTCTGGTATCTCCGCCTGAAGTTAGAGTGCATCCTGGCGCTCAGACTAATCTGAATGTAGGACAGTTTGACCCTCTTTTTTAGGAGAGATTGTTGTCTGTAATTTAAGATCTGGGGGCTGCTTCCCCAGGTGGTCACATCTGAGTTCCTCGTATTTTAAGTTTTTTTTCCAGTTCCCAGGAATTTTCCTTGGTTTCTGCTACTGCGTTTTAAGATATTCCTGTCAACCCTCATTTATAATTTTGTATGAGAACTGTGTTCTGAATTCCAGTGGCAACCTGCTCTTTTGTAATTCAATCTTGAACAAGCTGGAGACTATCGGTATAGTCTTTTCTATGTTGTTTATATTATAGCTCTTTAAGAATTGGATGTGCATGCAAAGATCTTTAACCTCACTATTAATGAAAGAATCAAAAAATTAAAACAACCTGTCAGTTGTGTGGTCTAGTGGAAAAGTTCCAGGATCAGAAGACTGAAAAACGTAGGTTCCATTCCAAGCTGTGTCACTAATTAGCTATGAGCCCATCAGCAAGTCTCTCTGGGCCTCAGTTTCTGTATTTGTAAAATAAATTGGCCTAAGTAGATCTCAGATTTTTAAGTTCCTTAGCAGACTGTTACACAGTTTCCAGCGAGCCAGCATAAGGGAGCAGGTTTCTGTACAAACTCCCTGCCTCTCTCTCCACACAGAACAGCTCTATGGATTTGATATTTTGTATATGGAATTTCTGTTTTAAGCTGTCTTTCAGCAAAAGGTTAAAAAAAAAGAAAGAAAAGTAAAAAAAAAGAAAAAGAACCTCCTCTTTCTAAGATTCGGTAATTCTAAGTACATTTTATGCTTCCCCTTTGAAGTTCCCCATCTTTTTCCGGTTCACTGGGGAGCAGGTACTTGCTTGTAGAACAGAGCTTACCTGTGTGTCAGGATGCTCTTTCTCTCCTGGAAATATCATACTATGATAGTCTGCATTCATTGAGCACTGGTGAGTAAATGAATAATTCATGTCTAGTATGGGTGCCTTTAACCTAGCTGACATATAGAGAGACCCATGTTTTTGCACATGTAGAAAACCATTTCAGTATCTTTTATGAATTGTTTTTCCATTTGCTCCTGACCTCTCTTTCTGCTCTACGCTGTTTTAGTTTGTACCCTAATGAATAGTTTGGGTCACCACTAATTGTGTAACTTTTGGCAAATTACTTAACCTCTCAGAGACTCAGTATTTTATTCTTTAAAATGGTGATTGGCCAAGTTGAATTATATTGTCTGAGTTTCCTTCTAGCTATAAAATTCTGTGAAATTCTGTCTCTATAAGAGTTCAGGTTAATGAGTCAACGATTAACAGATGCCAATGTAGTGTCATTGAGAATCCAGAATTTACTTAGATTTGGCAAACTTATTTGTATGTGTATTTAAAGAGAGGAGTCTCTGAGAGGTTAAGTAATTTGCCAGAAGTTACACAATTAATGTAATTAATTACATTAATGAAAAGGTACAGCCGTATAACATGGGTCTGTTCTTCTACCTATATCTTCTCTATCCTGCATACATGCTCAGTATTGCTTGTGTCTGCTCAGAAGGGAATGCATTATTTCACTCACTGGTAGCTAGAACGAACTGAAATGTAAGCTTGACTCTCAATTTGGAGATCCCTGTCTGCCCAAAGGGTGGGAAGGTAATAGTATTTAACCTAAAAATACAATCTGTTCTCTGATTCAGAGTAAACAAGATTTTATTATATCAAAAAATAAGTAGCTTCTGAAAATAACTATTATATTATTTGGTAATAAAGCTTCTTTATAAGAAAATATGTAAAAAAATAGACATCAGCAGCAGAAAGGCCCATATCAACAGTCAACGTAGATGGAAGGTGTTATAAATGAATATTCAGGTAAATAATAAGCTTAAAAATTAACAGTTACATTTTTAAAAATTAAGTCTAAGTGTTTAATTTGAAATATTTTGGACTAAAGTCATCTAGATTTTTCAATTCAAGTCATGAGAGTGTTAGAATTTCTTTGGTTATCATCTTCCATATATTAAATATCTACGGAAAACTAGAATTAGTTCTCAGAAAAATACATCTAGTTAATCTCTGTATTCAACATCAGAGTAGTTCCAATTGTTAACTTGGAGGAACCAAAAAAAAATTTAAAAACCAAAAATCTTTAGAGACTCCAGAAAAAGAAGCTGCAAGTCATACTTAGTATACAAAAAAAATCTTTATTCTAGTCTTTTAACTCAGCTGAAATTTAAACAAACAAACCTTTAATTACAAACATCAGGTTTCCACTTGTGTTGAAATATTTGCAGTGAAATTCCCCATTAAATTTAATATGCGAAGCATAATTTATACGATTAATTCTCTGTGGTATTAGATTTATGGAGAAAGTAGTTTAATGATAAACAGTATCTAAATGTTTAAAGCCCTGTTATTATTTCCTTTCTGCTTACTGCATAAAGCAGAAAGAGTAGGCTAGCTCTGTCATTTACTAGCTGTATGTTTTTTGACAAATTACTCAACCCCTGTGAGCTCCTTTCTTGTTCAGACTTCTGATGTACCTAAAAAACTAGTAAAATATTTTACAGATATTCAAGAGTTTGTTTTTCTCTTCAGACAAAACTATTTTATACATTATTCTCCTGAGATCTGAAAAGGCTTTACGTATTGGTGACCTCTGTGGTTTTTTACTTTTGTTTTGTTTTGTTTTTTCGTTGTACTGTTTAAACATTTTACAAACTCGATAACACATTTAATCTTAGTAGGAAACATGGGAAGTAAGTACTAATATTATCATTCTCAGAGTAAAGATGAGGAACTGAGGCACAGATGTGTCAAGGAGCTTGCTAGAGGTCCCTGGCTGGTAAATCAAAGGTCCAGGTCCAGGTCCAGGTGGTCTGGCTTCAGTGTCCCTGTCCCTATGTAATAAAAGAAAAAACATCAAGCCAGATGACACTGATAACTATGATAATTCAACAGTTCTCAACTGTATAAGAGGAAAAGAACCCCTAAGGGCTCACACATTTAAATCTTGTGTGTTCTCAGGAAATGATACCTTAAAAGGTGTTGCATCACCAGGAGGAAGTGTGGTTCTAAAATAAGGAAGAAAACCTTACTTTAAGCAACGGCTACTACTAATGTTATATAACAAATATAATAGAACGAAATATTTTCAAAGAAGCCATAGTAGGAGTAGGGCTAATAATCTCAGGTATATGATGAATCAATATTAGACTCTCTCAGGATGAACACAATATAATACTTTCTTATGCTCCATTATGATCGATTCCTTCGATATACTAGGAAGCTATCCCCATTCTACTTCAAGTACAAATAATTACAAAAGATAGCTTAGGGGTTATATACTTATTGTGTATACAGGCATTTTTCTTCCTAACTCTCATGTCTACTTAAGTGACAGCCTGTGTCTTTCACCTCTGGCTAATATTTAGCCTCTGTACTTTTTACCTGTGTGAGTTTTTTAAAAACATCTTTATCGAAGTATACTTTACATACCATAAAATTTACTCATTGCGAGTGTACTTTTGAATGGTTTGTAGTAAATTTATACAATTGTGGAACTTTGAACACAGCCTCCTTCGAGAACATTTTCATTATGCCAGAGTGCTCCCATGTGCCAGTTCGCATTCTCTTCTGTGAGGTTTTTGATACCTTTACTGTTAGATGATTAGTCATTTCCCCGTATATGTTCTCACACTCCTCTTTTAGGTTGCTTTGTCTTGTTGTTTTATCTCGTTTCTATGAAGTTAGTTTTTATCCTTTATTTTGGTTTCTTTTAACCTTGAGTTATTATTCAATCAAGTGACCTTGTTATGAAGACTTTTAAGGGAATCAAATGACAGTTCTTAGTCCACAGGAATTTAACTGCTGTCATTCCAGTCACTTCTTGGCTTCTTGTATTCTGACGCTGTTGGTACGTGAATTGGTGCTCATGGAGGGAGATGAGCCGTGTAGAAAGATTGGTGTTAGGGGTCTTCTCGAGTGGAGAAATCTGTGACTGCTGTGTGCCTCCCTGTGTGCCCGCAGTTTGCCCTTGTTATATATCCAGCAGATGAAAAGCCTCTCTGGGTAAGTAGAGAAAGAGTGAAGAAGGCCCATATGTGTATACCTTTTCATCTTCTCTTTCTATGTAGAAAGAAGTGTTACCCTCCCTTCTTTCCTGTAGGGAAAAGCTAGGAGTCTAGTGAGGGTTCAGTGTGCTCTTGGGAGGATGGAATAATTGAGACGACTGAGCTGAGACATGTTGCATTCAAAAATCTTAGTTTGCAGGGAGCAAAAAAGAAATTGCTTACCCTTGATCCCATCTTCTCCATTTTTGTAAAGAACTCAGTAGAACACGATGTAGCTGGCTCAGTTCAGAAACTTGAAGCATGATGAAACCCTGATCCAAGAGAGTTATCTCTATGATGCAAAAGAAAAGAAAAGGAGACGTGAATATGGAAGCCGTGAGGCCAGGACATGATAATGCACTAGAAATAAATTTAATACATGTAAAGATTTTAAAGCGCTCAAGTTAGAGTCCTGCAGAAAAATGAAATTTAAATATAATGAAATTTAAATCTAGTTTAAATCTAATAATAAATTAGATCAAAGAGCAACTGGGGGAAGGATCTATACAGACTACAGAGTAGACGATAAAAAATAGGAGAAATATTCTAGTTTCAGATTCAGAAAACCACGTTTTTAATTCTTGCCCTAATACTAGTCAGCAAGAATCTTGAATACATCACTTAACTAATCTGGACATCAGTTTCCTCATGTATAACATGAAAGGGTTCTCTTATCTCCATTAAATCTTACAGATTCTTTGCGCTTTAAAATTATACAATGAGATGCAACTTACATAATGAGAAATTCATCCTTAACCATCAGGGAAATGCAAATTATAATCATAATAAGATATCACTACACACCTATCGCAATGGCTAAAAGAAAACATAACAATGCCAAATGCTGTGGAGGATGCAGAGAAACTGGGTCAACTCTGCATTGCTGGTGGGAATGTGAAATAGTACGGCTATTCTGGAAAGGGTTTGGCAGTTTCCTAACAAAACTAAACATACAGTTACTATACGACCCAGCATTTGCACTCTTGGACACTTATCCCAGAGAAATGGAAATTATGTTCACACAAAAACCTATGCAAGAATGTTTATAGCACATTTATTCATAATAGCCTCAAACCGAAAACAACCTAGATATCCTTTAAACAAACTAGTGTATTATACTATGGAATACTACTCAGCAATAAAAAAGGAATGACTCATGCAGCAACTTGGATGAATCTCCAGAGACTTATGCTGAGTGAAAATAAAATCCCCAAAGTTTACTGACTGTACGACTCCATTTATATAACATTCTCGAAATGATACAATGATAGAAATATGGAATAGATTAGTGGTTACCAAGGATTAGGACTGGGGGAAGGGTGAAGGGAGAGAGTAGGTTTGGTTATGAAGGGGCAACAGGAGAGATCCTTGTGATGGTGGAATTTTTCTGTGTCTTGACTGGTGGTAGATACGCATCTATCCTTGTGATAAACACATACACTCATAAACACACCGATGAATACAAGTAAAGCTGGTGAAATCTGAATAACGTGGATGGACTGTATCTCTATGTCAATGTCCTGGTTATGAATTATGATATTGTACTATAGTTTTCCAAGATGTTATTGTTGAGGGAAACTGCATAAAGATTACATGGGGTCACTGTAATATTTTTTACAACTGCATGTGCATCTATAATTATCTCAAAAAAGAAAACCTAAACTGTGCATATTTTATTCACTCTTGTATCCCCACTGTGTGGAATTGTGTTGAGTACATAGAAGGTGCTCAATAAATTATTAATTTATTGGATGAATGCGGAGAGAAGTAGAGAGAGAGAGAGGACTCTCATGGAAGAACTTGCATATGTATAAAATGATTCTTTCATTTGGATCATAAAAGGAGGAACTGGTCACTGCTTAAAGCTGTTTGGCTAATTTCACCTAGAATAAAAAACCTTTATCCTACAAATTCTACTTGATTATAAGTAGTTTTGCAGTTGACTCGAGACTCAACTTGAGTCTCTGCCATGTTGATATGTGGTGTTATTCCCTCCTCCCGCCCCCGCATCTCCAAATCCTAGAAAGAGGGATAAACTAAAATGCACTTATGATAAATTAGTTTCAGATATCCAGTCTCCATAGATAAATGGCTTCAGAGACTTGATTACAGTAGCCTTATAATAAGTCTTAAAGTCTTGTAGTGTACGTACTCCAATTTTATTATTTTCAAAGTTGTTTGGCTATTAGGTACTTTTTGTTTTAAAGTGAAGTTTAGAAAGAGCCTGTCAACTTCTACACATACAAATTTTGATTGGGATTTTATTGAATCTATAGATCAATTTTGGAAAAGTTGAGACTGTAACAATACTGAGTGTTCTGAACCATGAACCATGGTATATCTCTTCATTTTTTTAGATATTCTTTAATTCTCTCAGCGGTGTTTTGGACTTTCCATTTACAGGTCTTACAAATCTTTTGCCAGATTTATCCCTAAGTATTTTATATTTTTAAAACTTTCCATTTACAGGTCTTACAAATCTTTTGCCAGATTTATCCCTAAGTATTTTATATTTTTAAAATTCTCAATTTCCAGTGCTTGTTGTTAGTATGTAGAAATGCTGTTGATTTTTGTATATCACATATCACTTTCATTCACATTCCGTTGACTAGAACTCAATCATAGCCACCCCTGCTGAAGGTTTGACTCTAGCTGTCTTCCCAGAAAGAAAAGAAAACAAAATTTATGAATAGCTAACTAGTGACAGCCCAAATATTGACTATGTGATGAAAATGTTCAAGACATAGAAGTCTCTCTATTTTCGTTGCAGTGTAATATATTTTTATCATGCAAAAATTGCTTTCGGGAGCATTTTTAAGTTTTAACCCCTTCATATGATGCCAATCATGTACGAATAGATTCACTAGTAGAACATAAAAAGAAATAATAACAGAATTAAGCTTATACACGTATTCGTCATTTGATGAAGGTAACACTTCAGAATTGCTGAGATGAACTTGGAGTTGTAATTTAATATAAAAATCTTAGCAGCAACGCAGACATGTAATGTTTGAGATACCTATCAGATTGGGGAGATGCCCGGGCTAGAAGTAAAAATTGGGGAGTCATCTGGGTATAGATGATATTTAACGTATGAGATTGATGAAATCGCCAAAAGACAGAGTAGAGACTGAGTGCTAGCAACTCCCAGGTTCAGAAGTTTGGCAGGTGAAGACATAGCAAAGGAGACTGAGAAGTAAGAGTCCAGGGTTAGGAGGAAAATCAGTGTGGGAGGTTAAGTGGAGAAAATTTTTCAAAGAGGAAGTGACCCCTGTGCCAACTTATAAATCACATAAGATGAAAACTGAGAATTGACTATTCAGTTTAGCTATGCAGAGGCCATTGGTGACCTTGACAAAAGCAGTTTCAGGGAGCTACAGAGACAAAAGCCTGATTCGAAGGAATTCAAGAGAAAATGAGAGGAAAAGAATTGGAGATAGCAATTTTAGACAGCTTTCAGGGAGTTTTGTTCTAAAGATAGGCAGACAAGCAAGGTGGTAGCTGGGGAGGGCTCTGTGGTCAAGAGAGGATTTTTTGTTTTAAGACGAAAGAACTTACAAAATGTATATGTGCTGATAGAAATGATATAGAGAAAATACATGATGCAAAAGAGAGACTGGAAAATTGCTAGGATTCTATCTTTGATGAGTGAGAGGGAATGGGATCTAGTACCCAAGCGATGTGGCCTTAGAAGGATGGACAGTTCAGCCATCGTAACAGGAGAGAAGATGGGGAAGCAGGGGCACAGTTGCAAGCAGGTAGGTAAATGTGCCAGTGATGAAAGTCTCGTATTATTGCTTGTGTTTTTTCAGAGTAGTACAAAGCAAGGTCTTCAGCTACAAGTGAGACTGGGGAAGAAGGGATGAATTATTCACCTGGAGTGGGGGGACTGGAGAGAAGTATCATTGGCAGACAACACTAAAGGCTCTCTTGATGTTAGTAGTCATGAACTTAGAGTAAAAACAGTCAGCCTGGTTTTTGTTTTTCTCCAGCGATGTTGTGCTCCATAGGTGCAGGCCCAGGGTAGGCAGTGTTAGTTTAGCCAGGGTTAGGTTTTGTCAGGAGGCTTTAAGGAAGTAAAAACAAGGCAAAGGAGTGAATTGAAGTGGGCTTAAGAGAAAAGCGAGGCCATGGGGTGGTGAAGGATAGGGGAAAACTGGTAGGCTCAGCTCAGATCGGAGAATCGTAGGGCTGGGGTATGAGAGAGGGTGAAGAAGGGAATCCTTGATTTGAGATTGTAAATAGTTTTCAGTCATGACCAGATAAAGGCCAAGAGTGAAGGAGAAGAGATCAAAGGATTGTAAGGCCAAAAAAGTGGAAGGATTTCTATGTGGATCCTGGATCCGTGCTCAGAACCTGAAGGCCTTTTCTATTATTTCCTAATATTCTTGTTGCTGATATATTATCTGATGACAGTTTTAGTATTTCTACCGGGTAAGAGTTTCTTGTCTCTTCTTTCATAGTTTCTGTTTCTTAGTCCTTGGTGCTCTACAAGATTTTCTTGGTATTAATTGTCTTTCATTCCTTCTATTGCATTTAAAGTTGTGGCCATTATATTTCTAATTTCCAAGCGTTCTCCCTTCTGATTAACTTTTCATAGCATCCATTTCTAGGGAAAAAAATAGGTTTTGATGATCTGCATGATTTGTTCTAATACATATATAGTTCATTTTCTCCATTAAGTTCTTTTTCTCCAATATAGTTCTTTTTCTCCATTAAGATCATACCTGCACTCAGCTATTATATTTTTACATATAATTTTTTTCTAAGTGAGAAAGTATATTATGTTAGTAGTTAACATTTAAATATCTTTTCATTTTTAGGTATCAAAAAGTAAAGATGGAAAAGAACAAAGTGAAACTGTATCACCGTCCGAAGATGAAACATTCTCCTGGCCAGGTCCCAAAACGGTGATGTTGAAAAGAACATCTCAAGGCTTTGGTTTTACATTAAGACATTTTATTGTTTATCCCCCAGAGTCTGCAATTCAATTTTCATATAAGGTAAGAGAAATAATTAAAGTAACTCGAAAAAAGCACAAGGCTATTCTTGTCTCTACCTTGTCTTCCTTCTGTCTTAGAAGTGTTCTATTTTCATTGTTATTATATTCTTTTAGATGTTTTTCTACCTTCCAGAACAAAAACTTTAATCTTCTCTGAAAGGTTTATACTGGTTATTAACTCCACATCTATTTTGCTAGGACTTGGAATTTCAAACTTCATTCTGTTTTTTTTTTTTTTCTAATACGTATCTGTTTTTCTACTATCTAGAAAGATGGTGGGTTTTCTGGGCAGAGAATGTAGACAAAATAGTTGGTCAAAATATTCTGACAGTTATAAAAAGTTATCGGGATTAGAATAATACTTAACTTTCAGATATGTAATATGATGGCAAGTCGGAATCTAAAAACACAGCTTCTTGCCAGAGTGAATTACATTAACACGCTTCAGTGTATAGTAACATGGTCTAATAGGGGGCGGCATGGACTAATTATACTGGCAGCAGACGCACTGAGTACTTGCCCTGTGTTCTTTACTGTTCTTTGTGAGCGTTATCTCACTTCATTCTTAGCTCCATGTAACAGATGTGGAAACTGATCTGAGTCACATAATGAGAGAGTAACTTGTGGATTTTAACTTGTCACCATGAATGCCTGATGCTTAACTATTGTACAACAGTGCGAAGGAAATAATGATATTTAGAAGCGTTGTGAGATCTTGGCCAAGGCACTTAACTCTTCTTGGCTCCTGGATTTCCATTTAATTCGAGGGAACTGAACTAGAAGATTAGAAAATCTTTTCTAACCCTTAATTTCTACGGCTCTGAGGTGGTCTTTTAAAATGTGGTGTCAAATTGCTTCTGGAGATCACACACTTCTTACTATATCTTTCCAGTAAAATGTTTTAAGTTCTTTAAAGTACTGAGTAGTTTTTAAGAATTATGAATAATTGCTACCTTTGGAATTAAAATTGATCACTTTGGGTTTCTTGAAATGTCTATAAAACTACTGAACTGGGTTCTCTGAGAATCTGCTTTATCTTAAAATATCTAAAATAGTATTCTTGTGTATTAGGTTACATGTGAGAGCACTTGATAATTTAAGTGTCCCTTTAATTACATATTAAGACTGAATTTATTTTTGTGTTTTTGTTTTGAAGGAGAGCTTTGGGTCATAATGAACATATAGGTATTATAATTTTTATAAGATAACTTTACCAAACACAAGTTAAAATACATCATCATCACCATCATCATCATTATTATTATCATTATTATTATTATTGGGAAATATTTCTAGAAATTTTAGTAACACAGTATAATTGTTAACAGTGTAGTCATTGGGAGTCAAAAGAGCCTGGGTTTGAGTTTCATCTCTACCCCTCGTTAGCTCTGTGACCTTGGGTAAGTCACCTAAGAGACAATAAAAGTACCTTTCTCACAGATTGTTATGTTGATTAAAAGATATAACACATGTAAAACACTTAGTACAGGCGTTGGCATACAGTAACGCTCAGTAAACTTTAACTGTTAATGCTATTATTAACACAAATGTTTTTGCAAATAGGTCTCAGACTTATAAATTTTACATGGAAAATATATACTGAAATCTTTTCCTTTTCAATTATGATTTTTGTCCATTCACATCAAAGGAATTTAAAAAATAATATTGTATAGCTTTAGAAAATGTGAAATGAATACAACAATGTATTATGTCACTTAGCTGGTAGCAGAGCTTATAACCAGAAAAAAGTATATGTTTGGTCAGCCAGAATAAAGGTCAAAAGTTATATAATAGATCAGTCCTTCACTAAGTATCCTTTTTCTTTCTACAGTATGTTGTAGCTCTCTTATGATAGATGCTCAACAAATATTTGAATAAATGTATTTTCATACAAGTTTTTCCAAAGTGCTTTTCTGATTTCCCAGCTAGAGGTAAAAAACATGACAGCAAGGCAGCCTGGTAACAGTGAAAGCAACCAGGTAGCTAAAGCTCAGAATCGAATGCAAGAAATGAAATATATAGCAATTTGGAGCGAGTGAATTTATAATAAAGATAGTTCTGGGTCCTGTAGCAGCCCCTTAAAGGCACATTTTAGTAAAGTACAGTAAATAAGGACCAGCCTGGCCCTCTCTCCCAAGTTCTAGGTGCATCTGTCAAGCTGCCTGCTTTTGACACCTCTACTTGGGTATCTCTATTAGGCATCTTACACTCAAAGTGTCAGAAACTGAACTCCTGATGTCCTCCCTCTAAGTTGGCTTCACCCACAGCCTTCCTGTCTCTGTTTATGAAGGCTCCATCCTTCTGGCAGAAGGCTCTGTTAATTAGATTGTACTTGGCACGCTCTAGGAAGGGCAATTTACATTGGATTGAGCCTTGCTATGATTTCACCAGAGTTTATAAATATGTATTCATGTATGGATATATATTTTTTTTATTTTGTAGGATGAAGAAAATGGCAACAGAGGAGGTATGCTGTAAAAGTTTTAATTTTTATCTGAATGTTTTTCTATTCATGCCTTTCTGTTCTTTAAGTAATATTAAATAAAAGGATATAGTTTTTGGAGTCCAAATATATAACTGTTTTTAATGTGAAAGTCATAGAAATGAAATATTTTTACCATGGATTTCAAAGTTTTATGAATTTATTGTTTCATCATAATTTGAACATGTGATGATTTTATTGTTAATTATATATTAGTGTTTATGGGAGGAATATATCATGATTCTGAGGAAAGTAATTCTGAGATTTTTATCCAATTAGTAATTTTTTAAATTTAGTGATTCTTTTAGGTAAGAAGTGCTGTGTGTTTTATCTACTTGATTTATTGATTCAAATATTTAAAAGTAGAGTATTGTGGTTCTTGTAGTTAGTCTTACTGTTGGATTTAAACATTATATTTAATTAGCTTAAAAGGAGAATCAGGCTGGGGATAGGGTTATATCTTAATAACTCTCACTTTTTTTTGTTTTAATATTGTATGAACTCCAGTGAGTTAAAATTTACACACGATAAAATGCGCTTGCTTTTAAAACTTTTATTTTTAGATAGTTTTAGACTTTTAAAAAAGTTTCCAAAACAGTATAGAAAGTTTTCATTAATCCTTAATTCAGTTTCCCATAATATTAAAAACTTACATAACCATAGTACAATGAACAAAATGAAGAAATTAACATTGGTATGATGCTGTCACCTAAACTGTAGACTTTATTTGGATTCTTACCAGTTTTTCTGCTAGCGTCCTTTTTCTGTTCCAAGATCCTGCGTTGCATTCAGTTGTCATGTCCTCTTTGTCTCCCCTAATCTGGGACAGTGCCTCATCTTTCCCATGTTTCATGCCCTTGATACTTTTGAAGAGTACTGCTCAGTTATTTTGTAGAATGTCCTTTAATTTGGGTTTATCTGATATTTTCTCATCATTAGTTTGAAGTTATGCATTTTTATCAGGAATGCATTTGCACCTATTTTCATTAAGCATATAGTATTTTGATAATGCATAAATTGTGAAACCACCATTCCAATCAAGATATGCTATCAAAAAGAACCTTTCTGCCATCCCATAAAGTTCCCTTGTTCCCCTTTGCTGTCAGCACGCTGCTCACCCTAGACAATCAGTAATCTGCTTTGTGTCTTTAGTTTTGCCTCTTCTAGAATTTCTTCTGAATGGAATAATACAATTTATACTCTTTTGTTTCTTTCACTTGGTGTAATATTTTTGAGATTCACCGTATTGTATGTATAGGTACTAATAGCACTATCTTTTTTGCTGGGTAGTTTTCCCTTATATGGATATACCACAGATTGTTTATCCACTCACCTTTCATAGACCCTTGTAATACCCGTATTTGATTTGAGGTCTTGGAATGGTTATATTAAGGTTTAAAATGAGAGGAAATGGTTTCTTTCAGCACTATCAAAAGTAATCTGAGAGTGTAGGGCCAGGTAGGACCCTTCATAGTTGTCACAGTTGTGCGAGATAGGCCACTCCTGTGTCACCATCTGTCATGCACCAGTGTTAAGGATGAATTCCAAATGTTACTTGGCAAGGGTTAGAAATTGGCGTCAGTGGGAAAGGGAAAATTTACAAAGCCAGTATCAGCAAGAGAAAAGAGGATGCAGGTCTTTTATCTTCCCATCATCCTATGGAATGAAGTGCTGATGCTGGGCAGCCTGCTGGGCACACAGCATCTGGAATTTTACACCTGTCGTATTCTGTTTTCTCTTGGAGAGAAATACACTTCTAACACATGTAGAAGAACATAGTTATAATTATAATACTTTGCACGAATTATTATATATCTGACATAGCTCACTGAAGTGAATGGATTTAATCACATGCTTTGGCTGGAGAGAATAGACTTTTAACATCTGTAAAGAAAAACCAGAAGGTCCAGGTTCAACACAAGGCTATTTGGAGGGTCATGGTAAAGTGAGACCGAAGGGTGTGACCTGCTGGGGAGTATTACAATTTAATACCTATTTTATTTATTGACTTATACCTAATCTCATCCAAGAAAGGGTTTATGTCCACATGCAGAATTACCTGTATTACAGTAAGATAAAAAATAAGGTTAAAAAGTTCATGGCAAAGAAAAATTAATTAAACTGACATTTGGGAGATTTAGTACATAAAAATGGGTGCTGTAGATTCTACACTGTTATCAGAAATGAGCTCTAAATCTGCTTTTGAGCTTTTCCAGTGGTCAAAGCAAAAACAAAAATACGATTAGTTAAGAATTCACATTATCCATAAGAAAACAACTTCTCGTTTACACTGAAGTCTGAGAAAGGTTTCTCCAATGGGTCCTCATAATGGAAAGCAAAGAGTAATGCAATAGATAATATCCTCAGTACCATTTCTTCATGTGGCTATTTTTTAGTGGATCCTTTAACATAAGCTGATTTCAAAACCCTAACATCCAGTTCAGTTTTAAGGGCTTCTCAACTGGGGACCGTTTTGCTCTCCAGGGGACACTTGGCAACATCTGTAGACATTTTTGGTTGTCACAGTTGGGGGGACGGTGCTGTGCTCCTGGCATGTAGCAGGTAGAGGCCCAAGGTGCTCCTGAACAACGTATGATGAACAGGGGCAGCACGCCCACAGCAAAGAATTATTCAACCCAAAATGTGAATAGTGCCTCTGTTTACAATCCCTGGATTACAAGGATGGACCCTAATACAGCGTGGTCTAACCGTATATGTCCCTGAATCTGTTAATACAGTGACAATATTCAGACCATTTAGAAGAATGGACATTGAAGGTGGCATGTCCAGTGATCTCTTATGATGATTATTCTTTACAACTGAATTTCTATATGAATTGAGTTACTGCTGTAATTTGAGATTAAATTGCCTGGCTGTTCTACTGGCATTTTATGTTATTGATGAAAGAATTGTCATAAGTAAGAAAGAGGTTACATTTTAAGAAAATAGAGTCAATATAATAACAACTAGAAGGTAAAATAAAAGAAAAAGTTAACAAAGAGTAAATAATTGAAGTGTAATAAAAAGTTAACATCAGGAGCCTAACAGATTGATAGAGACAATAATTATAAGCCTAGTTAACAAAAATTTTAAAGACTAATAGAGGAATTAAAATAAACACAACAAAATTAAGGCTTTAAAATAAAAGAAGTACAAATTCAAGCACCTCACCTCCTGTGAAGCAAGATTCATCAAAGTAAGACATATATAAAGTCCAGAACATTAATACTTTTTTTTCTTAAGAAGAATGCGAAAGGCATAGAGTACCTAAAGAAACTGTTTTATAATATACCTGGAAGGAGAACTGCTTGATTTCACCCCCCTCCCCCCACCCCTAGAATGGTAGAAATTAGCATATGACTGAGGACTTAATCTGCACCAGGCATTGTAACATATATTGTTATTCTTTTTAATCCTCACTATAATGCTGTGTGATGTGAGACAATATTCCCATTTTGTAGATGTGGAAACTGAGGCTGGGAAACATAAAATAACTTGCCCAAGATCTCACAGCTAAGTGACAGAGTTGTGTGTGTCCAAGTCAGGTGTATCTAACTCCGAAATCCATCTTCTTTAACTCTGCCATCTTACTTCTGTTGACTTATTTTTAAGTCTTTCTTCACTTCTTTAATTTGTTTTAAGAATAATTATGTCTTTTAAACAATAGTTTGACTTTAGAGTCAAGAATTGGGAGATAAATACAGGGCATATTTAGAATGTTATGAAATTAACTGTAAAATTTCTCTGCCTTGAGAAAGTTAAAAACAAGGAAACTTGATCCATATTTATACGAATATGTACCTAAGGACAAAGAAATCACATGAAAGTCAGAGATATCCCAAGTTTAGAGGCCCCGAACATCTTAAAGGAACAACCATCAATGGTTCCTCAATCCTGAGTGTCTGGCTAGCAGTGGACCTGGAAAGTTCAATGAGTTTAAAGGAGGGTGGTAAAAATTAGCATATGATTGAGGACTTTATCTACAGCGGGCAGTGTTCTGTCTGCCTTTGCTTCCCAGGGCCAGGTTTTACTCTTATCATCCCGATTGGTAATGGGGGTCATAGGTTAGTCCACAAAGGCCTAGTTAGTTTAAGGATAGTAGTCGTAATACTTTTCCAACTAAACTGATCAATTCACGAGAACATAGTCTATGTGAAAAAATTTCTGACTTCTGAACAATTGTAGATCAGTTTTTAGAATGCAACCTATTTAGAGACAGACCACGTATAATTTATTACTTCAATTTAATGAATATTATGATTTTCATTTTATTTCTCACTTCATTTTAAAATTTATTTTCAAGCATATTGAGATTATGAAACTCTTTTATGTGAATTTTGTTTTAATGAAATAGAATCCTGGCCTCCAGTGTAATGATCCGAGTCATAGCCTAGAGCCACTGGAGAGAAAATAATTGCCAGAATTGTATTCAGACTCCTAAGAGATCCTCTCATAATGCCAAAAATTCTGTGAAACAGTTGAAAGGTTTCATTTTGGTATTCTTTCCTTTTGGCAGTAGAGTGAAATCTCTTTGCCACTCAATTTTCTGATTATTTTTCTTACCCAACTTCTCTGTTCTATTCTATTTCTTATATCCTATATGTGTGTACTGTCTTGTATTTTAAAATTTATGTTTTTTTCTTGTTATTTATTTTTCTTTCTGTACCGTAATGCAAATAACATTTACAAGAAAAAGGCCATTAAGGTAGGAAAATATTTTTTGGTGATAATAGTTGCTTGTGGATAATTGCTATCTTGCTGACATCTTGTTGTCCCTTTAAATCTCTAGAGAAAATATTCGTAAATAATCAAAATAGAAATAATTGAAAGTTTGTAATTACTATTATGTCTTCCTCTTCCATGAGTAAAAATTCTCAGTGTTCTAAAATGTTATATCATTTTGTTAGGTGCTTAAATAACTGTTAGATTTCTACTTTGGCTTTAAAATTTATATTCAAGCATGTTAATAGTAGAGAAAAAAGTAACTGGGAATTCTATAAATTTTCTTAGTAGTAAAAATTTCTGTCTTTTAATTGCAATTTATTCGGGCTAAACAGCTCTATAGCCTGTGTTAGTTTTCTAATAACCAAGGCTCTTTTAGTGGGAAGAGATAGAAACTCCTGAAACCACCTCAGGAAAGAATTGTTAATTCTAAAAGCCAACAGGGAATCTCCAGATTTTGATTATACTTGATTTTCTCATGAGCTGACTTCTGTATTAGGTACAACCCTCACTATATCTTTCTTTCCTTTTTCTCTCATTATAATACTCTGAATTCCTGAGAGAAATCTAATTGACCCACTTCATCATTTTATACCAGCTATGCAGTACTCACTATTTTCAGAGTCCAAATGTTCTTCATTTTAATGAAGAGGCAAATTCCATAAAATTAAGGAAATGCATGCCGTTAATTTTCATTAATAGGTCGAAAGCCTATCCTCTCAAGTTAATATAACACTAAAATGTGGATCTGAAAATTTGTTGTAAGAATATATTCTTATGGGCAGGTCTAAGGTCTGTGATGTGCTGGTAGGGTGTCAGAAGCCCGTTTTATTACTTAAAAAATGTAACAATACTGACTGAGCTCCACGGATCTCTTCTGATGTCTTTGGGAATGAGTGTGAACTCCTTATTGACATTTTAAAGTATTTGAGTTTCTGTGGTAGTTACGTAAATATTCTAATTAATTGCATATTTTTAATTAAGTTTTTGTACTGTTCAGTAAAATAACCTCAGGTATCTGAAATTGTCTTGAAGATATTTAAGAAACAGGAATGGTGGTTGTGGTGGTGATGATGATGATGATGAAGATGATGATGATGATGATGACGGTGATAAGGGTGATGGCGATGATTGTGATTGTGATGATGATGGTGGTGGCAATGGAAATGATGGTAATGATAGTAATGGTGGTAGTGACAGTGTGGAGGTGGCAGTGGAAACTAACTTACCGTGTGCCAGGCACTGTTATAAAACTTCTCATGAGTTAACTCATTAATCCTCACAACAACTTTTTGGGGTAAATATTATCATCATTTTCATTTTTTAGATGAGAAACAGGCACAAATGTTTACGTAACGAGTAAGGGGCAGTGTTGAACTACAAACTCTGGCAGTCTGGTTGTAGAGTTCCTCTCAATTTCTATCATAATTTCTCGGAAAGTTCTTTACTCTCACGTAATTCATTCTTGAAAATGTTTAAGAAAGAACATTCTCTTCCCTCGAAAGTTAAGGAGCATTAAAAGATCCCTAATTCAACTTTCAGATACAGTTTTGGCTAACATAATATTAGCATTTCATACTTGTTCTTTAATTTTCTTCTTTATCTCTGTAATTGAATATGTCCTATTGGCTTAAGTCTGTTGAGCTTAAGGATAAAACATTATTGCTTTAATATTTGCATTTGATTTCCATCTTTGATTCAGTTATACTTTTGATACCTATGTATCTTGTGACCGATATAACGTTTTTTGGTATCGTTTTTCAGTTTTTGTTATGAAATGATAAGGGCACTTATAGGTATTTGCCAAAGATAAATGAAACGGCCCGGGAAAATAGTTGTACAGGCATCTTCATAACTGCTTTATTCACAAAAAAATAACACTGGATTTGACCTAAATATTCGTCAACATATCAATGGATAACTAAATTGTGGTATATCCATACAGTGTAATACACATAACATCATGGATCAGTCTCAGAAACATTTATTTTATTGGTGAAATCCATGTAACATAAAATGCACCATTTTGAAGGGAACAGTTCAATGGCATTTAGTACAAATTAAAGGACATGTATTAAATGTTATACATCTACCACCTCTGTCTAGTTCTAAAACATTTTCATCATCTCAAAAGGACACTCATATTCAGGAAGCAGTCATTCGCTATTCTCCCCTCCCCTAAGTCCTTGGTGACTACTCATCTCTTTTCTGTCCCTTTAGGCTTACCTATTCTGGATATTTCATATAAATGGTATCATACAATAGTAACCTTTTTTATGTGGATGGCTTCTTACACTTAGTGTAATGTTTTGAGGTTTGTATGTGCCATGTCTGTATGTGCCGTGTATTTCTATTTATGGCTGAACAATATTCCGTTGCGTGTATATACCACATTCATTCATCTACTGATGGATATATGGGCTTTTCCACCTTTCGGCTATTATGATTAGTGCTGCTGTGATCATGCGTATACAAGTATTTGAGTTCTTGTTTTAAAATCTAGGAGTGGAATTGCTGCATTATACAGTAATTCTATTTAACATTTTGAGAAACTGCCAAACTCTTTTCCACAGCAACTGCACCATTTTACATTCCCACCAGTGATGTTTAAGGGTCCCAATTTCTCCACATCCTTACTAATGCCTGTTAGTTTCTGTTTTTGTATGATGGTCCACACAATGAGTATGAAGTGGTATCTCATTGTGGTTTTGCTTTTTCATTTCCTTACTAATGTAGAGCGTCTTGTTGACCACTTGTGTATATTCTTTGGAGACATGTCTATTCAAATTTATTGCTCATTTTTAATTGGATCGTCTTTTTGCTTTTGAGTCGGACATGTTCTTTAAGTATTCTGGATACTAGACTGTTGTCAGATCTATGATTTACATATATTTTCTTTCATTTCATAGTTATATTTGAAAATTTTTGTCTATTTGCATTTAATGTAATTAATTATATATTTGTTAATATTCCTAATTTATTTTGAAATTTATGTTTCTATTTTATTTTGAATTTCTTGTAATTCTTTTCTCTTCTTTTTTGAGATAAAATACGATGTCATTCTTTTAGTGGTTTTTCTAGAAATTATAATGTGCAAGTTAATTGAAGTCTAATGCTAATTAATATTTTTTTCTTCTCTGAAACAATGTAAGGATCTTAGAACATGTTAACTCTGCCTGTCTCCCCCCCTACCTACATGTTGACCTTTATATTATGTTGCAATTCTTTCACTTTTTACTTTCTGCAAGTTCTTTGTTTTGCCCTCATTTTTGAAAGATACTCTTGCTGCTACAGGAATTCCAAGTTGATATTTTCTTCTAGCGTATTGAAGATAATATTTCGTTCTCTTTTGTCTTCTTGTTAGTAAGAAGTCATATTTTGATTTATTGGTTTTTTGAAAACAAGCTTTTAAAATATCAGTTAACATTTTCTTTATATCTTTGGTGTTTGGCCATTTCGTAATCTTGAGTCTAGATGAGAATTTGTTTTTATGTTTCTTGTTTGGGATTCATTGAGCTTCTTATGTCTATGGATAAATGTCTATCACCAGTTCTAGAAAATTTTCATCCAGCATCTCCTCACATATTATGTGTTCCTCTGTATCCCAGCGCTCTCTTTATTTCTTCTGTGTTCTCAGTTAAACATATTTTAGATTTTCTTTTCTACTCTATCCCCATGGCTCCTAAATTTTTTTTTTTTTTTTTTTTTGGCTACATTCTAGGTAATTTCTTCCAATATATTTCAGTAATTTTCTTCTTAACTGTTTTAGAAATTTTGGTTATTAGAAATTCTTTAGGGTACTGCACCAAACATGCTCGATCACTTATTATAGTTTCCTCTTTATAATAATTTTTAGACTTATTTTTCAAATTTCTTCAAACAAGGTTGTTTTATAATCTGTCTGGTAATTCCATCATCAGAAATATTTGTGGGTTTGTTTCTCTTTTTTTTTTTCTGCTTGTTCTACCTCAGAATGTGTTTTTTGCTGTGCATGTTTGACTGTTTTGTGTTTGTTGACCTTCAGAAACTTTTACTGGAAATTCCTTGAGATCCAGGTTGACAAAGCTGTTCTTTAAGTAGATTGGTATTTCTTTTTATCCAGAGCCAAGCTATTACTAGATCGGCCTACATATCTATGTCCGGTTTGCTTTATCGCCATGTCTTGGAGATTGGTTGTCCCTTCTCCCCACTTACCTCCCGCTCCCCACTACTTTGCATAGCACCGAGATAGAGTCTGAGTTACGAGTAAGTCACCTTACCCATAAGTGTGGGGAGAGTCTCCTAATAGACACCTAACTAGACAGGACTTGGGATTTTTCTTCTGCCTACTAGGTGGAGGAGCCCTTAAAATGGAAGCTTATGCTCACTAGCCTAGACATATGTTATATTATTGATACTATTAATATTATATTATTAGTGTTTGGAGGTATAATTTTCTAGTAACTAGGCCTATATGTCATATGCATTATGGTTCAAATATACATTAAGCATTCCCTTATATGAGCTCAATTTGCCAGTACATTTATACTTCATTGGATGATTTGCTATTCATGTAGTTGTCTTATTAAAATACCTTGAAATAATCTATTATCAATGTAGTTATAATAAAATCTCCAAGTTATTTGTAGTTTGCTATTACAGGCAATGTTTCCTAACATAAGAATGTATAAGCTTATATACATACACTCATATGCTTATCCAAGACGCTTTTCACAATTAGGATTAGGGAAGGATGCAGATAGACCCTTTGCCTAATTCTCTCCTGGAAACTCCCTACTTATATTTTGGAGTCATTTAATCTGAGTGATTGTTCATGCTACGAGGTAGACAAGTGAGACTTTCAGCCTCCTAAAATGTTCGTTCCTGGGAGGTGGTGGCAGCAACACCAATCTGATATGGAGAAAAAGAGAAATAAATGAGCGATTCTGTCTCTCATCCAAAATCGGTTATTAAAATATGCAAATAAAATTCTCCTACATACCAGGACTACTCATTATGTTTATGAAAAAATAGTTTTTATGTGGTACCTAAGAACAGAGATCATTAAGGATGGAAACTGTAAGAACAAGCCTAGTAAGAACCTGGTACACAGTAGGAACTCAAATATTTGTTGAGCAAATGTATTGAATGAAGGGAGGTACCGCCTCCTTAACTTGTCACTATTCCAAAATGACTGTTCCCAAAGCTGCAGAAGTTAGCGTGTTAGTATCTGTACCTCGAGAAAAATTTATTGTGTCCGCTTTCTCCTTTTCTTTTACTTTTCTCCCATCAGTCACCTTCTAACAAAAAGTGTCAGTGACACTTTTTAAAATTAGAAATTTTATTTCACATAGCTGCTAAGTGTAAGCAGAAACAATAACAAAAACAGGACATGGTTCCATAGTGTAGCGGTTAGCACGTCTGCCTTACACGCAGAAGGTCCTGAGTTTGCGCCTCAGTGGAGCCACAGTCCATGATCTATGGCCGTGCCACCCTGAACAAGCCCAATTCCGACCACGGAAGCTAAGCAGGGTCGGGCCTGGTTAGTACTTGGATGGGAGACCACCTAGGAAGACCAGGTGCTGTAGGCATAAGTAATAATAAATAATGATAATAATAAAAACATGGTAATCCCAGACTTTGGTAGGAATTTCAGCATCATTTTTGTAAAATAAACTGGTAAGGTGGTCAACTTCAATGACAGGCAAAAAAAGAAGAAATCTCCTTACTTCACTTAAAAAGTCCCAGGAAACCATATTAACAGCAATCTAAAATGAAGAGACTTTGATTGGATTAAATTTGGCATTGTCGGAAATTCAAGTTTCTGTAGTATATTTAAGACTTTGAAAGACACACTGCATGAAGTTACTTTGTCAGTCAAGAGAATAAATGCGAAGTAAAAAAAATCTCTTTAAGGGTTCTAAAACCTTTAAGAAATATGAAATCTAGGATTTCGGAAAACTAAGGTGAGCTACTGAACAAGTAGGGCTATACAGGCGAAAAATCGAGGAAAGTCCATGGTTGGAGTATTAATACCCTAGACCGTCTCCTGAAAATAACTTCTCTACAGAAAATGTTGTAATTAGGTGATTGTGAGTTGTCTTTTCCTGGCTGCTCCATAACTTAAGACCTTGACACAGATACCGCCTAGCTAGATAGTCCCCTTTTTTTCCTGATTACTCTCCAGGTTGTCTGTGTTCAAAAATGTGATTCCTCATTCCAGGTAATAAAAAGTTTATTGCAATAGTTACAGTCCCTGCTTTCAAAGTTTAACTTTTTGTCTTGGGTGTAAAACCAGAATAGAAAGATTTGCATATGAATGTGAAATACATTAAGTCTAGAAATATATTTCCTGTCGTTTATTCATTCACTTAGCAAACATTTGTTGAGTCACGACCATGAGCCATTCACTAAAGTAATTCCCGGGAAGGGAGCAATATGGCCTCTGACCTCACTTCCTTTAGATAGTTGTTCACATGTCACCAGTTAGAGAGGACTTCCCGGACCATTTGATCAAAATCGTGTTACAGCCCTGCCCTGCTTTTCACGCTTCCTTCCTTCTCCCTCTGCTTATTATTCTCCATAGCACTCATCACCATCTCTTATACTACTTATTTCTTGTTGAACACTTTTCTGCCTCAGTTGGAATGTAGAGCAGAAAATTTATTTTGTTTATTACTTTTTACTTAAAACCAAGAACAGCTCCTAGCATGTATACTTCAGTGAATATGTATGTTCTAGGCTCTGGCTTCAAGAAGCTCCCACTCTGATGGAGGATGAAAGTGTAAAATAATTTTGTAAGTGCAAAAATAGAGGTGTGTCCAGTTGTTACAGGATCACAGCAGAGGGACAGGTTCTCAGGCGGGATGTCCTTTGTGCCGTTGACAGATGAATAGGAATTTATCAGGAAGAAGGAAAAGCAGTATTCCAGAACAGATTTCAGAGATGTTTGGAAGTTATATTTGCCCAGATTTGGGGGTAGGACTTGGGGATGGGTTATATGTCACCGGTTAAGGATGACTTGTGCAGGATTATGCCCAGCCTTTCTGGCATGATTGAGCAGATAGGTGGAAGTACCATTAATTGAGGGATGCCGGAAGGGAAACATCTACCCCTTTTCCCTGGAGAAATGAGTTTAGTTTGGGATAAGTTGCATTTCCGATGCCTGTAGAGTGTTTAGTACTTAGTGGAAAATTTGGGTGTGGAGCTCATAGGGAAAAGTGGGAGTTGAAAATAGATCTGGAATTTATTATTATATATGTTATAATGAAGTCCTAGGCATAAATGAAACCACATACAGAGAGCATGAAGATGCATAGATAAGGTAGGACCCTAGAGAAGGCAGCATCTAAGAGATGGTCAGTGAAAGAGGAATCGGAAAGGAAATCTGAGAATGTTTTGGAAGATCTGAGGGTACCCAGGAGTTGGTGACTTGCTAATTAAGAAGTGTTCATTTTAAAGGGGCGTGGATAACTTGTCATTTGTCACAGAGATTTCATTAGGGTAGGGACTAAAAAGATACTATTGGACCAGACTTGACAGGTAGCAAATTGGTAAAGTTGCTAAGAAAAACAGTTTCAGTAAATTGGTAAAGTTGCTAAGAAAAACAGTTTCAGAGTGGAAGGAAGAACTGTGAAAACCAAATATTAGTAGGCTGGAACATAAATTAGAGCAGTGAACTTCAATGAGGATGGGAGTGGGGTGGGCGGACAATTTTGTCCCCTAGGAGAAATTTGTCAGTGTCTGAGGAACCCTGAATTAGAAGGGAAGAAATGAAGATATGCGAGTATAGACTGTTTTTCCAAGAAATATGAAAATGAAAGGATAGCGAAGGAGAGATGGTGGCCATGGGGAAGTATAGGGAGAAATTTTGTTCTCTTAAGTTGTGGAAACTTGTATGTCCGTGAGATCTAGAGAGAAGAACAGAGATCGACTGAGGTCTTACACATGAGAAGAAATAATTTAGAGGAGCAGGGTTCTGAAGACAGCTGGTAACTAAATCCTCACCTGAGACAGAGAGAAGGAAGTACGGATGGGCAAAAATTTTTTGAAAAAATTGAGGATACAGCAATTGAGATATAGCAAAATAAGACATGAAAGTTATCCAAATAGTTTGAGGAATTTAGAATGGAATAACAAGTTCAAGAAGGTTGTCAGAAGTTTGAAACTAACCTTGAGGGGGTGGGAATTAAAATAAAAGGAAGAGACTTTAGAGAGGAATGCCAAGAGCTTAGCTGAACTGGGAAACTGTAAATCAATGGGTTACGCAGTTTTATCCTGCTGAAGTAGTGGACCAAGACCAAGAGCAGGCGGAGTGTAGTTAGATTTTTCCACAGCTGGAGATTGGCAAATGGACTGCTTAGAAAGGTCAAGGGAGAAAGGAAGTTGAGGTTGTCAGTGAATTTTGTTGAAATATTGATCCATGGATAATCTCAGTAAGAAAGTGATTTCTGGAAGGGGACTGGTAGCCTTAGAGAACAGAGATGGCTAAGGGCTTGACAGAGCCGAGGAGCAAATGTAATGGTTTCAATGGTGGAGTGATGGTAAGGTCAGAGATGGAAGGATGGTTGCTGGTGAGGAGAGCACTGTTAACAGATTTTTCTAGGTTTGCAGAGAAATTAAAATCTAGCACAACAGGAATAACAAGGCTATGAATCTAGGTGTGATACATAGTTTGTGAAATTCGTGGAACTTTCGAGAGAGAGGAAAACTTCAAATACTCCAGAAAGCAGATCCCGGGACTGTTTTGTTCATTGTAGGATAATGGACGCCTGGCACATGGTTAGAGCTCAGTAAATATTTGTTGAATGAATAAACACCCTTCCAGACTTTCTTGCCGAGGTAGTTTATCATGCCAGAAAATTTGATTCACGTCTGACACCTAGTGGTATTGTCTTCAAATTACAGCGAAGTGGCAGCATTTTCCTTCTACTATTTGGAGATTGTACAGATCGTTTGTAGAACAATGAATCTATTCCTGACAGAAATCTCCAAGTTGGTTTGGGGAAGTTTTACTGTCGGCATTTTCCAGGGCTGTAATGTGAACCAGTCGGCAGTAAATATTTATTGAGGCATCTCCTGTATGCCAGGCACTGTTCTACATGCTGGAGATTTTCATGCACTGTGTGTTCTCTCACATATATGATCTCACTGAATTTGAATACAGAGGCCAAGCATTCCATTGGGAACTTAATTTAGGGTTTTTGTGTGTGAAACCTTTCTACATTTATTTCATAGCTTTTGGTGCTGTCATCTCTACATCATGACATACTGTTTTTCCTTAATGTTAAGTCAGCTTTAGGAAGACGAAAGTAGGATTGGGTTTGTTGTCAGCTTATGTTATCTACCTTGTGCAGAATACTACAGACTCTAGAAAACTATGCAAGGATTTTATTGTAAGAAAAAGTAAAGTTCTTATTTGTTAACAGTGCTTGCTACAGTATTTGTTGTATTTATAAATAAATAGACATGATATCTGGGATTTGCTTTAAAATTTTTTTAGGAAAAAGTAGTGCAAATAAAAAAAGGTGACAGATTTAATATAATTATTTAAGTTGTGTTTATGAGGGTTTATTCTGTTTTTCTTTTTTTCTTTGCTTTTGTGTATGCTGGACATTTTCCACAATAAAAAGTAAAAAAAGATTAGATGAGCGTGCATTGAAAAAAAGTTTATCATGATTAAGTTAGAGCATGGTCTGCTTTTTATATTTAGCAGATTTTCATATTTTATATTGTTCCACTTGATATTACTTGAAAATCAGATTGAGTAGAGAGATAGTATGTTTTTGCTTATAGTAGATCTAATGTGATTGAAACCTTACAGGTGACATTCTGCTGACATTGTACAGAGACTATTGAAATTTTGGGTCTGAAGCTTATGATAATTGTTAAAGCTAAAGATTGAAGACTTGAAAGTTATGATTTTAAAGTACTAGCCAACACTTTGGAAGTGAGAGAATCTTAAGTGGAAATTTGGGGAAAATCTAGATTTAATAAGCTGGCACATATATGTATATTTTTCCCTTAATGCTTCTGCCATTTACCATGGGAAAATAGTATCTCATAATCTGTCATACTAGTCTTCTTAAATTGGATTCTGCTCAATTATCATATAGGATGTATTTATCATATGGATTTTTGATGTTAGGCAATGTTTCTCTATGAGGTTCTTAAGATATTTTTAGGTACCATCAGCAAACCCAAGCCCCAAAATAAAAATTAGAAGCCTGTTTTCAACAATAAAAAAAAAAAGCTGTGAAACATTTCAGGCAAACAAAAATATAGAGGAAAAAAGTAACTTCCAAGTGTTTGCCATCTATCTTTGTCATCTTAACATTTCAGCATCTTTCCCCTCACACTCCCCTCCCCAACTGAGATGATTCTAAGTATGGTGGTATGGTCAAGACACCGTTGTTCCACTCTTCCCTATTCTCTTACCCCAGAGGTAACCACGAGCCTGGATTTGCTGTGTATTACTCCTTCTGTTTGTATTTTGCTTTAGTGGATCCATAATTCCTAACTCAATAAATTCTTTTTCCTGTGGCAATCTGATATCCATCAAAGAGAAGTAAAGATCCCTTTTTCATCATTATTTCAATCTCCATTATGGTTTCAATTTTTTGGGGTCTGAAAATAGATATTGATTTAAATAAGCTATTTAATTGAATTTTAAAGATAATTAACACCTGGATCTTTAATATTCTATTATGTAATGTGCTTCTTTTAGCTTTCCTCTTTTGCGGAGAGTATACTTTTTCCAAGGCTTTATATTGAAGCTCAGTTTAATTTCAGTGGCCTTCTCTTGTGTAGAGAGATTTTGTTTTTACAACAAAGAAATCAGTAAAAAGGATACTTTAAAAATGTAACTCATTATAAAAGCAAGGTAATTTGGTTTCATTAAAAAATTGTTTAATAGCATATTTGAGAATGTTGAGAGAGAAAGGGAGGAAAAAGCTTAATCTCAGTGACAGTTGTTATTTTCCATTGCTTTGCTTTTGGAGGAAAAATATGGGATAGTCTTTCTTTATATAAAGTATATGTTTTGTCAGCCTGTTAAGAAATGTTTTTCTCGTCACCAGAACTGTGGAATTCCCTGACCCAGGCTTATCTATCTTTCTGTGGATCTTCATTACTTCTTTTTTAGTAATTGGTGTAGCTCAAATTTTGTTACCTCTTAAAATAATCTGTTTGCTTTGTACAGTTAATATTTTAAATCTTGAAATAATTTAAATGTTGCAAGTGATTGAGGTTAGCATTCTCCAAAGAAGAGGGTCATCAGATTTCAGTCATCCTTCAGTTAAGTTGGTATACTCTTTCAACCAATATTTTTATAGCATTTGTAGTATGACAATCACTGACCTTGATCATCTCTGATCTCTCCGTAAACCTTCTGAAGGTTTATCATCAGACTGGCATAGTAATAAGTAACACTTATTAAATACCTATTTGTATTATGCATTATATAAGGCTTTTAATGGATTATCTCTTTTAATCCTCACAACGACCTTGCGAGGGAGGAATAAATAAATCATTTGTCTAAAATCACTTGGAGATAGGGTTGCCAGATGAAATACAGGAGGCCTGATTAAATTTGATTTTCTGATAGACAACTAATAATTCTTAATATAAGTATGTACCAAATATTGCAAAATCTGGCCTACGTGGAAAATAAATGGTAGCGCTGGCATTTTAAATCATGTAATCTGGTCATAGGGCCCAACCTGTTAACTACTGAATTATACTGGATATGGAGAATAAAAATCATGTCCAACCGGGTATTCATCTGGTATTTAGATGGCAGCTACTACCTGTATATCAGTTTTTTTTTACTCAAGCTGTTTTCCCCTCCCCAACTGATTGTATTTACCATAATGTAGAAATATGTGCATGTTTTCTGACTTCAAAGTGTAACATCAACTTTAGGTGAATTCATATATATGTTTTATAGCTTCTCGTTTAAGTCTTTACTAATTGTGTGTTAAATAGAACAACATGACACTTTTTCTGTACATGCTCATTTTAACCATTCTTGTTCATGTCAAATCATTGTAGTTTTCCTTCTTTTCTTCAAATATAGAAAGGTTTGATTACATGTGTGTGTTAAAAAGAAATATTTGTCCTTTCCTTTAATAAGGTCAAAGAAATGACATGTGAATAAGGTATTTAACTGTTCTTTGAAACATGTCCTGTGTGTTCTCAAAAAATTTATAAAAAATTATAAAATACAGATGTCGACCTGAAAGAGGCTTTTGCAAAGAATTGCCAGGGAGGCCACCTGGCTGTGCCAAATGATCATACTGGTCAGTAAGGAATCATTTTTCCTGGTTTATTGTGAGAATATAGGATTGGGCTCTAAGTTTTGCGTATCTAGAAATGGACTTACAAAAACTGAAGACACAAGAGATTAAATAACACACATTTTAAATTTGACACCATAGATTTCTAGTCCCAGCAGAATTGCAGAGAGCAGATATTAAAAAGAAGACACTTAAAATTAATGAGCTAAGTGTTTAACTCAGGACTTGGAGTCAAGGAATATGGAAATTGAAGAGAAGGATAGTTCTTAGTGCACCTACCTGTAATTAAAGGCATATCCATGAGAAATTTTTCTATTTCTAAAAATTTCTATTTTCTAGATATTGGATAATATCCAGGTAGTAATAGCAAGTCAGAATTTTGAAGAAAGTCCAAAAAGGAAAGCTCAGAAACATCAAGAATCAAAAGTACAACTCTTGGCAGATATAATAGGGCTTGCTCTAGGACTGGCCTGTATTTTTGTCTATTCCATATATGTTTTTTCTAGACTACTCATATGTTTTTGGGCATAGCGTAGTGAGAGATTTGTCAGTGGCAAAGTGTCATTTCTTACAAAGGCAGTCATTGCAAAATTAGTATTTCTTTGATAGAAATTAAAACCTAATTATTTTGGACTACATCTATTCTGTATGAGGGAAATTTTGTACCAGAGTTTTCAAAAGTCACTACATTGTTATTCAGTCAACTTTTTATTATTTTGTACAATTCCTTAATAGTCCTTTACATTTTGTCTTTTTAAATATAAGTATGTTATAATCACCTTTGGGACACAGGAGACTGGAAGACATTAATAAGAAAAATGTTTCTCCTCTTTTATTATATAAATCTTTCCATGCAAGCAGTGACTCGATACAACTAAACTTATTAAACCCTCAGCTCTCTAGCCGAGAGAAAATAGATGGTTTTCCTAATGCCAATGGTTGTGCCAATGGTTGTAAATACTGAATCGACCACAGAGAAACCTAGCCTGATTACCAGCTCGACTGGAATTAAGTATTGGCATCCTTTCAAATTAATTATAAGTGTGCTTGTCTACTTGTATTCAGTAAAGCTAGACAAATGAATAAATAATTCAGTTCCTTTTGAAGCAACATGGAGCACCAGGTTTGGATTCAGATCTGGGTTCAAATCCCTACTCTACCTCTTTGCAAGTTACTTAGTCTCCGTTTCTTCCTCAGTTCAATGGTAATATTAGGATTGTAATGCCCATCTTGAAGGCTCGTTGTGAGAATTGAAGTAGATAATGTATTTATTTGTTCAGTGAATAATTACTTATTGATTGCCTGCTCTGTCCAAGCATTGTTCTAGTGATGTGGGGGTCGGGGAACATGACAAAATTCCTGCTCTTCATTTTAGTGGGAGAGAGTACAACCAACATGCAAGCAAATAAATATGTAATGTTAGGTAGTGAGTGATAACTTCTACGAAGAAAAATAAAGCCTGGCATATACAGAAAATTTTCCCCAGCTTTTTATAATTTTCAAAGTATAGTAAACACTTGTATACTGTCCATCTCGATTCAACAATTAATGTGTTGCTGTCTGCCTTATCCATATGTGTGTGGGGGGTGGTGTGAGGGTATCTTGCTTTATTTTTTTTCCCCAAACCATTTGAAAATGAAGTTGCAGATATTGTTATAATTAGTCCCTTAGCACTTTAGCAAACATCTTTTAAGAATTAGGACATTCTTCTAATATTTAATACTAAAACTAATATTAGTTTTCCTTTTCCTCCTAAATCTCATGGAGAAAGCAGCGTGGCTGTCTGTCATAGCTAATCAGAAGTGACAGAAGGATTCATTATATTTACATGTCATCTAAATGTAGAGATAAGGCTGAAGTTACTTTGGGAAGACATATATATATCTATATATATATATATACACACATTACTAATACACACACACACACACACAATAATAATAATACACAATAATAATACACAATACATATATAAAATTAGGTTTATAGTATTTAAAATCGGATAAGAGCTATTTTGCAAGTGCTTTTATAACTTTTCAAAATTTAATTCTTGAAAACAAAAATATGACATTCATCCTCATTTAAGCAGTATGCAAGGAAGGGTGGAAATACACATTTACTGAGAAATTACTTCAGTTACATGCTATGCTGAGTGCTTTAACANGTGTTAAAAAGAAATATTTGTCCTTTCCTTTAATAAGGTCAAAGAAATGACATGTGAATAAGGTATTTAACTGTTCTTTGAAACATGTCCTGTGTGTTCTCAAAAAATTTATAAAAAATTATAAAATACAGATGTCGACCTGAAAGAGGCTTTTGCAAAGAATTGCCAGGGAGGCCACCTGGCTGTGCCAAATGATCATACTGGTCAGTAAGGAATCATTTTTCCTGGTTTATTGTGAGAATATAGGATTGGGCTCTAAGTTTTGCGTATCTAGAAATGGACTTACAAAAACTGAAGACACAAGAGATTAAATAACACACATTTTAAATTTGACACCATAGATTTCTAGTCCCAGCAGAATTGCAGAGAGCAGATATGAAAAAGAAGACACTTAAAATTAATGAGCTAAGTGTTTAACTCAGGACTTGGAGTCAAGGAATATGGAAATTGAAGAGAAGGATAGTTCTTAGTGCACCTACCTGTAATTAAAGGCATATCCATGAGAAATTTTTCTATTTCTAAAAATTTCTATTTTCTAGATATTGGATAATATCCAGGTAGTAATAGCAAGTCAGAATTTTGAAGAAAGTCCAAAAAGGAAAGCTCAGAAACATCAAGAATCAAAAGTACAACTCTTGGCAGATATAATAGGGCTTGCTCTAGGACTGGCCTGTATTTTTGTCTATTCCATATATGTTTTTTCTAGACTACTCATATGTTTTTGGGCATAGCGTAGTGAGAGATTTGTCAGTGGCAAAGTGTCATTTCTTACAAAGGCAGTCATTGCAAAATTAGTATTTCTTTGATAGAAATTAAAACCTAATTATTTTGGACTACATCTATTCTGTATGAGGGAAATTTTGTACCAGAGTTTTCAAAAGTCACTACATTGTTATTCAGTCAACTTTTTATTATTTTGTACAATTCCTTAATAGTCCTTTACATTTTGTCTTTTTAAATATAAGTATGTTATAATCACCTTTGGGACACAGGAGACTGGAAGACATTAATAAGAAAAATGTTTCTCCTCTTTTATTATATAAATCTTTCCATGCAAGCAGTGACTCGATACGACTAAACTTATTAAACCCTCAGCTCTCTAGCCGAGAGAAAATAGATGGTTTTCCTAATGCCAATGGTTGTGCCAATGGTTGTAAATACTGAATCGACCACAGAGAAACCTAGCCTGATTACCAGCTCGACTGGAATTAAGTATTGGCATCCTTTCAAATTAATTATAAGTGTGCTTGTCTACTTGTATTCAGTAAAGCTAGACAAATGAATAAATAATTCAGTTCCTTTTGAAGCAACATGGAGCACCAGGTTTGGATTCAGATCTGGGTTCAAATCCCTACTCTACCTCTTTGCAAGTTACTTAGTCTCCGTTTCTTCCTCAGTTCAATGGTAATATTAGGATTGTAATGCCCATCTTGAAGGCTCGTTGTGAGAATTGAAGTAGATAATGCATTTATTTGTTCATTGAATAATTACTTATTGATTGCCTGCTCTGTCCAAGCATTGTTCTAGTGATGTGGGGGTCGGGGAACGTGACAAAATTCCTGCTCTTCATTTTAGTGGGTGAGAGTACAACCAACATGCAAGCAAATAAATATGTAATGTTAGGTAGTGAGTGATAACTTCTATGAAGAAAAATAAAGCCTGGCATATACAGAAAATTTTCCCCAGCTTTTTATAATTTTCAAAGTATAGTAAACACCTGTATACTGTCCATCTCGATTCAACAATTAACGTATTGCTGTCTGCCTTATCCATATGTGTGTGGGGGGTGGTGTGAGGGTATCTTGCTTTATTTTTTTTCCCCAAACCATTTGAAAATGAAGTTGCAGATATTGTTATAATTAGTCCCTTAGCACTTTAGCAAACATCTTTTAAGAATTAGGACATTCTTCTAATATTTAATACTAAAACTAATATTAGTTTTCCTTTTCCTCCTAAATCTCATGGAGAAAGCAGCGTGGCTGTCTGTCATAGCTAATCAGAAGTGACAGAAGGATTCATTATATTTACATGTCATCTAAATGTAGAGATAAGGCTGAAGTTACTTTGGGAAGACATATATATATACACACAACAATAATATTAACAACAATACACACATATAAAATTAGGTTTATAGTATTTAAAATCGGATAAGAGCTATTTTGCAAGTGCTTTTATAACTTTTCAAAATTTAATTCTTGAAAACAAAAATATGACATTCATCCTCATTTAAGCAGTATGCAAGGAAGGGTGGAAATACACATTTACTGAGGAATTACTTCAGTTACATGCTATGCTGAGTGCTTTAACATGTTATCTCATTTAGTCTTTGTAGAAACCCTTCGAGAATGTAAAAATAAAGAATAATTACTGATATTATAGAAGAAAAAGTAATAATTTCTTTAAGTCAGAAAGTTTACTTAATTGCAACTGGACTATTAAGTGGCAAAGCAAGAATTTGAATCCATATCTACTGGCTTCTAAAACACAAGCAATTTCCACTATACTCGGTTGCTTTTTTAGTGATCGAGTTAGGCATTTGCTAATTAGGAGGAATTCTTTTAGAGTAAATAGCTAAATATGTAAGGGGAGCTACCAATACATATTTTTTTACTAGGAAACTTCTCTTAGGCGCTTTTGTGATACACCACGATAAGAATTCAGTTTTCCATGGCAATAATTATGAATTCTTTATATTTGACACCAAATTATTTTCTGCTCTGCATTGCCATCTAACCAGTATTACTGCATTACTTCATATATGTATAGGCCTTATTTTCTCAATTATATTCTTCATTTAGGGTCAGGGCTGTGGTTCTCAAACTGGAGTGCATTGCAGTCATCTCAGAGTTTCTGATTCAGTAGATCTGGGGTGAGGTCCACACATTTGCATTTCTAACACAGGCCTTTGTGATAGTAATGCTGCTGGTCTGGGGGACCACACTCTAGGAACCGCTATCTGCCTATTTGTCCCCCTTCAGTACTTATTATGATGTTTACCACTTCGCTTAAACGTCTTCTCATCTGAATCTTTCCTTGACTTCCGTTTTACTGAAACGTAGTTGTTCTCGAGCATTAGTGTGTATAGGGAAACTTGTCAACAAAGCACGATCTGATTGGATCGTGAGACACTGATTTTTAGCAAACACCTTAGATGTTTTCCATGGACAGCGATATGCGAACTGTGTCTTATTCATCATCATAACTTAAAGATTTGCACGGTGCCGTGTTAAAGAGCAGAAGAGTGAGTACCACTAGTGTGTAGTCTAGCTGTGTGACCTTGGAGAATTTAATTTCTCTGAGCTTCAGTTTCCTTTTTATGCAATGGTGGTAGTAGTACTTACTTGCTATAGAAATTAGCTCTCAGCTGTGTATAGTACTTAGTGTAGTAATTTATATACCGAATGAACCTAGGAAATGGAAACTATTACTATTGTTGTGGCTGTTTTGTTATGAAAGAAGCAAAATAAATGTTCCAATTAATGAAAGCCCCTAAATTATGATTTTAGCCTTGGAATTCAGGATGTGTTTTTAACACTTCATTAAAAATCTTTACTTGTCTTGATTAAATACTATTTTACATTTTGGTATTTTAGTAAACTATTATGAAGTAAAGCTATGCCCTGGGCTTTTTTTCTCTCACAGGAAAACAAAGGAACCGCTTGGAACCCATGGATACCATATTCGTTAAGCAGGTTAAAGAAGGGGGACCTGCTTTTGAAGCTGGATTATGCACAGGTGCTAATATTATTCTTTAAATAATACCTTCTAATTCCTTTTTTACTTTCTTTTTATCTTCCATATTTCATTTCTGTATTTTTTCCTTATCTATGCTCATGTATGTTTCTCTCTTTTTCTTCAGATCTCTTATTACTGTTTTTGAGACATAATTGGTTATATATTTCTTGATACCCAAATGGATGGGTTTGAACAGCAATAGTTTAATGTAAACTATAAATTGTGGGTACGTTAGGTTACCATTCAGATAATGGAGTCTTGGAGGCCCTTTTAAAGAACCTATTTTGCATATATTTTATTTTGAAGAAAGAAGCAAAATGGTGAAGATATTTATTGACATAATTGAAATAGTCTTGGATCTTCAAATTCTGAAAGTACCTGATTTTCTAGAAGTGAATTAATTAATTTGCACCATAACCAGTTGCTTAAGTCTTCAATGCAACACAAGCCCAGCCTCATCTGTAGGTATCAGTGGATATAGTCTGATAGCTGTTTGTTCTAAAATATTTTGTGATTTGTGATTTTAATAAAAACTAAATAGAGATTTCATTTAGATTAATGCACATTCTAAAATAGTTACTCTTTTGTTTTTAAACAAAATAATTTAAAACGAGAATTAGTGAAAAACTATCTTTTATTGCTTTTTGAATAAAATGATTTTTAGCTACAAATATCTTGTCTTTTCAGCTACAGATATTATCAAATATCTGTAGTGAGTGTCGTTGCTAAGATTTATTAGAATGCACTGTTAACTTATTACTTCCCTTAATTAATTACCATTTTCATCATACTTAAGTAACCCTAATTTCTATATCATTAATGTGTATAACTGTATGTCAGCGTACATATGGAATTCCATTTTCTAGAATGTTTCACCTGTCATGTTCTAAGCCTCACAAAGTTGGGAAGATGAAATGGAGATACTATGTGATAAACACATAAAAAGGGCATTTTTTTCCTATATTCCTCTTTCCCCTATCCTTTCTCTCCCAATCTTTTCCTTTCTCCTTCCCTGAGTTTTTCTGAGTAATACAGAAAAACTGTCCTTTTCCCCATTAAAATGAAGAAGGAGTTAATATGTATAAAATTAAAACCATGTACATACCCATATTTAAGTTGGGTCACGAAGTGCTAATCAATAAACTAAATGGATTGGGAGAATACCACACGGAAGTTAGCTGGGCTAAAATTAAAGGACACTGAAGTAGTAAGACAGTCAGTTGTTTAAGCCTGTTGAGTAATGTGTATCACAAATGACAAGAGAAACAGGAAAACTAGTAGTTCTACAACTCAGAAAACGGCCAGTAGGGGCATAGATAGTATAGTAGAGCTGTGGCCGCTTGGTGACTGTACCTTTTGAGTTGTCTAAATTCATCAGTGACTGGAACTCTTATTTAAAACATGGCTTTATTCCATAAGAAACTAGATATATTAAAATTTAGATTCATTTTTATAAAAGATACTTTAAAAAATAATGAGCAATGATACATTAAAAAATAAGGACATTACTCGAGACATTATTTCAAAAGTATTCAGAAGGGACTTTCTTTAGGAATTCCTCGTGTGATTTTTTTTTTTATTCCTCTCTGAAGGTGACCGAATCATAAAAGTCAACGGAGAAAGTGTTATTGGAAAGACCTATTCCCAAGTAATTGCTTTAATTCAAAACAGGTAAGATTCTTGAAATATGATTAATTTTGGCCAGAGATGGGTTTTACAAATCAATGGAGCAAGTAGATTTAATAGAATATCGTATTTCTGTAGGGAACTGAGGTGATGTGGAGATGTGGAACTTTGTCTTAAAGTGGATAACGCATTTGAGGGTTGCCAAGAAGAAACTCCTGAGGATAGTGTAGTTGGTGGCTTTGCTTTGGCAAATTCATCAGATTTGTGATTAAAATCCTTTAACGTCTAAAAGGCACACATTTTAAATTTTCTGTAAGTTTCCCACTTTTATTCCAAGTGACAAATGATACTTTGTTTATAATATATAAATAAATGCATATATAATTGATTTTAAAACCTCTTACTAAAATAAAGTATCTTTAAATAGCTTATTGAATGATATTCTTAGCTCAAAATTATTCATTTGTTTTAACCAAGATGGCAAGATATTGTCTTTTAATCCATTTGTCTGCCTACATTGTACAGAATGATAGGATTTTGAGTTCTAACAGTAAATATAGAGTGACTATCTATGGGACCTCAAAGATAATTTAGTCCTACTCTTTCTCTCTACAACAAACCTAGACAATTTACAAAAATTACAAATAAAGTAATTGAAAGCCACAGAGGTTACCATATTGAATAGCTGTCAAGAGCAGGCATGAATCTGGGGTTTGATTTCCAGATCAGCACTATTGTAGGATGTTCTTTCTAGATTCAAATATAGTAACTTTTAGATTATCTGTGGCATTATATGAGCTACACCCCACTATCTACAATTAAATTGAAGTTTTTTATTTTCTGAAGATCTTTATCAAGCTCCTCTACATCTAAAGCAGTCAGGCTGTAATCTGTTACTTACACTGCTGCCCTCATACATTGTCGTTTTTACAATTAGATGTGATGCGATCGTGATGTATCAATCTGGGAGTGTTCTCCGAACTGTTTTGATATTTAATGACATTCTTAGAGAAAGCAGATTTTAAATCTAGCCTCTAATGTTGGTTTCTAGGTGTTCTTTATAGTGATACTAATTGATTTTAAAGTATGAGGAGACTTAGGGACTGGTGGAACATTTGAAGCCTCGCCGAGGCCGTGGGGTGACCCACCCAAATTTTCTTTTCCTTAAAATCATTTAAATCATTGTAAATATACCAATATGGGTTTTTAACCTGTAATTTAAGGATTTTTAATATGTTAACATCTCTTTAAAAATATTTTCCAATATTTTAGGAAATAACTTATTCTTTGTTTTCCTAAAAATCTATGTTAATTTTTTTGTTACTGGTGCCATTCATCTTTCAGAGTACTAACGTTTTGGAGTGACAGTCTTAATTTTTCAACCAATAAAGCAGTTTGAAAAATAAAGAAATACTGTTTTTCATGATCTTATTTTCTTTTAAAAAATTGTGTTCCTTTTGTCTGCAGTTGGTAGCAAATGGATAATGCAGCACAAAGCCATTGAGATTCTGCAGAGTATTAGTGTAAAAATGTATCCTTGCAGAAGAATTTATCTAAACATCAGTATGTATTTTCTACCAACTCTAAATACAAGTACCTGCATAATTTACTAGTTAAATTTATTCGAACCTGTGGTTCTTATTGGTTTTCTATTCTCTCAGCATTTATAAACCCCAAAATAAGGGTTCAAATCTATCAAAAAGAGACACCAGTGAATTAGATTTTTTTTTCTTTTTTTTTGTTTCTTGTTTGATTGTTTCTTAATCTCTTGATTGTATTGGGGTGGGGAGATTCTCTGATATTGGTAGGTTAGATATTGAAGCCCTTGATGGGACAGCACCACTGTCCTTGCCTTATCTAAATGTAATTCCAGATCACAGGACTCAGTATAATGTCTCCTTTTGGACTTTTTAACCCAGAGGAACTACTCTGTCATTTTGAACAAGAAAATAAAATGAGACTCTGAGCTGTGCCTGTAAAGGCTCTAAAATTAAATTGTAGAGAGGAAAGCATATACAGAAGTTGAAATGCCATATGGTTTTTAATTAAATAAGGAGTCATGTTGATAGTTGTGATGGTGGACTCTGATTTCCTTCACTTCTGAGGCCAAGAGGGAATATTTCAAAATTAAGCTTAATAATATTGCCTAAAATGTTAAATATGAGAGTTCCTTGTTTTTTTGGTTTTTTGTTTTTCACTTTTAACTTGGTAGTGAGAATATGTGGTAAAAATTTGTAATTTGTTCTGTGACTTTAAGTAAAATAATAACTAATTATATACTGATGAGTTTTGTTACAGGACTATTTAATATAAATAATGTACTTTATTTCTAAATTAAATTATGTTTCTAAATTATAAGAAGACTTGACTGATTATGAATAGCTCAAACATATGTCAGGGAGTCCTCTTTCATACATAATTAGCTTAAGTATGTATAAAAGGGACTTCTTTTCACTTTAGTGATTTGAATTTTAAAAGAGACTTAAAAAAATAAAAATTAAACTCTTGAGCAACTTAAGAAATGCTTGTAAGTTAACTATTTTTCCTTTATGTCTTTCTAATACATTTCTACCTCCCCTAAAATAGTGTATATATATATATATGTTCAATTTCAGTGATACAACATTGGAGCTTAGCGTTATGCCCAAAGATGAAGACATTCTCCAAGTGGTAAGTTTTATTCAAATACGAATTGTTTTTTAGTCATGAGTGTTAATAAAAATTCTTTAAAGATAGAGGTGGATTACATTTTTTAAAATTCTAGGAAAAAAAAAAAACAAACTCTTTGGTTTATTTAGCAGAGTCTGGAATTCCCCAGATTTAACAACAACAACAAAAAGTAAAAGACCATTGTCGATTTTTTGCAATTAAGTGATATGATAATGTTTTATTGATTTTACTGTGAACCCTTATTGTTGTCATTTGCAATGAGATCCCTAGAATTTACTCCAGTATTGTTTTTTAGGTAGTCATTTGATGAAAAGTCAAAAAGTTCAGGGTGCTAGGGCATAACCCCAAGAATTAGAATCTTTTTTTTTTAATATGAGGAAGTTTCTGAAAGCCATTTCTTAATTTTCAACAAGTGTTACTGTTTGTAAATTAACTTACCAAGCAGTTTTCTTGACAATAACAATTCATTCCGATAGTAGAAATAGGCACGATGAATGGAGTCCACAGCTTAAGGGAAAAATATATGAAGGTCTTAGGAAATGAAACTGTATTATTGAAAACTTTAGCATTTAGTCTAAAATATTTTTCTCCTTTTTAGAAAGAAATTGAATGGAATACTTACCTTCTTTATTAAGCTTAAATATTACTGAAAGTAAAAAGCTGATAAAATATATAAACTTCATTGAAAAAATTAATAATTTCCCCCAATTAACTCTGCAGTTTAAGAGAATAAAACAGCCTGAGAAAACTGTGTAAGTTACACACTAAAAGCTAACAATTAGAGCTAGGAAATGGCAGTGGCTACTAGAGTTTTGTTTTTTGATTTTGTTTTTTTTTTTGTTTTTTTGTTTGTTTGTTTTTAGTGAATAGTTTTTTTTGTTTTGTTTTTGCTTATTCAAGAAATATAAGTAGATGGAGTAAAAGGGGTCAAATATGTGGTGACAGAAAGAAATCTAACTATGGGAGGGGAACACACAATGCACTATATATATGCCTATTAAATCATACACCTGAAACTTACTGGATTTTGTTAACCAATGCCACACAAAAAAATAAAATAAAATAAAAAATAAATATAGGGAACTTATGGAATCTTGTGATGGGAATGGAAATGGTAAAGTAATGTTTTTTATTTGTAACGCATTAATTTGAATTTAGCTCAACAAAAGTCCTAAATAATCTTCAATAAACTTTTTTTTTTCTTTTTAAATGTCACTAAAACTGGTCCTAATGATTCAACTTATTCTCTGACAAGTAAAATATAATTAACCGAAGTCCATGAAGTTCAACCTTGTGTTTTCAAGGTGTGTTGATGTTATTTGAGAGTGGCTTTTTACTGATAACAGATTACCCATCCTAAGTACACTGTTCTGTTGGGGTTGGGGATACTTAGCAAGGAAGGTGCAACTGTCCATGGTAATTTTCCTGGGCATGTAGAGCTAGCGGTAGGGTTCCTGCAGATTGAGAGAGTAGCAGATGTAACCATCGAAGGTGATAGAAGTCGCTAGATTAGAATAAATAGGAGACTTCCTGTAGTGTTTCACTTCTTCAAAGGCCTAGACGATGCTTAGATGGTAGGAAAAGCTTCGCCTTGAATTCTCCTTGCAATCTGATGACTCAACGACAGAATGCACTTCCAGAACAAAACTGTTTTTTCATCCTCAGTAGACGCTTTCCTTGCCAAAGTGAAGGTACTGGTTGGACGCTATTTTGAACAGAGCTCATTTCACAGAATGGCTGGCATTGTACTAAATGCCTAGGGAAGGAAGCAAACGCAGAATTACCATCATAACCTGCTGTGTGGTTGATGATGAGTAGCAGCAGTGGAAGGAACAATTTTCTAATGATGTGATCAGTGGGAAATTGGGTTAATTAGCCTGTCTTGTTATATTGTATTTAAGATAAATATATTTAAAATAAAGGTAAAATACAAAGTGTTGCAAACATGGGAAATTGGTTCACTAGAGCGACATGAGCACACAGATCTTCGTGGTTCATCAGTAAAGGGTTCTGTTATATTGTAACAGGAAATTCATTTTTAAAACATTTTAATTATAAGAAATTATAATATAAGAATTATTTTAATTATAAGAAATTAAAAGCTCAGACCTATCATGATAAAAGAAAACTTGACTTTTAAGCTCAGCTTTCATTTATATTTGGATGTGCTATTGTTTATTAGGAAATCAAAGGAGTTTATATAATTAATCCATACTTGCATTGTTCCCTAAAGGACCTTAGGACATGGCAATTTCTTTTAATGTATAATTGTTTTTAGCTGGACTATCTACAAGTGTCATTTTTTAAAGCTATTATAAAAACAAAAAACAAAGAGAACCTGGGATTTAAAAAAATGTGTATAGAAATACTTCTCTCCAAGAGATTCTAGAGGTAAAATGTTCTATAAGGGGTTTTCAGAAGTATTATGTTGGTCTTAAATCTGTTACCCAAAATATAGCCCTTTAAAGATGTATTTGTTCCTGTGAGATTGAATATTCATTGTAAAGAAAACAGTAAACATCAACATTTTTATAGCCTCTGTAAAAATTATTTGCCCAAGAGAAAGCTTGTCATAGTTGGTATATGTTTGCCCAGCAACAGCAGGATGGGTGTCCATGGAATTTTGTTCCTGAAATGACATGTGGACCAAATTTGCGCAGCTCATCTTTGAGAGGTGGCATAGAAAATTTAATTCGATTTGAAATTTAACTCATGTAAGGGCAAGTATATAAAAATAAATTTAATAATTTACAAATTACAGTGAAAGAATGTTGAAAAACATGAAGTAAAATTAAGAATAATTCGTTGTTATTAAACTAGGGCTGTATTAAACTAGGGCTCCAGTACTTACTTGTCAGCCTCATTTTTTAAATCAACATATATTTTCTAGATTAAGAACATAAATAGCATCACATTCATTTTAGTCACTTTGACAGTATTCTATAATGATATTTTAGACTGTAATATCTTAGGTTTGTATTTGTAAGGTGTAATTACAAAATAAAAAGCATTTCCTGTTTCAAAGAAAACCAAAATGGTTTTGTTACCTTCTCAAATGTCTTGTGTATGAATGAAGTAGCCACCACCCATCAAATCGCCTGAACAGTGATGCTGGTTGAAGAAAACACATTCTTGCATGAACCGATGGTAGAACTCAGTCAGTGGATGCCTCAAGATATTTTGTTAAGCATTTGGCTCAGAGGACTCAAAATTAAATTTTAAGCTGATCGGTTCTGATGGCTGTGGAGATTCTTGGGTGTGTCTACTGTCTGACCAGGGCGTTTTGCGCCTACTTGTTGCTGGTTTGGGTTAAGCACAGCAAAGCCAGCTGCTTTCGTCATGTGACAGGGAAGAAAGCGATGGCACAGGGATTTGATCCCAGGCAGGTCAGAGACTAGCGCCTGTCCCCTGAGCTAAACCTGGTTGTATGCTGCCGCTGGGTACAGGAGAGGAGTTAGCGAGCGTGCTTCTCACAGTCTCCTAGCTGTTGTTGGAGCTCACATCTCTGGGCTCTGAGTCTAGTGCTCTTTTTGTCATTCCGTGAAGATGTGATATAAGTTGAGAAATGTAATTTGACCCAAGTTTTTCTTGAGATTTATTAGAATTGCTTTCATAATAATCATTTAATATGTTTCATGATCAGTAGAATAGTCCACTGAAAATGAGATATCCATTTGTGAACTGTGAATCAAGATGGTCTTACCTAGAGTAAGGGAAGCAGGAGTAGGAATTCTGGAGGGATTCTTTCATATTTGTCAAGTTTGTAGCAGATTTTAAAAATCTGTTTTTAAATAATGATAAGCTAGTACATGCTTTTTAGAAAAGTTTTAAGTAATTTAGAAAGTTGTAAAATTTTCACACCCCACTGTGGTATGGTTGGCATGTACTTTACTGTACAGGCAGACATATAGTTATTTTGGCTTTTATCATAGGTAATAGCATTAAATTAATAAGTCAGGCTATTAAAGTGAAATGGTAGGCAGGAATTTTAATCATACCAGCAGGGTTTTTTTGTTTTGTTGTTTGTTTTTACCATTTATTAGACAGTGTAAGTATCATAGGCATGGAAATAGTGATTTTGATAACAACTCTACTAAAACTGAACTGAAGGATTATTTTAGGATCATTTCGATACTATTAGGCACTGTACATATAGTCAAGATCCAGATTGTTAATATTAAATAATACATTTTTATTTATTAAAACAGCGATACATCAGACCATGATTTGTCAATGAAACACTTGGTACTTTTTGACCAAGCCCTCAAGGGAAAGCCTGCCAGCCACAGCTGTGAGCAAGTTATAGGGTTTTCATTTCTTTTTCCAGATATAAAAACCTTATCAGTGGGTTCCATGTCCACGTCAAAGAGTTATTGCATGTTGTATTCCATTCCAGATGATTCACCTAATGTTCACCTAAGCCCTGATGAATATTTTCCCCCTTGAAGGAGTCTCAAGCATTCCTTAGCAGGTTTGTTTTCCAGGGAAACAGTTAGCAAGCATCATGGGAGAAGAGGATTCCTTAAAATGCATATTATCTATTCTGATTTATTTCCCCAAATTTACTCTGAAGCCAATCTGTGTCTGTACCATACCTCTCAGAATAGTCATTGAAGTTCCAGAATTATTCCTAGGTATGTCTGTGACCTACCTGGAACACATAATAAGCTACAGTGGACTTAGGACTCTGCTAATTTCCCCACAGATGTTAAGTGAATTAACATTAGTTCCCAAACTTTATGAGAATGAGGAACTTTTAGATGATAGATAGATAGATAGATAGATAGATAGATAGATAGATAGATAGATAGATAGATAGATAGATAGATAGATAGATAGATAGATGATAGATAGGTAGGTAGATAGATAGATAGATAGATAGATAGATAGATAGATAAACAAGCATTTTTAGTGTTCATGAACTGAGAGGATATGTGAAGTAATTCAGTAATGCTCTTGGATGAGTTCACGTTTTATTCGTCAAAACTGCATCTGCTTACATTACACAATAATTCTGTATATGTAAGAGTTCACTTAGTCCACTGTTAATGCATGGTGCACGGGAATATTTTTAGGGACCCCTGCCATAACTTTACTTGTAAGTAGGGACCCATGAATGTAGACTATTTAAAATTTAGGGTTACTATATAGGAATCTTAGAGATGTCTCAAGTACGTGAAGTATTTTTTCAAATATTTAATAGTTTCAGTCATACACTTATATTATTAAAAGATAATATTCTTCCCCAAATTTGAATAAAGGAAGGATCTTAATTATTAGTTCTAGAGCAGCATTTCCTAGCAAAAATTCTACTTATATTAATACCCCTGGAAAAAATGGGTTCTATGGCTAAATAAGTTTGTGATCTACCTTTGAGTTCTACAACGTACAGTAATGTAGTAGAGGTCTTGAGAAGTCAAGGAACTTCCCAGCCAGTCTTATCCTAGGTCACTGACCACAGAGACCACACTCTCCTCCTCTTTGTCAGGCAATACCTGATAAATACCTGATATGCACAGACCTACTGTGGGAAATACTGTGTCAGAGTTTACTCATCCAGACACAGTTTTCCTTTCATGGAAAAGTATTGGTGTGAATATAATCAGAATTAAAAAGATAGGTTTGTTATGTCAGTGCACGTCCTTAAAATGTATATTTTGATTGACTGTATTCATGCATTAAAAATATTGTGGCATGTATGTTTTTTTTTTTATCTACTTGGCTTTAATTTCTTGCTACAATCTGGTTTATGTTTTATAATATTCATTACAAAAGAATAGCTCTGGAAGTAGTATTTTTTGTCTATTCAGTAGTTATTTTCATCAATTAATAAAACAGGGGCCAAAAGGTACAGTGTTGAAAGATCTTAATTTTTGAGTGAAACCTATTTAATAAAAGAGCCACTCTCTTTTTTCCAAATCACAGTGTAAAGGCAGCTGCAGTCAGCTGACAGCTTGTGGTTATACTCTGATTTACAGGGGAAGGAGGAGGTTGTACTATTTTAAATGCATAATAGAGCCTTCGTTTCGTCATCTGGAAGCAGAGATGGAAGAAGCTCAGGGGAAATGAGAGACGTCGATGTTGCTCTTGTGGAAGGGAAGCTTTGTAGCACATCGTCAGACAGCAGTGCAGATCGAAGAAAATATCTATTAGGAATGCATGTCACCAGACGTATTTTGCTTTCAAGGATGGTAGACAAATCAAATCAGAACCAGATAAAAGCCTGAGAAAAAGATACCCAGAAGGATACTGAAGTTATTCTTTATGCTTCACTGCCCTTTACCTCTCTTGGTACCTTCCAGAGAAATGAGTATAGATGTATTTTTAGCTTGCTGTTTCCAGCATCAATATGACAACATGATTCTGTCTTTCTGTCAGTAAGCAGCTTCTACTATGTTTTCCTATTTTCTGCTAGCTACAATTTACAAAGGATGTCACAGCTCTGGTAAGAAATGCACAGAAGCCATTTCCTTGCTTTTTAAGTCATGTTTGGTAGAGATTTGTAATAAGCCAATTGATTGAAACTGTAAGTTTGCTTAGAGAAATTCCTCCATAGTGCCATAGTGTTAATCTTACTAATTTGCAGAATGTGTTTGTGACATATGGTTTTCTTTATTTTTTATTTTTATGGTTTTTTTTTTTTTTGGTATCACGTACATAACCAATGTTAAAACATATTTATCTGCATCTGTGTTTTTTTTTTAAGTATCTCACCTGCTCTCTTTCCCTATTACTTTGCTGTGATGTTATGTTTGTGGCTGCGCTTGAGCTTGCAAGCTGTCTAATGCAAAGACAGGATATGATGATAGTCCTGAATTAAGCTTGTTTTGATTAGGGGAGGATGTGTAACAGATACCACACCTAACCGTCTCAGACGCTGAACTTGGCCCTGAGTTGCATCCATTAGCTCTGTTCTGTAGACTCTCTGTGTTTAATTTCAGTTTTTATTAAGTTTTTGAAAATATTGCTAGGTAATTTCACAAATAGTTGATGAAAAATGATTTGAGCTGCATGCCTGCCTGTTAGTAATAGAGACATGTCTCCTTATAAGTAAAAGAGACCAAATAAATTTGTACAATATAATCTTGCATTAGCTTAAAATAAAAAAATATAAATTAAATACAGAAAGGTGAATTACTTTTTTATATTTTTTATGCCTTTAATATATGTGCTTACTTTCTTAAACATGCCTATTCCTCTCTCATTTTAAATATCAAAATATTTAGCATGGCTGTTGAAAGACCTAATTTATCAAAATGGATTATTTTGGAGGGCTTGGTAATCATGAATTGACAAGACATTTCATTTATGATAGCAGTAGTGCTTAAAATAAAATGTCTTAGGTTAAGGTTTTTAATATTTTTACCTTCATTCTGGCAAAGGATCAGAATCTTCTTTTGCTGAGATTTACCAGGCAGCCATTTAACCCATCGACTGCTGAAAAATCATAAAACTTGAATGGGGAAAATTTTACAAGCAACCTGGCTATATTTAATTGGTTGGGAGGAATTTTTAGTGTGCTTAGATTCTTTGAGAAAACAGGCAATTGTAATTTACATTTGTTGCATATTCTACAATTTATTTGATTTCTGAGAGACTAGCCCATTCCTCCATTTGTCAAGCACCCTCGTGTTGTTTGCATGCATGTTTTAGTGAATGGCAGTCAGGAGCAAGGGAGGGCACAGTAAAATAACACAGTGCATTGCCAGAATGGGTATTACCGTTCTTTTTGTGAATTTTTAATGACACATTTCTCTCGTTTCCATGTAGGCATATTCTCAAGATGCCTACCTGAAAGGCAACGAAGCCTACAGTGGCAACGCCCGCAACATCCCTGAACCTCCACCAGTTTGCTACCCCTGGCTTCCACCGTCCGCCCCTTCGGCCACGGCACAGCCGGTCGAAGTCTCTCCTCCAGACTTGTCATCAAGCAAACAGCAGACCAGTACACCAGTTCAGACCCAACCTGGAAGGGCCTATAGAATGGAAATACAAGTGCCTCCATCACCAACAGATGTTGCAAAGTCAAACACGGCAGTGTGTGTTTGCAACGAGAGTGTGAGGACTGTCATTGTACCTTCTGAGAAGGTTGTAGATTTGTTAACTAATAGAAACAACCATACCGTTCCGTCACATAGAACTGAAGAGGTGAGGTATGGCGCCAGTGAGCCCTCTTTAAAAACAGTGTCAAGAACCACATCACCGTCATCATCCATTCCCACTGCCCATCCGATTCATCAGACTGCAGGCTCCAGATCACTGGAACCTTCCAGAATTTTACTGAAATCTGGCCATTACAGTGGACATTCAGAAGGCATCTCGAGCAATAGATCTCCAGCTGTGGATTCTCCGTCCGTAACTGTTAATCATTATTCTCCAAATTCCCATCAGCACATAGACTGGAAAAACTATAAAACTTACAAAGAGTATATTGATAACAGACGATTGCACATGGGTTGTCGGACAATTCAAGAAAGATTAGATAGTTTAAGAGCAGCGTCTCAGAGCACGGCAGATTATAACCAGGTGGTACCGAACCGCACGACCCTGCAGGTACGACGCCGCAGCACCTCTCACGACCGAGTGCCCCAGTCCGTCCAGATCCGGCAGCGCAGTGTGTCCCAGGAGAGGCTGGAGGACTCTGTGTTAATGAAGTACTGTCCACGCAGTGCGTCGCAGGGAGCCCTGACAGCCCCGCCCATTAGTTTTAGCAATCATAGAACTCGTTCGTGGGATTATATCGAGGGGCAGGGTGAAACCTTAGAAAATGTCACTTCCGAAAGTCAAATACCGGACTCAAATGGAGAACGAAAACAGACTTATAAGTGGAGTGGATTTACCGAGCAGGATGATAGACGAGGTATTTATGAAAGACCCAGGCAGCAAGAAATCCACAAAGCTTTCCGAGGTTCAAATTTCACTGTGGCTCCGAGTGTTGTTAACTCGGATAATAGGCGGATGAGTGGTAGGGGAGTGGGATCCGGGTCTCAGTTTAAAAAAATTCCACCAGACCTGAAAACACTGCAGTCAAACAGAAATTTTCAAGCTGCTTGCGGAATGTCACTTCCTCAAGGTATTTCACAAGACAGGTCACCTCTTGTGAAAGTCAGAAGTAATTCTCTGAAAGCGCCTTCGTCGCATGTCACGAAACCATCATTTAGCCAGAACTCGTTTGTTTCTATCAAAGACCAAAGACCAGTAAATCACTTGCATCAAAATAGTCTTTTGACTCAGCAGACGTGGTTAAGAACTGGAAGTGCCCCCGACCAGCAAGTGGAGGCTGGGAAAACCCCCTCTTTTTCTGGAGCTTCTGTTAAGCCTGTCCTTCAGATGGGTGAGAACTCTGGCACTTCAGAGGTAGAATTACCTGTCACTCAAAGGAATCAAGAATTAAATTTACAAGAGGTTGAAATTCAGCAGTCAAATAATTTAGATAATAAAGAAACTGTCATTCTAAGAGAAAAACCTCCATCTGGTCGTCAGACACCGCAGCCTTTAAGGCATCAGTCTTACATCTTAGCAGTAAATGACCAGGAGACAGGGTCAGACACGACCTGCTGGCTGCCTAACGACGCGCGCAGAGAGGTCCATATAAAAAGGATTGAGGAGAGGAAGGCCTCCAGTACCAGTCCACCTGGTGACTCGCTGGCTTCCATCCCGTTCATAGGTGAGCTCATTTATAGTCATCAGTTAATGTGTCGAATGTTTAACACATCAAAGTATTCAGCAAAGTATTATTTCTAGTTCAAGAGACGCAGAAATTTTACATTGTGATTTTAAAACATTTGTTCTGAATTTCCTAAGTATTGCTAAAACCAGAGCCATAAGCTTTGAACCTCCTTTTCCTTTTTTTTTTTTTCTTTTCTTTAGACTTTATGTATTTGGTACCTGTTTTTATTTTTATTTCAATGAAACAGATTTCTGCCTTCTGGGGCCAAGGGACTCAGCAAAGCAAGTTGTATACCTAGTTGATGATTTATCTGAATCAAAAGTCAGGCAGAACAATTTTTGATAATTAGTGATCAATCTTTCATTTAAATAATGCTTTTTACTCTTTACAGCTTATTTCTTTGTAAATTTAACTTGGGTTGAAAGAAAAGACCTCTTCATTTTCAAATTACTTTGTCTTAGAATAACTCCTGGCATCAATTTGGAAAAATAACTTACATTACAAGTATGTTTCCCACATTTCACGTTTACTGAGTCTTGAGTCTCTTCCCACACACCCAGGTATGTTCTCCACCAAGCAGCCAGCGTGATGTTTTAAAATGAATCAGATCTTGTCACTCCTCTGACCAGACCCCTCCGTTTACTTTCTGTGTTACCCAGAATAGAATTCCAGATCCCACGGTGGCCCACAGGGCCCTCCGTGATTTGCCCCCTCAACACCACTCCAGCTCTGACCAAATCTCCTGTCATCTGTGTGTGTGCGCCCTGTCCTCAGCCACGCTGGCCTTGCGGTCTGGGACAAAAAATACGAGCACGCCCTGCCGCAGGGCCCTGGCACTGCCAGTCTCGAGCCCTGGGACACATACCACAGATATTCACAGGCGTCTCTCACTACCTGGCTCTCTGCTCAAATATTACTTTGTCAAAGCAGGCTTTCCTGACGCAGCTTATCTAAAACCAGCCCCCCCTCCCCACACACACACATAGCACCTGACGTCGTCTATCCCCTTAGGCTGCTTTATCGTCATATCACTTGTTTCCACTTGACATGTCTTGTATTTTTTGTTTATTACATGTTTCTCTGCAGAGCTAAAACATAAGCTACCTGAGAGCCAAGATTTTAGATCTTTTGTTCACGTCTGTGTCCTTAATGCCTAGAACACTGCCTGGTATGTAGAAGGCACTCCATAAATATTTGTTGAAATAATAGGTTGATGATAATTTTGAGGTATGGTTAAATGTATAGCAAGATCAAAAAAAAAATCCTTTCCATAATTACTATGTAACTCTAAAACCTAACCTGCTAACAGGATTATCATATATGTCCTTAGTATTATCTTAATAAAGGAGAACCTTAAGCTCTAGAGAGGTTAAATAACTTCCCTAAAGTCACATAGTTAGCAGTGGGGGCAGGGACTTAGGCTTCCTTGATTCAGCCACATCACAGAGCACAACTCCAGAGGGCACCATTTACACAGAGTGCATTGTGAAGAGCGCTCCCTGGAGTCGTGTGACATAGAGGCCTTGGTTTGAGGCCAAGGCCAAACTCTTACTCTCTTTCTTACCCCATAGGTCCATGAAGAGTTCTCCATAATTATACACTAAAATATGCTTCTCTTTGAATAATATTTCAGTTTTTCTCTTCTAGAGAAACCTTTTTAAAGCTGTCGAGCTATTGGACTCTCAGCTTTAAAAAAAGTTCTATGTGATATATTTTTTATAACTATAATATATTCAAGTTGTACACATTGTGAGGGATCTCAGCCTAAATTGTACTTATATTCACATCTGTACCCTTAAGGCCAAGCTCAGAGAATAATAGAACTTTACCGTAGATGAACCTTATACATCTTCTAGACATTTTATAGAAAGTAACTAAGGAGTAATGATTGTTTTATGATTTTTTAAAACCTAAAAAGCCTAACAGTCTATAGCTATATTTCATAGGCCCGTGAGATCTTATCAGAATAATGGCATCATATTTTCTTTCTACTTAATAAGAATAATATAATCAGATTATATTGGAGTAATAGTAAATGTGCTACTTATAACTTAATATTTCTTCCTACTTCTAAATACAGGAATAAGTCAAAAAGTCAATTATGTTATTAAAGAGAGAACTTTGGCTAAAATATAGACTATAAAACTATAGATTTTTGTATATACACAGATTTTGAAAAATGATTAAAATCATTTTTATTCCTTAAAAATAAAAAATGCTCACTGATCAGTTCCGATCAGATTTTACTTTAGGTACTTAATAGTCTCCTTCACAATTCCTAGTGACTATCTTTCATTTTATGAATCATGACTTTTGAAAGTCACCCAGCATAGAAACGTTTATATGTGCCTCCTATAGCCTTAATATATAGCATAAGATTACTGTGGTGTGTTAGTTTTATAGCACCAGTGGAATAGGGTAGAATAACGAACTGAAATAGGAACACAGAGTTTATTTCATTGTGTTTCTGTATGTGAATATTGTCCGTGGATATTAGAATTCTTAAAAATTTCTAGACCCTGAGGTTCAGGAACACCAATGTCGCCAAGGTTTTTGCAGCATTTTCATGGCTCTTATAAAATTGAATGCTGTTTGAAATAAAGGCATGGGGAAAAAAAATAGTTTTAGTAGTTACCTAATTTTTAGAGTATAATATGAAAAGTATACTTTATTTTGCCTAATGTACGATTCACCTTTTTACTGTGAAAAGCTTTTAGTTTTTTGGTGAACTAAAAATTCTCTACTATAACCTTGAAGTCCAAAAAATATTTATTAGTCTCCTCTAGGGATTTTGTTGTTAAATATATAAATAACCAGTCAATAAAGGAACTTTCAGCATTTCGTTAAGTATAAGTTCCAGAATTTAGTATTGGAATCCTTTTATTATTGAGCTTTAAAGTTTTATCTTACCCATAGGTGCTTCTCTTTCCAATCTAGGTATTTTAAATATATATATTTTAGTGGGGATAGATACCAGCATTGAAATGGAATAAAAGAGACTATTTGCGGTGTTTCCTAAAGTATTTTCCAGGAATACTAATTCCATTTGATTAAGGGGAAAAAATGATCAGTGATCAAATAAATAAATATATTGAGTTTAAATAGTTAAAACAAATTTTGTTTGACTTTACCATAAGACTCTAAGAATCATTAATGCGTTACTACGATATATCATGAATTTTCCAAGCAGGATGTAATACAGTTTTTCTCAGAAATGTTTGACCATGAATCCTTTTACTTAAGACTATCTCACTTTAGTATACCATAAAACACACTTTGGGGGATATCGATCTGTATTCTACACTCTTAAGAACCTTGAATTAAAAGGAGAAAAGAAAGAAATTAAGGTTCGCTTTTGTATTGTCACACTCAGAATCTCATATTCTGTGATTTGAATAATTTTTGTTTTTCAAAAACATTATATACTAATGAAAAAAATAATAACAATTAAGTGCCTTGGCTTTATTCCCAAAATATTAGAGAATGGAGCCAATTCATTTATTTAGTTACCTATAATAAGAGCTAATGATATGTCTCACAGCAAGGAAATTTTCCAACATTTTGTTACACACTTAACATCTAATTTTTCCTGTCTCAAAGATTTAGAAAAATGAAGAAAATAAACCATTTTATTTGTTTTTAAATTAGGATTATCAGTCATTTACAATATTTTATTTACCGCCTTCCCTATATACTCTATAAAGCTTCCCAGTAAGTCCTGAAAATAAATTTCAACTTCTGTTACAAATGAACACAAAACACAAGATGAGTAATGAGTTCATAAGTAATTTGACATTAATAGCAGGTATTAAGATGTATTCTACAGTCCTGACTTTGTACATTTCTTTAGTTTATACTGCTCATAACTGTTAATATAAAAAAACTGTGGCTGTATTACTCATACCAAGAGCTCATCTCAAATTCATTTTCCCTTCTCTTTTGCCTTATTTCTAATACTCTTTGTTCTTCTCACACAGAGTTGGCCAATATGTGCTTAGTGTTAGCCTAACTGAAATTGAGTTAGATTGGCGCAGCCTTATTGGCACTGCCATTTTAAACCAAGTTAGAAGTTTTAAAGCTTATAAGATATAACCAGATTACAGTGTCTATACAGGTTAATTTAGTTATCAGTAATTTACCCAGAAGGGCTGGGAATGGGTGACTGTCACCCTATACCCATCTGCACCTCTTGGGAGCGCTAGTGTCCAGTGCCGACAGTGATATTCTAAAAGGATGCAGCGAGCACTCCAGCCCCTCTTTTCTACTGACATGTACTGTGTGTTTCTACAAAGCAAATCATCTAGAAAGAGAAAAATTATACTCTATCATCTTACGACCTTTTTTATGTATCAGCTTTCTCCCTTAAGAACCTGACTCTACAGGTTCTTAAGCTTAGAGATTTTTACTCTATTATTTGAGTGATAATGTGAGATAAATTTAAATATAATTAAAAAAAAAAAACTTCTATAGTACTTTATAACCTACCAAACATTTCATGTACCAGTCCTTATGACAACCTGATGGGTAATTTAGGTCAGGAATAAATAACCCGCTTTATGGATAAGGAAGGTTAAGTAGTTTGCTCAGGTTTCTCAGTGGGTAACTAACAGACTTAATTATCTGCTGGCTCTAAATTTCATGCTCATTTTTCAATGTCCTCAAAATGTGCTAAAATTTAAATCCCGACTTTTTACTCTTTTAAATCTTAGCCTAAAAAAAATCTTTCTGAATTTAATATTCACCATTCTTAGATTCCCCAAGTTTGAATTGGCATCTTTTCACTAAATAAATTTATTGTTCCAAGGTTAACTAAACTGTTCACTACAGAATAAATTTAGATGCTAGTTTGTCTTTTGATAGTAGCATCAGCTTTTATCCTAAAATATTTCAAATTCGTATGTAACAGCACACCTTATAGAATACTATGCATATTTATTTAGAGAAATAATATTTTTTAAACTTTGCATGTGTAAAAACTATAGAATTATTTCTCTAACCTAGACTTTCTAGATTTTCAGCCATTCCTTTCATGTTGAAAATAGGTCCAACAGTAATTACACTCTCAGCTCGATCTGTCCGTTTTAAAAATAGATCCAAACCTTGAAAGCCCCCTAAAACAAATCCCTGGTGTAGAAAAACCTGGAAAGCCCCCTAACAAATCCCTGGTATAGAAAAACCTGGAAGTATTTTATACAAAATAAAATAAACAGATGATTTTACCCCTTTAGTGGATTTATTATTGTCAGCCTCTTGAATGAGAATTGACCCTCCTTATAATCCACCTTCTTTATTTTATAAATAATGAATTTAATGTCCAGAAACTATGTGGCTCTTTAAAAAGTCAGACAATACAGGATCCACCCTCTCGATCTGCTCAGTCTTCCCTACTCCTACTAGCTTATTTTATGTGTGAAAATTAATCATTTTTAAAGATAGATTGGTGAAATTGGTGCTTAACGTTTTTCAAATTCTTTTAAAGTAAATGTTAGGTTTCTTGAAATAAATATTTCCAGCATTTGTCAGCTGGCAAGCTGGGTCATTTTTCACACATGCATGCTCCCTCACATAGACAGAAAACCATGAAATCTTAAGTTAACTTCTCTAATCTATGGGACTGCAGAAATTCACCAAAGTAATTGTAACCCATTATCTGTGACAAATCTAAAAATAACAGTTACGCTTGACCTTTAAGTTTAGAGCACTGCTTTGCTAATATGGCGCATCCTACCTTGTGGAAGAGTTGGCTAGCCCCAGTACTGACCATGATATCACGCACGTTCCTGGCTTTGCTCCTATTTCATCATCTGCCTTTCAAATTCCTCCTATACAGCAGTTCCTCTTACAACTGCTCTCCCTTTACTTCTGCGCCAACTGCCATATGGTTCTGGTAAGTATGAATAAAGTATGCAAAATTCTCCCCCCTTCCTAACTTTTTTTTTTTTTTAATCATCTAGTAGGAAGATAATAGCATTGAATTTTTTGGTTAATTAAGACAATCAAATCTCAGAATGGCTTTTGAAAAGTCAAATGTTAATTTAAATGAGTGTTTATCAAGCTGGCTATTGAAGGTGCTTGTTCTTAATTAAAAACGTGAATTCCAATTATGATGATGAGTTGAATTATTATAATGGGGCTATTCGAACATGGTGATGGCACCCCTTTACCAGTTTATGTAAAAGTTAACAGGATGCAATTTTAAGAGCTTTATTATTAGTGTAAAAGTTTCAGTGAGCCTGCAGAGGTCTGTCACTTGATGATCAAAGATTAGAAGGGCGTGTTAATATGCTAGTGGCTTATTTTTTAAACATTCTTTCTAACCTTGCCTTTTTAATTAATGTAAGTGGCATTTCTTGAGCGTGTCATTTTTATCAACCTCAAAACTTTTCTTGACCTGACGTTCAGTGATTGGTATTAATGGGGTTAAGTAAAATTTGCCTTGGGAGTTCATTTTTTGGGATAACTTTATTTCGTTGGGTTTAAATTAGATAAAAACAAAAAAACAAAAACAAAAACCCTGTGGTATTACCGAAGGTTAATTACTTGTTAATCTTCCTTGATTTAAACTGAGTTTATCTCAGAAAACAAATAAAAGGAAAGCATATTTGTCCCATTGAATTTCCTTTTAAGACCAAAAACAAAATCCATTACCAGTATTTATTCCCCTTTTCCTTAAGGACAAGGAAGAATCTCCAAGACTTTTAAACATGTATTTTGCTTGAGGTATAGATTGACTTTTTAGGTCATTTGCAGTGAATGTCCCTTCTTGTAGGACTTGGAAAAGAAACAATTTATTCAAGCCACATTTTTAATAATAATAAAAAAAAAACTACCAAACTGTATGTATATATATGTATGTATTTTGGAAATACGTATTTATTTTTACATTAGTCACCATTTCTTCCAACTTAAATTTACTCCTCTCCATGCGATGTGTAGTTTAGTCCATCATCGACTATCAGAATGTGGACAGTCCTTAAATTATTATGCTGTAATTTTGGAGAGGGAGTAGGGGTTACCTCTTCCTAGCAGAGGTGAAATAAAAAGCAAAATTATGTCAAGGAGCTGATTATTCTGCCACAGTCTACATCAAAGTTCTAATAATTTCTCTGAGTTCTATAAAATTATTTTCAGCTCTAATTATAAACCACATCGACGGCGTGTTCTTTTTGAGTAATTATGTGAACTGTGAGAAAAATTCCTCATAACCCAGCTCATTTTAGAAGGCTTTCCCTTCTTTGCTCTCTGCTCTAACCTGCCGCATTAGACTTTGGGCCTTGTGAAGACTGATGCTTGTTTGTGAAAGGGGAACACACTGTACCCTGCTTTCCTACCAGGCAGAATCCTCTTGTTTCCAGCTGATAGAAACTCCCTTCAGATAAGCTCATGCTGAAAAAGGATGTCCGATCACTATGAAGAAGTTCCAGGGTAGACCTGGGCATCCGGACTGTGTCTCCTCTGTTTCGCTTTCTTTATTCTCAGATACTTTTTCTCCACATGGTGGAAAAGATGGCCACCGGCAACTCGCAGTTTATTGATTTTTATAGTTTGTGTGTCTCAAGGAAGGGAAAAGAAAGACCATTATTTTCTCAGTGTCCATATATCAAATCTGATGAAGGTACTATAATTGGTCCTGACTGGATTGTGTCCCTTGGACAGTCACTGTGGACACAGGAATAGGGCCCTGTGCTGGGGCAGGCGAGAGCTTACGCTCCTCCTCAGGAAGTTGAGCCACTCCAGTGAATTCTACTGAACCTCAGAGGCAGAGATGGGTGGGCAGCTAAACAGCATCTATTCTCTGTGGTCACCTTGCATAATATGAAGAGGAACAAATAGAATAAGAACTTCATGAGGTGAAAATATTTGCCAGTTTATTAGATGAAAAATAGCTATGTTATCACTATTTGACTTGCTTTTATTTGGTTATTTCCTTAATGTAGTCAGGTTTTCACAAGGCTTTTTCCACATTTTTAGTAGGCTTTTGTATTCTATGAATTGTCTTTATATGTGCTTTTCTCTTTTTCTGTTGTGATTTTAGTAGTTCTTATTTATGAGAAGTCTTATAAATAAGTGTATATTAGGGCTTTCGTTCTTTTTTCATGCTTGTTGCTTGAAAAATAACAGTTACACACAAAATTTCACAATATACGTCCTTGATTTTGTACATGTCTGCATTTTTCTTGATTTGTGAAATCTTTTAGATGTTCTTGTAGAATATTAATTGATAAGAAATAACAGTAGTAAAACTTTCTTATTCAGATATGAATAATCAGTTTAAATATAATACCTTGTAGTATTCTCCATTTGGAAAATTTCAAAGTGAATGATGGCATATATATTATCCATGAGAACTCTTATTTTTCTACCTTTGGAAAACACTATTTTCCAAAAATAAAACAAATTTGTTACCGCTTAGGTATATATATATGTATTTTTACAGGTTTAGAGGTAGTGCTCACCTGAATTTTAATATATAACAACTTTATGTCCTCCTTCACCTTTTCTTTATTGCAGAGAGCTTTGGGGCCTTTAGTGAACCAAGTAAATTAAGGCCTCATATTTCTTAAGTTAATTCTTTGTTTATGTAATTCATTTTACCATGAATGATTATGCACTTGATAATAACAAACCTAATAGTTCATAATATGTGTTTTGCATGCATTAATTGATACCTTAATTTAGTATGTGACATGCCTAGGACAAAGATGATCAGATATTTTCCCTGTCAGAATATTTAAGTTAGATTATTAAAAATTTAAAAATTTGTTGAAAATCTGACAGCACATTGATTTTTGAATATACTTATACATGAAAATGGAAATTTTTTTTGTTTTCTCTTTGGACAACTATTGTTTATTTTCTTATGTTGGAAAATGAGGTAAGCTTGAATTAGTCTTGTTTTTACATTATTCACACTTTGGTAATAATTAAAACAGAAAATTTTTCAAATGTTCACAGAGAATAAAGAATTGGATTTATTAGTATAATCTATAAGTATGAGGCAATGTAATGTTGTGTATTTTAAAAGTATATTCGGTCTACGGCCATGCTACCCTGAACAAGCCTGATGCTGTCTGATTTCAGAAGTTAAGCAGGATCGGGCCTGGTTAGTACTTGGACGGGAGACCACCTAGGAAGACCAGGTGCTGTAGGCGTAAAAGAAAATAAGTAAATAAAAATAAAAAAATAAAAGTATTCAGCATTTCCTTTTCTCTCTGTAACATAGTAGTAAATATGTTCTAAATGCGAACAGCGCTGACGTGTATAAGGCAGTCTAGTCTCCCACCTCCTAGGCTCCATTCACCTTCACTCTCTAGAACAGGTGGATGTGTAGCCTTCCAGCCCAAATTTTTGCGCACATATACCTGAAGCAGAGATTATTTCATATCCAGTGTGTTTTGAAATTTCCTCCAAAATGAAGTAAGTGAGAAGAGACTGAATGCATACCTCCAGAAAGTCCAGTCATAAAAATAATTGCTTTCGAAATTTTCTTTAATGCTTAACCCATGCAACATTTGAATTTCATTCCATGATGTTGATTTTACATAAATAAATATAAGGAACTTTTAAATTACTTCATAAAACATAGAATTGATTCTCTTGAATGTTTTTTCACAGCATCTCGTAGACATTCTTTGGCATGTTGCTTTGAGAAACATTGTTTTATAGAAGCATCATCTAATTTTTTTGAAATGCCTTTCTAAATTTTTTATCTATGCAGATTTATGCAGTAGATCTCATCTGAACCAGTCCAGTGAATTTTTTCACTACAGAAATCTCTTTAAACAATTAATACTATGTAAGCCAGATAATTCCTAAAGAATCTGATATTTTCCCGTTCATATCAGTACTCACTAGTCCAAATCAGAATTGTGGACCAGCAGGTTCTATAGACCAACTTACTTTGTACATATGTGTCAACTTTGTTAACTGTGGTAATTTAAATAGTAATGGCAGTTTTAAAGAATACTACAACCTTTAGTAAAATTAAATTTTATCTTTAATTATTTTTTAAAAACATCAGTTATCGCCTTGCTTTTGGGAAAAGAATGATTGCATTTTTACCTACGTGATATTAAGATGTCATGGATTTAGTGAAATTGACTTATACAGAAATTTTCAAAATGTTTTCTTTTGCTAAACTGTAAAGAACTACTTTTAAAAAAAAATTGTAAAAAGAGAAAATAAGCTTAAAATAGTCAGGATTTACTGATTTTAGCCATAAAATGGATTGTTACAGTTTTGTAATATTACTAGTTGTCTTGATTAAAATGCTGATGAAGCCCATCTTAGAATTTGATTGAAATTAAAATATTTGACCTTTTAAATCAAGGAATCAAAATCCAGTCTCATCATTATGTTGTTTTCTTTAAAAAGTTTCATTATGATTTTTTAAGGCTTGGGGCATTTAAATTTAAGGATTATAATTCTGACATCCTATTAACTTACATTTTCTTGGCCTAACATATTAGAATTTAAACCACTGATATTTTTACAAGGGTAATAATTTTGAACAGAGCTATTCACCAATTTGGATAACAAATACAATTTATAATTATAGAGTGGGAACTCTGGTATCAGACTGTGGGTTCTAATTCCATCTCTATGGCTTGGTAGCTGTACGCAAGTTGCCTTCTTGTTTTTTTAAAATAGTATGTATTTCTATAGAAAAAATCTCTAAGGTAGTATTTACTTCATAGAATTTCATAAGAAATAAATGAAGTAATATATGTATTTAGGATGGCACTAGTGCCTAGTAAGCACTGTTAATGTTATTGTTATTATGCATGCATACGCGTTCACATACACATTTCTGCCCATGACAGCTAGTGAACAGGCAGGCTTTTGAGAAGCTTAAAATTTATAACACCTAAAATATTTATATTTTCATAAGGGTAGAAGGAGCAAATGGAGATTTTTTTTCCTCTGAGGGTCTGCATCTACCTGGGGAAGAGACTCGTTTTTCTGGTTAGTGTTAAAGTACCAAATAAACCAGCAGCAACTGTCTCAGTCTATTTGGGCCACTATAACAAAAGTAGATTGGGTGGCTCAAACATCAGAACCTATTTGTCACAGTTCTAGGGACTGGGAAACCCAAGATCACGGCCCTAGCGGGTTCAGTGTCTGGTAAGGAAGGACCCGCTTCTTGGTTCATAGACATTGTGTCTTCACATGGTGGAAGGAGCGAGGGAGCTTTCTGGGGTCTCCTTTTTAGGGGCACTAATCCCATTCATGAGGTTGGAGCCAGATCACCTAATCACCTCTCTCATCACAGACACCATCACATTAGGGATTTGGTTTCAACATATGAAATGGGCGGGGCACAAGCATCCCATCCATAGCAGTGGCCTTGATAATGTGTAACTTCAGGCAGCTATATATAGACTATACTTTCTTATTTTTCTACAAAAATTGAAGACGTAACTTGAGCGTGGGTGTGGAGGGAAGGTAAGATTTTAGGAATTGCTACTTCGAAAGTTAAGCCTCAGCCAGTCACCTTGCTAAGCTGCCTGAAATGATAATGTGCAATACATTTAACATATGGAAAATAATTATTTTAGGGTAATGTGTGATTTTTCCACTTTTGTAGATTTCGGTTCTGAATACTTATTAACTTTGTTATCTTGATTATCAGTTAGCAAAGGTATTGGTTGGTAGAAGGAAAAGAAGCAACTCATTTATTTCTCATGCCATAGTCTCAGAATTATATGGAATTAGTAGAGTGATAACTGTGTAAGTAGATTTTTAACAGGCCAAATACGTTTTCTATTGGTATTTTAGTGGTTAAGTGTTAAAATTTTTATCTGGTTGTTTTACTGATTAGTGATCATTTGTTCTATTATCGTTATTATTAATAGCAATTAGGTCCTTCACCATTTCAATATTTATCTTTATTTTATCTAATAGATGAACCCACTAGCCCAAGCATCGATCACGACATTTCGCACATCCCCGCTTCTGCTGTCATCTCAGCCTCTACCTCTCAAGCACCCTCTATAGCAACAGTCCCTCCCAGCCTCACAACTTCCGCTCCTATAATTCGACGTCAGCTCTCTCACGACCAGGGTACGTTGGTTTCAGGGAGCGAATGTGTAAATCATCTCTTGTTCTTCGATTTCTGTTTAGAACACTGACAAACTGTGATCTTTTCACCACTAAAAGAATCTGGAAACTACTTGCAAATGTCTCACTGTTGGATTTTAATTCCAGAATCAGTTGGACCTCCCAGCCTGGATGCGCAGCCCAACGCAAAGACAGAAAGATCAAAATCGTATGATGAGGGCCTGGATGATTACAGAGAAGATGCAAAATTGTAAGTCTCAGGGTATTTTAAGTATTTATTTATAGGTGTTTAGTATGACTTTCACATATAAATATTGAATTTAATGACATCTTTTATATTTTCTAACTTCGTAACATTAGAAATGCAAGTAAAATCAAAGTTATTACTTGGTAAATATTAATTTAATTTTTAAATTAATACCTAAAAATCAGTAATATACAAACATAATACAAAAATATATATTAAGTAATCACTCCTACTCTAGGCCTCTAGCCACCCAGTCCTACTTTTAGAGATAACTATGTTACTGTTTTCTTTTGTATATTTTCAGAGTTATTCTAAGCATAAAACCACATACGGAATTTACATACGCTTATGTATATTCTGATTACTTTTATAAACAAATGATAGATACTGTACACACTGATCTTGGAGATCATTCAGTACATATATTCTTGACTCATACTTTTTCATGATCATTTAATTTTCCATTGAATAGTTGTACCATGTTAGGTTTAACCAGTGTTCTGTATTCTATTAATAGACATTGAGATTGATCGAATCTTACGCTACCACAAACAGTACTTCATTGATTATATTTCTACATAGTTCATTTAGCGAGTGAGTGAGTATGTTTGGATAAAGGATTGTTACATCAAAGGGTATGTGTGTATTTTAATATCCATCGTCAGTTGCTCTTCATAAAGATTATCCCAAATCACATCCCACCAACAGTGTACAAAAGTCTGCTGCTCTTCTCACCAGCACAGCATGTTACTCAATTTTTGATTACTTTGTAAATCTAATGGTATCTTATTGTAGTTTTAATTTGAAATTTTCTTATTATTAATTGAACATCATTTCATATGTATTTAAGAGATATTTATATTTTTCTGTGAAGTACTTTTTCATTTCTTGCCCATTTTCCTACTAGTTTTTCTCTTGGCTTCTGGGGTTCTTTTTATAAAGGAAACCCACTCTTTTCTGAGATCAGTATTGCAAGTCTTTCCCCAAGTCAATATTTATCATTTGGTTTTCCTAATTTTTTTTAACCATGCAAAAATATTAAACATTTTTCTTTTTGCGGTCAAATTTAGGAATTTTTTTATGGCCTTCGGATTTTGAGTCATACTGAAAAAGCCTTTCTCTCCAGAATTATAACAAAATTCTTTCATGTTTACTTTTCAAATTTGTATGTTTTTCCTATTCTTTTTTTGTATATTTACAACTTTGATTCACCTGGGATTAATTTTATTCTAACTAGTGAAGTAAAGAGCCAACTTTATATTTTATAGTGTCTCTCAGTTGTCCCCAAAGTATCTATTGAATATTATACTTTCCAGCTGATATTTTATGTTTATTATATTACTAAATTGTTATATGTATTTAGTTTTATTTTTAGACTGTATTCTGTTCAGTTTGTCTGTTTACACCAGATTCTGTTAATTATAGTGGTTTTATAATGTTTTTATTATATGGTAGGCCTATAATAAAAACTCCTTCATTAGTTTGTCTTTCTCAAATTCAAGCTATTTCTGTTTATTTTACTATTTGAACTTTAAAATCAACCTTCTAGTTCTTAAGTTCTCATGGATATTTTCATTGATACAATGTTTAATTTATAGATTAATTTAGGAAATATTGACATCTTTATGATGTTAAACCTTTTGTCAAAAAACAATTTGTTTCTTTTTTATTATGTTATTTTTGTATAGATTCTCTGCAGCTTCCATGTGGTGATTATTTATATTCCAATAAAACTAGTTCTTTCTAGATCGCCTATTTGAGGGAAGTTTGCATGAGGTGTGGCCAAGGCAGAGGTCTAGGCTAACAGGAATTTTTCTAACAATGCTGGATAGGACTTGTGAGCTCTTTTCACATTTACTTCTCCCTCACTGAATGATATCAGTAATTGCCATATTTCAGAGTCCACTTCACTTTACACACTGCTTCTAAGAAAGATGGCAAGACTGTACGTTTCCTCCTTCGTTCTCACCTCCCTCCCCTGATATCCATGGTAATGAACGAGGCTCCTGTCACCAGCAAAAGCACCTTATTTCTCATTGTTCCAAACCAGGAAAGGTTGGTTTGATCTCTCAGAGAACAGCGCACTGCAGTTTTGTTGGAGATATGCAATCAGTGGTGTCTTCCCTTTCTGTACACATTTTTAATTCCCAGCATTTAACCACCTTTCTTCATATATTGTAGTTCAGAGTTGGAGGTTGAGTTTGTATATTTGTTTCTAGTTACCTTGTTGTTTGGGGTCATTTCTGAGAGGAGAGGACAGTGTCATCTTCAGTCACATCTTAAAATCCCAAGTTCCTTCAATGAATTTGGTATTAAAAAACGACAACAAAAAGCAACTTGGTTCCCTAAAGTTAAACAATTTTAATAACTAATGCGAACCTGTCTTTTGAAGCCCTAAGCTTTTTCAGTTGTACTTATTGAAACCATCCAGAATGTGGTTGGAGGGGCAGAGTGGTCGGCCATGACTAGCGCTGGCAGTATTCTTTCTGCCATGTTGACAGGTCAGAGTGTCTACAAGCAGAATGAATATAGACGTGCTCTTCTCTCTGTGTCTGATTGTTGATGGCAGCTACTTATCCGTCATTGACTCTGTGGGAATCCTCCACAGATCGTTGCAACTATGGTTAACTGGTAATGGAAAGCCCAGTGTTTAGCCTGAGTAGCTTTTCGTTGATCTAAAAAAAGAATAAGAAAATATCATACTTTATGTAAAAACTGTTTTTGATGTATCTGATTAACTAAGAAAGCTATCATTGAATCAAAAGTTAAAGTACTTATAAAATTAGTTGTTTTTCTCACTTATATTGAGCAGTGAACAATTAACATGTAATGATGAAATGTCAACTCTTAATGAAAGGTCAGTCGTAATATTCAGATTATTCTTACATCTTTGAGGTATTTTATGCACCATTGAAAATATGTATGTACTTCTTTCCAACAGGTCCTTTAAGCACATATCTAGCCTGAAGGGAATCAAGGTTGGTATTCAATATTTTTAAAATATCAGCAAATGACAAATATTTTTATTTACCTTAATTTACTTTAGCTCTTCATAGAGAATTATCTCTTATCCATTAGAGACATTTCATAAATGTTATAACCTTTTATTCTGTAAGTTTCAAGTGCATTTGGAAAATATTATATATAAAGTGTTCTTTTCTAATTTCTACACATATTCATCAAGTGTATAATACTGTACATACATTTTGCTGGGATTTCTCATTTTATAAGTTTATTGCCAAAAATCAAACTGCCCAGCACTCCTTCTGTATTCTGTTGTGTGTGTGTTTTTCTATCCTCAAAATTGTTATTTTATGGCTTCCCACTCCCCTCCCACCTAAAATCTACCCCTGTCCTCTCTTATCTACCCTTCCCTGGTACTTGATTGGAAAAGTAAAAAGCTATTAGACAGGAATTGCCTTACTTTACTTTCTCCAAAATATTAGATCCCTTCACTTATACCCACACTTTCTGCCTTTTTACTCTTACCTTAGATATCTTTTTACTTGGAACATTATCCTATTAAAAACCAACACCCACATTTCTTCTTTGAATTTCATTATTTCTCACTTTCTCAAGACCCCTCTCTCTTCTGCATGATCATTTTCTTTCCAGCGGCTCATTCACCAGCATTCTGTTGTATAAGCACATTCTGAAAACTTTCCTTGAATCCACACTTCCTCCATTTTTACTACTCTTGATTTCCACTTTTCACAGCACAACTTAATTGGCGGGGGGGAGGTCCATAGTTTCTACTTGCTCACGTCACCTCTTTCTCAACCCACACATATCAGCATGACCCTGCTCGTGCCAGGGCTACCAGTGATATTCAGGTTCCGAAGCTAATGGTTGCTTAAGTTTTTAACTTATTTGACCTCCCAGCAGCATCCAACACGATTTCCCACTCCCATCCTGAAACACTTTCTTCTGCTGGTTTCTCTGCCTAATATTTAAAACGTCGGAATGTCTAGAGCTGGTTCTGGCCTCTCTCCCCTCTCTATCTAGCCTGATTTTTTTGATCATCTTGCACAGAAGTCTCCCTAAGTTTACATTGCTGACCTTGACCTCTTCCCTACACTGCAGCTCAGTGGACTGCTGCCTGTATGACATCTCATTTGGACGTTTAATAAGCAATATGAGGTTTACATGCCCGGAAGACCTGATCAGACCCGTTTGTCCTTCAGTTTTCCCCATCTCACTAAGTCCACTTCCATTCACTCAGTTGTTCAAGCCATAAATCTAGGAATTAGCCTTCTTTCTCCTTTATCACCCCCCACCACCACCCCTCCCCGCCCCTTCCCCCATCAAGTCCTGTCATCTCTACCTCCTGAATCTTTAAGACATTCCTCCCTGTATTCACTTATGTTACTTTAGTCCGAGCTGTCATTGTCACTCACCTGGATTCCTCCAGTTACACTTTTCACGGTTGTCCCTTTAGAATCCAACTTCCCTGTAGCAAGCAGAGTGACCTTTGAACTGTGCGATTAGATAATGTCACTCCTCTGATTCACCATTTAATGGCTTTCTTCATACTTCCTACCAGGGCCTAAACAATCCATAATTAGCTCTTTCTCTTACCTTGAATAGTTAACCTTTAAAATGCAAATGTTGAATATATATATTCATTAGCTATACATTCTTCCTGAACTTTTCTTTTCTTGGCCTTCCCTGCTTGTCTTTTTTTAAAAATTTTTCTTCTAGATTTAAACTTAAATGTTCCTTCTTCAGAGAGGCTTTGCCTCAGCACCACCAATTTACAGGTGCTGCTCAGTCATTCGTTATTACATGTCACTGTTCATTCTTCAGATGGCACTAATCACAGTCTTATCATTTCCCTGGCTTTTATTTTTTATTTTTTTCACACTAAAATGTGACCTCTTGAGCAGGAAAATTACACTATTTCTATTGTTTTTTAATGATTAAAAATTCCTTCAGAAGACTTTTTAAAAAATGACGTTAGTCAATTCACATATTTTTTTAACAAAACCAGAAACTCTTCTAATGTAATTGGTAAAGTTAGGATTTTTCAAAAATAGCCCTTCACTTGGAACATTAAATAAAAGACTGTTCTCAGCAGTGCAGTTTCAACACACAGATATTTATGAAGGAAAAAGCTGACATTTTACTATGTTTTCTTGGCCTTTTCTGTAGAGCACAGACAGCCAAAAGTCATCAGAAGACTCTGGGTCCAGAAAAGACTCTTCGTCAGAGGTTTTCAGCGATGCTGCCAAGGAGGGGTGGCTGCACTTCCGACCGCTTGTCACCGATAAGGGCAAGGTAGTGCGTTTTCTGAGCTGCTGCGAGTGAATGAAATGCAGGCCCTAAAAATAAAGCAGAAGTCTATATACATAAAATGGCCAACTATCTAGAATAAAGACATCATTATTTTAAAAAGATTTTCTAACCATTGATTTAATTTTATACTTTTTTCATTCTTTTTATCCAATACCTATGGAACATATTGTCTTATATGTTGGTAATATGAAAGAGAAATCGAAGAATTTTTAGAAGAAACTCCGCTTTTATTATTAAATAGTTTATTAGCTATAGATTGTCATAGAGTAGTTCTTTAGGGAGTGACATTTCTCCGTTTTAGTAATTTAAAAAATTTTATTTAAATTTTCCCTGTTTATTCTTTTAAATTGCCATTATAATACAATAGTTTCACTTTATTTTATAAATATTGAGTTATATAAATGAATATCACAACGTCACTATGTGCCTCATTAAGATTCCGATATATTGAAAACTTCGCCATAAAATTTCCTACAATATTTTAGGCTGCTTACTTATGAGAAAATTTTAATATCGTCAGAGAGTTTTAAATTTTTAAGAAAACTCACAAACCAGTAGCCACAGCCCTTGGCTATAGCTATTGTTGCTTGACTGTGTACAGTTGGTCAGTTTTATTAACTTAATTCATCATTTGTACAAATTGCTTTGGGATCTTCTGATGTAGTGTTTGTCATTTGCATGATTTATGACTTTTCTTAAGCCTGACTTTAACTCAAAAGATTTTTCTGGCTGATTTTTTTTTCTTTTTTTCTATTCCTTTACCATTTTTTTAAATATATATTTAGCTATACTTGTTTTACCTTAATTACTTTGATGATTTTATTTTCCCAGCCAAATTAAAGTTTAGATTGCACCATCCTAGATTTTGGTATGAATATATTGCCTAACCTGGTTTACACTCCACATTTTTTGTGCTTCCTCTCCTGACAAGTTTATATTGATGTAAATCAGACATTTGCTGCATCGGGTGTACGTTTATGCATGTTAACAGCGCTGCTCAGTGTGTTTACCCTGGCACTGAGATTTAGCCAGGTGTTAAGCATTCCTGAACCGTCTCATGTTTTCCAGAGAGTTGGTGGAAGCATTCGGCCGTGGAAGCAGATGTATGTTGTACTTCGGGGCCATTCACTTTACTTGTACAAAGATAAAAGAGAGCAGATGACTCCGTCTGAAGAAGAACAACCCATCAGCGTTAATGCTTGCTTAATAGACATCTCGTACAGTGAGACCAAGAGGAAAAATGTGTTCCGACTTACCACGTCAGACTGTGAGTGCCTCTTTCAGGCTGAAGACAGAGACGATATGTTAGCATGGATCAAGGCCATCCAGGAGAGTAGCAACCTGAATGAGGAGGTGCGTGCTCAGAATGATGTTGATGAAATCAGGACATGTTCACAACAGTTTTCTTGTTCTTCTTTTCTTCCAGAAGACTGAAAGATTTTGATATATTATTTTAAAAAATTATAATATGCTATTTTCACTTCAAAATATTTGGTCACAAGGAAAGCTCAGCTGTACCTATTTTATATTATTTTTGCTTATTGGAAAACCACTTTTACTGAACTAGAAAAAATGATTATCATGCACTCTGCATAGCTTCTTGGAAGCAGTGAACCACAGATCAGGAGACCTGGGTTGCTAGTCCTGGTCCTTACCTTATGACTAAATAAGTCTAGATCTGTCTCCTTATCTCCAAAACAGGATTGTTGTGTGGCTTAGGTTGTAGTGAAGATGCTTCCCAAAATAAATTACTATGTAAATGCAAAGAGATACTGATATGATTTTTGTTAATGGAATTATGTAAGCAAGAATATAATATAACCCCTGTAATATAATAAGTGGTTTCTAAGAAACTTACATTATTAGAAATCATGTTATAAGCCAGATTTTCTTTTTAATGAGGAATAATGTTTAGGGACTTAGTTTCTCGCTCACAACCATCAAGATATTACAGCAAGAATTTCAGTAAAGGTAGTTTGTAAGTATAGGTAACTATAATTTTAAAGTGCAAATTTAGCAATGATTAACTCTAGCTTCTATTCGAGTACCTTTTTTCTGACACAGTTTTTCTTACACATTGTTCTCGTTTCTTGTTCCCATCGTTATGACCAAAAAAACCGCACAACTTTCTTTTTCCTTACTTTTCCTGCAAAAACACCTACACTAACTATAAGATTACGTAAATCATCTTCTCTAATTTAGTCATTTCCATTATGTTCAATTCAAATGATGACAATTTATGTCATAGGAAAAATGCCTGTGCTTTTTTCTCTGATAGTTTATATCCTACCTTGGTTGTGGTTAAAAATTAACACCAGTCTACAACCATGTCACCTTGAACAAGCCCGATCCCATCTGATATTGAAAGCTAAGCAGGGTCGGGCCTGGTTAGTACTTGGATGGGAGACTACCTAGGAAGACCAGGTGCTGTAAGCGTAAAAAAGAAAAAAAATAAAGGATTGTAAGCTGACAAGGTCCTTGCAATCTGTGAGGTCAACCAAGGGTTGCCTCACCTAAAAAGAAAAAGAAGAAGAAAAGAAAAGATTAACGCCAGATCATATCAGCACCACCTCTGTTCTATAACCACCACTATAAAGAGAGCATCGAACCTGAAGTTTTGCAAAGAAACAGAGTAAGAGTTTAGATGTAGATTTCAGCTTTAAATATCACTTCTGGGGAGTTCCTGTTTAGAAGCACTGTGTTCTAGGCATTTTATTAAGTGGTAGGGTAGGGTGTCCTTGTTAAAATTCCTTTAGATGACTTCACTGGTGAAACACAGGGCTGTTTTAAAGATTGAATGGGATAATGCTTAAGAATGCAGCTGTCTGTTAGATAATAAACATTTACTTAATGTCAGCCATTATCATCATCATTATCATTTAATGTAAAGACACAGGTATTTTTCCCCCGTTTTATAGATAAGAAAGTAATCATTCATTGAGCCTATACCATATGGCAGAGACTACTTTAAGCATTTTACAGTGAATTAATCTCAGCAACCATATGAACGTGTCCTATAATTATTCATCACCATTTTACAAACAAGGAAACTGTGTCGTAAAGAGAGGTTAAGTAATTCCCCAAGGTCACATAGCTGATAAGTGTCAGGGCTAGGATTTAAACAAGACAATCTTATTCTAGATCTGAACAACATGATCCCTCTACTGGTAAATAGAAAGAGTAGATTTGAATTCAAAATTGTGACTTTAAAGCTTGTGTTTTTTTGTAAATCGTGTCGTTCATTACAATCAAAATGAGACGAGTCGAAAAATTTTTTGAAGACGCATGTCAATGTATAATTGATTGTAGAAATATATACTGATTATAGAAAAAAATCACTTTATGGTAACTCTGGGTTTACCATACATATAACATATTATAAAAGTTAACCTTTTGAGGTTTTTAAAAACAAAACAAAACACAGTTTCGAGCTTTTCTCTTCTGATTATCTGTCACTTCTGACACTGACTGTTAATCTCACTTCTCCTATAATATAATTACTAACGATTATTGGCAGTATTTTTTCCATCTTTTATCCAACTGTATTATTTTGAAATGCTGATCTTTCTTTCTGGAATTATTAATAGAAAAAACTGGCTCTCTGTTTCCCATTTATTAATTTAAAATGACAGATCAATAAGTTTGAACACTTGTTGTAGGGGTACAGAAAATAAACAGAAAACTCAGCAATGAATGAGGCACTTGGAACGTTTGTCACAGTGATGATGGGTGGTGATGTTCAACAGAGGTTTTAAAACAATTCTACTGATAGTAAAGTATATAGTGTCTGTATTGGATAAGCGAAGTAGGACAATAGAGAGCCTCAAAACAAGTAGGGATTTCTATTTTTGTTTAGCATTAACTTTCGAATTTTACCTTCTATTTATTCTTTAGGACACTGGAGTTACTAACAGGGATCTAATTAGTCGAAGGATAAAAGAATATAACAGTCTGATGAGGTGAGAATCCCACCATGCCTTTAAGTTAATTGGGCTGTAAAATACGTCATTGTTAAGAAATGTTCATTTCTTTTCAGCAGCAAAGCTGAACAGTTGCCAAAAACGCCTCGCCAGAGTCTCAGCATCCGGCAGACTTTGCTTGGCACTAAGTCAGAGCCAAAGACACAAAGTCCCCACTCTCCGAAGGAAGACTCAGAAAGGAGACTTCTCAGTAAAGGTACCGATGTTGCTGTTCTCAGACAAAGTGAACCGATAAAATGATTTGAAATTGGGATTTTTAAAGGTATTTTTCTGTACCATTTTTGCTCATCGAAGACCACCGTGAGCCTGGCCTGGGCCAGTGGGGCCTTTCCTATAAGGTGGGGTCTGAGGTGCCAGTTCTTGTAATAAAGACAAAGTGAAGGAAAGTACAACACATACATCCACACTAAAGATGCCACAGATCTGATTAATGCAGAGGGTCTGGGCACTGTCATTTTGAGATAAATTATGTTGCAAAAATCTCACTACGAAGTTGTCACATTGATTCTATTTTCTTGACCATAGTCAAGAAAATCATGAGACAGGTTGTGAAAGGGTGAAGAAGCATAATCAATACCCTCTAAATTATATGGAAGGTTAAAAGGAGTGCTACGTTAGAAAGAGAAGGTGATACAATATTTTTGATAAATATAGGATAAATTATTTATAGTACAGGATTCATATAAATATTGATAAAGGATTTTTAAAGTCGTGATTTAAACTCTTGTTTCCATTTCCTTTCTTATGTCATTTAATCAAAAGATGACACCAGTCCCCCAAAAGACAAAGGCACATGGAGGAAAGGTATTCCAAGTATTATGAGAAAGCCATTTGAGAAAAAACCTGCTGCCACAGGAACGTTCGGGGTCAGACTGGATGATTGCCCACCAGCTCATACCAATCGGGTAGGAGACACCAGCCGGCTGGATTACTGGAGTCGTTAATTCGGTCCTAGGCCTAGAGCACTCGCTTAGGCAGCCGTTCACATAGAGTGTCCGTCAGTTTACTGAACATTTTCCTCATCACAGCTGATTTTAGTTTCCCTAAGCATTTCTGATCTGTGAGGGTGTGTAGAGTAATTTTATCTATATAATGCTTTTTTCTAATATGTTGACTCTGAAATAGAATAATTATTCAGCCTTTAGGAGTATATCTGAAATGGTCAGTAAGAATTTATTTTCAAATCATGTGTGTTTTTGCTTTTAGCATCTTAAAAGGAGAATGAGAATGAGGACCTGATTAAGAAAGAATAATAAGTGTGAACGTGCACACGCACGCGTGTGTGTGTGTGTGTGTTTAAAACACCCACGTTAGGATTCATATCATGATTTGATTGATGTTACTCTCTTCTTTTTTTGACTTTATGTCCTTTATTCGACTGAAGTGTCCCCGCACTGTCCTTACTTGCTCTTGTTTCCTCCTTAGACTATTAACTTCCTGTGGTCCTTTCTCTTTCTGTCTCCACCTATTTGTTCTCTTCCCACTGCCTCAGATACTTCTTGCTGGTTTTATCGGTTCCCAGTTCTGCAGTGTCTGCTGTCTTTATTTTCTCTATATCGAATAACAGCAATTTTACATATTGCCTTTTGTATGAAAAGGACCTTTTAGCTATGGTATGCATCTGCTCACTAAATATAAACATCGGTGCTGTATTAAATAAAATGTTTATTTCTTGTTTTGCAGTATATTCCATTAATAGTTGACATATGTTGCAAATTAGTTGAAGAAAGAGGTCTTGAATATACAGGTATTTATAGAGTTCCTGGAAATAATGCGGCCATCTCAAGTATGCAGGAAGAACTCAATAAGGGAATGGCTGATATTGATATACAAGATGATGTAAGTTGTTTATTTCCGTTTGGATAACTGATCTGCGTTTTTTCCTTTGGTGGTATTGATTACAAAACTATCGTATTTCTATTTTGCACACCTAGAAATGGCGAGATTTGAATGTGATAAGCAGTTTACTAAAATCCTTCTTCAGAAAACTCCCTGAACCTCTCTTCACAAATGGTGAGTTAACTCCCAGGAAAGGTGCCAGGTGGAACAGTTTAAAATTGCATTGCTGGAAAACATAGAATATGAAATTGAAGCAGGAGAAAATTTTTTTGTCAAAGGCAACAGATTTTGTTTAGTTCTTAGTAATATATAAGGTATAATTGTATGCTATTTTTTGTCATTTGGATTTTTTTCCTTCCTGATAAATATTAATGAAAAATAGAGTTTATAAAAAAGTGTTTAGGCTCAGTAAAATATATATTATCCAGTACATCCATGTTTGCAGTCAGATTAAAAATATATTATTGTCGTTCTCAGTCAAAGGTCTTCAGACCTAATACAGTAAGTACAATGAGTAGAAAACCATTTTTCAGTCAAGCCAAATATTTGACCTATATAAGACACTGTACTAGATGTTAGGGGCGGGGGGAGAAAAATGAACCAAGTATAAACATAGGAATGGGATCCTCAGAGAATTCACATTTTAGGGAATTTTATTTGAGTATTAGGCTTGGAGGATCATTAAAAACTATAGCAATTGTAGAGACTTAAATTTCAAAGATTATTTGGGGTCTTACCTACATTTTTTTTATTGTGGTTTGAAATCGAATCTTAAAACTAGATTACAACTCAACTAAGCAATTTAAGATAAATTTGTTTTATTGTACTGATTGTCGTTGTCAGATAAATATGCCGACTTCATTGAAGCCAATCGTAAAGAAGATCCTCTAGATCGTCTGAAAACATTAAAAAGACTAGTAGGTATTATTTTATATTTTTTAAGGTACACCTAAAATTCAGCATCTAAACCCGTCATGAAAATAATATGTTTCAGATTCATGATTTGCCCGAACATCATTATGAAACGCTTAAGTTCCTTTCGGCTCATCTGAAGACAGTGGCAGAAAATTCAGAAAAAAATAAGGTAAGTGAAGTGCATATAGAAGAGATATACTTTCAGTGACTTTGTTTGAAAAGATATGCTTTGTTTCATGCCAAGTAGTTAAAAATAGGGTTATAATTCAAGAAATGCTCTAAAATACATTATATTGGCTGATTAGTTCCTCTAAAGATCAACCCTTAAAAGCAAAAGATCCCAAAACATCAATTGTCACCATTTTTAAAAGACATTTCCTTTTATATGTATCCAGCAAGAAAAACGAAAAAGCCAGAAATTTGACTTCTTTTATTTTTCAACTCTATATCAATATTTTGAGTATGCAACATTTGCACAATGCAACAGTCAAAATGTACCAAATGGTGTGCAGTGAATGAAAAATAACAGACATTTTCTTATTTTAAGCAGATAAGACCTTTTTTTGGTTTGTTTTGACACCACCACATTACATTCATCAGACACACCAAAATTGAGTCTTTGAATACAGGATAAGGCATTTCATTCCCCAGACTTATTTGACTACACTTTGTGGAACGTCTTTCAAAAAATACAGAATTTGTTTTAAGTAATTACTGAATAAATAAACTATAAATTATGTTACTAGTTTTATACAGGAGCCAACTAAAACTGTCTACCCGCATGATAAATATTACTATATGTAAATAATAATTCATGCTATCATTCGTCTAAAAACTTAAATGAAACCAGAGACAAGAATCTAGTAAAAATTTTACAAAAGACTTTTGAGATGCTGGACTTCAGTTTTTTGAACCACGTTTAACTGAACGAGTATAACAATGAGATAGATGAATATACCTTCTAGAGGGAAATTGAGAAATATGTCTTTTGTACCCAGTTTAAGTAAACCTTCTCTAGAGTCATATTTCTTTCCACTAAGTCAGCTTTCTATGACAATACTTAATTCAATCACAATCTGTCCTTTTTCTCTGTAGTAAGCTCAGTGTAGTAATGCATGTATTATGAGAGTTAACATATTAGATGCATAATGATTGCTTCAGAATTGGAGGAGAATTGTGGGTTTTCCACTTTGTACCATATGCAAAAGGTGTGTGTGCGTGCTTGTGTGCATGTACATGCCTCTCATAAAATAATATAGTATTTTTTTTAAAGTGTGGCCTTTAGAATTCTGTGGTCATGTTTTGCTCCCTTACATATTTTCAGGGTTAGTTAAAGTTATTTAACACTTTAATCAAATCCTGAGCTCAAAATATTACACCATACACTATAAGACATAAAAAAGGAAAACAAAAATCCACTCCTTTGGTAATCATATAATTAAACAAGTAATACAGATATTATTTGAATGAATATTAGAATGTAATCTTGAGGTGTTCAGATTGGCACACAGATAAGCAAAGAGCTTTGGATGTTTTGGTTGAAGTAAAAATTGGTCAAAAGGAATATTTCCAGGCAATAGATTTTTACATCTTAGGGATTTTTAATATACTGCAGGGGCAAATTTGGAAAATTTTATGTACTTTTCAAGCACTTTTTCCATTTTTCATTTTTGAGGGAAGAAGGTTTTCCAATTCTTTTGTGAGTTTTTTCCCTTTGATTTTAATTTTTTTGTCAATTAATCCAGCTCTGGTAATAACTAGTAGTTTTGAACCAAATCAATTGCTTTCAAGCAAAGATTTCTTGGAAAAATGAATACCAGTTAAGCAATGTACATTGTCATTAAATCAGGAAGAAGAAGTTGTATACAGATTAGCTTATGGAAGCATTATTTTTTTTTTACACGCATCAGTCAGCCATTCTTCTTTGAATTTTTTTTCATTGAGACTTTTAGGAATAAGATGTCAAACATGCAATAGGAATTTAAGCCTCCGTTCTTAAGAAAAATTCTGACACTTTCCAATATTATTTTTTGTTTCAGATGGAACCGAGAAACCTAGCAATAGTGTTTGGCCCAACTCTTGTGAGAACATCTGAAGATAATATGACCCACATGGTCACTCACATGCCAGACCAGTACAAGATTGTAGAGACACTAATCCAGCATGTAAGTTCAGGTTTCACCTCACATCTCGTCAAGAAAATTCTTTTTCCTTCCTTTCTTTTCCTTTCTCTCTTTCTTTCTCTCCTTTCTCTCTCTCTCTCTATCTCTCCTTCCTTCTCCTTCCTTCCTTCCTTCCTTCCTTCCTTCCTTCCTTCCTTCCTTCCTTCCTTCCTTTTTCTGTGCCTAAATTCTTTTTCTTGAGCAGCTGATATTTGGTAGGACTGAATTTGGTTATAATTTTCTAAGAAAATTACCTTTTTCTCTATACTATCCTCCAAAATATAGATACATTTAAGAGAGTATTTAATTTCTCTTTTCACCTTTTTTTATTTTAAATTTTAGCATGACTGGTTTTTCACAGAAGACGGTGCTGAAGAGCCTCTTGTAAGTATTGTCCATCAGCATTTGTGCTCTATAATTTTCATTTGGGACGTGAGATCCTGACGCTACAACAATGTCAACTTCCTCCTTTGTACGCTCTTGTCCGCTTTGCACCCGGAAGCAGGGCCATAGCTCCGCGGCTTCTGATCTAATGAAAATACAAGTATGATGCTCATTTTTTAGTTAACTCTATGTAAACAAGGTAAAAAAAAAAAAAAATGAAGCCCACGTGCTCCACTCTGATGTCTTTTATCGAATGTTGTTTGCATTTTAAAGAAGGTATCTTTGAAGAGATGATGAAGAGATCTTTGTTTATTAACCATAGACAACAGTGCAGGAGGAGAACACAGTGGACTCCCAGCCAGTGCCAAACATAGACCATTTACTCACCAACATCGGAAGGACAGGAGTGCCCCCTGGAGATGTATCAGGTAACCCTTGCCTGGGCAGTGTCGATCTAGAGGTTAAAAGCTAAATTCTTATAACATAAAAAAGCAAATTAATCATAAGTAACAATTCGCTATGATTTTTTTTCCTTTTCTTCTTTTTTTTTTCCTTTCTACTAATAAAAACGTAATCTTCCTTTTCTGATTGATCTTAATTATCTTCCAGTGACTATAATGCCATTGGCAGTGCATGGAGTTGTAATGCTTGTCAGAATGGAAATATGAGGGAAACAAGCATGCGAACCACTGTTTTGTTCTTTTTTTTTTCTTTTTAATTCACAGTTTCCATGTAATAGTCATCACAAGGTAAAACAGATATATGCTACTGAATATGTGGTTGCTGTGATGGCAGAAAGTAAGATGTAGACTGTCTGAGTAGTTCTTATTCTTGAGCTAGGCGTTCTGTTTAAAAGCAGCAAATGAAATACGTTGAACTGCTCATGGGCACCATTTTTATAAATATGGTATATTATTTGTCACTATAGATGTCACAGTAAAAGTCAATCTGACATTTTCTTCTGTTTTCTCTTGCCACCCTAACGCTTGGTTAAGTATGACTTCTAATAGGCTCTTTCGGTGAAAATTTTCTCCTGCCAAACTGTTGCACTAATCCAGCATGTTGTTTTACACAATGTTCTCCCTTTGTCTCTAGTTCTTGTTCTAGTCCTAAAGGGTTTTTTCAGCTCTCACTGACACAGGCAAATCTATACTGATGTTGAACAGGCGAAGTGGGAGGAGTCTATCACACGGTAATGTCGCTAGTGGATTCCGTGGTGTCCCTGATGGACAGCTGGAACTGTAGGAAGAAGGAGGATTGCTGTCCACACTGTAGCTGCCTGGTCTGCAGAAACCCCCGGTTCTTGTAAATGCAAACATCGTTGATCTGTGGTGTACATTTTCTCTTAAGATTATTGTAAACAGATCAATACTACTTTCTTAAAAGTTTTTCTGCTGTTTCTTGTTATTTCTGAAGCAGACCGTGAGGAGAAATAGCATGGTATGGTCTACAGTTCTTAAAGTCATAAGCATTTAGCCATGTGTGAAAAGGGGCGTGGCACGGGGCTCAGCTCATTAATTTTGAAAATCGATTTCCCTAAAGTTGCAAGATAAAATTTCAAAATTGAGATTATCTGGAATAGTGCTAGCCCCTTCCTACCCTCTTTGTAATTGTATAATCTGAGTTTTTGCCAGACAGTAAAATTATGGTCTCCATTTTTCCATTTCCATAATAGCATTTGTTAATAGAGAATTACAAAGCTGGTAGCAATTTAACCAAACTAGTCAAAAGGATCCCTGACTGCACAGATATGAAACTGGGGTCTAAAGCACAAAGATCAGCATTATTTAATATAAAACCAAAGTGACCTGGAAACGGGGTTATCCTGATGCATCCATACGCATACAATATATGCTTATAAAATTTAAGTTTGACAGTCTGACAAAAATCAACGAAAATACACCGAGTGTCTCAATTTGTAGCTAAGGCAGCCAGCAGTCTTAAAAGTTCTACATTGTGTATCAGTTTCAGATACAGGATGTGGTACATAATACGATTCTTAAAAAGGTCTTCAAGCTTCTTTATTGCTAGAGTTAATATTTAGAAAATTTAATAAACACTAGTATTTCTGTTTTTGTTTAGTACAGGGCTCCTTTGCCATTCCTATCATTGAGCTGATTCTGCCTACAATTCACAGCATCCTTTCATGGCGGTGGCTTTCTGTGGTGCAGCTTGCATCTTTGTGAGCTCTGACTATCCACTGTGTCCTGTTGTTTGTTTGAGTTTTGCTTTCCCATTTTGTTCTGTGCCTGTCTTTTCCATAAGTTTTGCAATGTTTGTTGAAAAAGGTAAAGATTGACTAATACTGACCATGTTTTATTTAACTTCTCACAGATTCAGCTACTAGTGACTCAACAAAATCTAAGGTAAATGGTTTCATACAATTTGAAGTATTTTAGGGGGGAATTGCTTTTTGGCCAATGATGATTAGTGTAGAAACGCATCCCTTTACATTAGTATGCAGAGGTCTTTCTTCGACCTTATGCTATCTGACTTTTGTGATTTTGTTGTTAACCCTGGGATAACTGCAGATATTATTAACCTGATCTACCTAAGTCAGGTCCCTGAAGTCAAGCCCGGCCAAGCTAATGGAAGACCGAAGTCTTACAAGGGGGAAAAAAATCTTAAAGTAGAATATGATGGAAGAATACTGGACTGTGAATTGGAACGTTGGGTTTCTCTCAGCATAGTTTAGCATAATACAAAGAAATAGGCCTTTTTTTCCCCCTCATTCTTTAATGTGAAAAACTTTTAACACATACAGAGTGGAGAGACTAGTGTGATGAGCCTCCGTATCCCCATCATCCATTCTCAACAATTAACACGTGGCCAAGCTTGTTTCATTCTCACTCCACCCACTTTCCACCTCTTGAGACTATTTTGAGGCAAATCCCAAATATCACATCATTATATCTGTAAATATGTCAGTAGTAATATATACTTTTCTTCTTATTATTTATATTTATAGAAAGTATATATTTTATTTCAGCAAAATTACTGCTTTGTTTCATAATCAATATTTTTTAGCATGATTTGCGTTCCATTGACAACACCACAAAATTACATAGCCTTTTGAGTGGTTTTTAGGAAATTCTTATAGTTCTTAGAAAGTTTTTTATTAAATCAATTTGTCCAAACTTTGTTCTGGTGAGAGAGTAACGACTAATTGGCAATAAGTTTCTAAAAATATGTTATATTTGGAATGAGACATTAATTTTACATATCATGTTTAAATATCGTAATGGGGCTATGTGTGATTAAATTATAATTCTTGCAGAAAACAAAATATTTTAGTTATCTTTCACTATCACTTATGTTGGATTTTCACCATTTTTTTTTTTTTTTGCCCCAACTTTTTATTTTGGATAATTTTAAACCTATAGAAATGTTACTAGAATAATAGTTAGCACTCAAACCTTTAACTTAAGTTACTCAGTTGGTAAATCTTGATATATATAATTTTTCTTTCTGAATCATTTGAAAGTTACTTATAGACATGATAACGCTTTGCCCCGAAATGCTTCAGCTGGTGTCCCCTAAGAACAAGGTCATTTTTCTACATAATCACAGTATAATTATTGTACATAGTCACAAGTACGATACATTATTATTTCTAATGTACAGAATTTACACAAATTTCCCCAGTTGTCCCAATAACTGTGCAGAATGCAATCAAAGATTACTCCTTGCATTTAGTTGTCATGACTCTTTAGACTTCTTTAATCTAGAACAATTTCCCATCTTTTTTTGCCAGAAGATAAGATTTTAGATTTCTATTTTGATTTTAGATTTCAGACCTGTTTGAATTTCGTCCATCCCACTTACTAGATGCATATTTCTTAACCCGTTGTTTGTTATAGCCATCTCTTCAGGTTGTTAATTATGGCGGTATTTATACCATGCCTGTGTTATAATGGATATTCGAATGGTGTAACTCTTCGCAACAGCTTCTCAGTTGTAAAATAAGTAAAGTCATCTGCCCCAACACATATATGATCACAGAATCGTAAGATTTTAAAGGGAACCCGAGGACACTTTAATGATAATATAATCTAATTTCATCTCACTTAATGAAATTGGACATTAAAAAGTGAATCACTTGCTCAGTGTCACACACAGCAACCTAGAAGGAACGCTCTAGAGGAAGAACCGCCAGGTCTCCAAACTCAGAGCCCTGTCACAACCGTTTATCCCCACAGTCCTCAGCAGAATGTGTTAAAATGTGAATAATCATTAGGTATGTACTGGATAATTATGAAATTCCTTATTATCAGAAACAAAGTTCTAGTCTGTGAGTTCATTTCGGTGAATTCTTTTTAATATGACAGCCTCGATTTTTTATTTTTCAAGACTTCGGTATAGTCGTTTTAGCTCGTGATTTTTCGCTTTAGATTTTTATGGCAATAGAGAGATACACTTTCTGTTTCTATTACTTGGCATACCTCATGCCTGCCTGCTTGTCTTGAATGGTGTGTGGTAAACCAGCAAGTGTTATCGACCCCTACTGCCACCATTTACTTCGCGTGGAGGCATTACGGACAAATTGATTGAATAGTTGTCATCAGGAACCTAGTACACATAGCTGACAAAGCCAGTAGCCTGCACTACAATTTTTCTAACAACAATGCACTAAAGTATTTCTGTGGTAAGCACTTAAGATCTGTAATCAACCTTATGTTATTTGAAGTTTTTGTTTTTGTTGTTATCTTGAAATAAATGAAGACACTGCCAACCTGGTCTACCTAAGACAGGTCCCTGAAACCCAGCCCGCTGAGCTAACGGAAGACCAGAGGGTTCTCATGTCTTAACGAGCCGATCAGATACAGCATCTCTATCATGTGGGGTCGATAGTCAGAAAATTGAAGTCAGCCACAAGCTTTTAGTAACCTGTGTCAGAATACTATGTTCAACTATGTTGGAGTACTGACTCTTATACCTACGTTCACACGAGAACCTGAGGGCTGAGCTTTGCAACAGCAGGGAAAGTCAGCACAGGCCGGGGAATCAGTGAGAACAGGAGAGCTAGCTGACACTAGGCACAAAATATTTCTTTCAAGGATAAATGTGTATGAGCTGTGACTTGGCAGGTAAATAACACCTGTATGACGTGCCAGTACATACCACCAGGCATTAAATGGGACTAGTTAAATAAAAAGTGAAATTTATCTTAAATTATCTTAATATATAGATAAATCGAAATTTGTCTTAAAAAGAAGTATGAAAAACGAGTTGCATTCTGTTAGTGCTTCTAGAGCTTTAGCAGAGGTAATTCAGTAAAAAATACTTGGGAGAAAAGCTTTTCAGAAAATGAACTCGATAATGTTCTTATGCTTCAAGTCTCGTTTCTGATCGCTCCTCAGGGTTCTTGGGGACCTGGAAAAGAACAATACAGCAGAGATCTGCTCGTGTCCTCCATCTTCGCAGCCGCTAGCCGCAAGAGGAAGAAGCCAAAAGAAAAAGCACAGCCTAGCAGCTCAGAAGACGAACTGGACAATGTGTTTTTTAAGAAAGAAAACGCAGAGCAGCGTCACAGCGATACTAAAGAAGAATCCAAAAAGGACAGTGAGACATTGGGCAGAAAACAAAGGGCCGTCCTTGCCAAAGAGAACAACGCTAAGAAAGACAGCAGCGCAACAAAAGATGAGAAGACGTCCGGTCGAAAGGAGAGTCTGCCGTCTGAAGAACACTCACCCCACCACGGTTCCAGGCTCAGCAAGTCACCCACTCCCAGCGGCCGCCTCGCCATCCTGAAAGACAGCCCCGGCTCCCTCGTGACTCAGAAGTCGTCCCACTTTGAAGAGACGGGGTCAGACTCCGGCACTTTGCTCAGCACTTCGTCCCAGGCTTCTCTGGCCAGGTTCTCCACTAAGAAATCCACCAGCCCAGAAACCAGACATGGTGAGTTTTTGGCCAATGTCAGCACCATCACCTCAGATTATTCAACCACGTCGTCTGCTACCTACTTGACCAGCCTCGACTCGAGCCGGCTCAGCCCCGAGGTGCAGTCCGTCGCAGAGAGTAAGGGAGACGAAGCTGACGACGAGAGAAGTGAACTGATCAGTGAGGGGCGGCCTGTGGAGACCGACAGCGAGAACGATTTCCCTGTCTTTCCTGCCGCCTTGACATCAGAGAGGTTTTTCCGGGGGAAACTACAAGAAGTTACTAAGACGAGCCGGAGAAATTCGGAAGGAAGCGAAGTGAGCTGTACCGAGGGCAGTTTAACACCCAGTCTAGATGGTCGGAGACAGCTCTTCAGTTCCCATAAGCTGATCGAATGTGACACGCTCTCCAGGAAAAAATCGGCTCGGTTCAAGTCAGACAGCGGAAGCCTGGGAGAGGCCAAGAACGAGAAAGAAACGCCTTCCATAACGAAGGTGTTCGATGTCATGAAAAAGGGAAAGTCAACAGGGAGTCTGCTAGCACCGACCAGAAGTGACTCAGAAAAACAGGAGCCCACTTGGAAAACGAAAATAGCAGATCGGTTAAAACTGAGACCCAGAGCCCCGGCAGATGACATGTTTGGAGTAGGAAATCACAAAACGAATCCTGAGACCACCAAAAGGAAAAACATCAAACGTCGACATACACTTGGAGGGCACAGGGATGCTACTGAGATCAGTGTTTTGAATTTTTGGAAAGCACACGAGCAGAGTGGGGAGAGAGAATCTGAACTTTCAGCCGTGTCTCGGTTAAAGCCGAAATGCTCGGCCCAGGACCTGTCCATCTCAGACTGGCTTGCGAGGGAACGCTTCCGGACCAGCACGTCTGACCTTAGAGGGGAAACGGGAGACTCCCAGCCGGACAGTACTAGCACGTTAGAGAGTTCCGTGATGGACGCACCTGTATCTTTTCACTCCGATGCAGGTAGTTCTTCCAGTACCCTGGCTTCAGCTCACAGGCCCCTTCTCTCCATACCACCACAGTCACCCGACCAAATAAATGGAGAAAGCTGCCAGAACACGAGCCAGAATGCTAGTTCCGCAGCTAATGCCCAACCTCATAAACTGTCTGAATCCCCAGGCAATAAAGCAGAGCTTCATCCCTGTCTTTAAACTGGGGCTACGTCCACTATAGCAAATAAAAAGCTACTGTCACAGGTTTCAGTAACTCTGTAAGTATGTTCTTGTACCAGAATCGTTATTATGCAGCCTTCGTTTGGGCTGGTTTCATCATTTTGCGCTGTGAAATGGCTTTACAGTGCATCGCTGCAGCCAGAAGATACACACACACACACACACACACACACACACACACACACACACATATTTAAAAATATATTGGATAGTTGTATACAAATGAGTAAGGTATTTGTTGCAACTTACTACATAGTGTATACACAAGGTTACTGAAGAAAATCGCTGGCATTAGTGAGCAGCAAATCTGTCCTTTGGTTTCATCACTAACAAAAGTGCCTCATCATAAAAATCCGTTTGGTTCTTAGGGTGCCATATTGTTAAAATTAGATAACTTGCATTGAAGAAATGAATGCATTTTCTTGGTAACAAGTTTCATTGCATTTACCAGTTTTAACACAGGTGGATACGGAACTTCCATTCTTTAGTCATTCCAGGTGGATCTCTGAGTTTTATATTCAAACTTTTAATACAGTTTTTGAGTTTTGCGTGACTTGAATTTTTAATCTTTCTGTAAAATAAGTAACTTAAATGAACATATTATATGTGTATCTTTTCTTCAGATACCAGATTTGATATAAATGTTGTAACATAGGTGTGTAGATAGTGACCTGGATGGAACTGGCTTCTTTATCAAGAAGAATATAATTCTGCATGAGGACTTAATGAATTCAAACTCGTGTCATGCCTGTGTGCATACCCAATTAAACACTGGAAATAAAAATTGTTTTGCTGAACTTTGCATGGCTTCAAACTTATTCTACTATATTTTAAAACGTCATCTATTGATAACTGCCTTAATTGATCCTGACTTTTAAAAATTACCCACTCTTTATATATTCCGTCTCTCTTTTTTGCTGCAGCTGGCAGGGATCTCTTGTATATGTTTACGTTGGCCTGCCTGCACTCCTATACACAGATAATACTTAATTTTTCTAGCTAAAGTAGTACAGTGGTGCCTCCTTACCCACAGAGGGTGCGCCCCAGTTGATAGTCCCAAACCCTGATTAGCTTCCTCCGCTCTGCCGGAAGTGTGGCGGCAGCTGCTTCATTGGCAGATGCGGCCTCTCCAGTAATTTTTATATGTTTCAGTCCAAACCTATTCCTGAATCTATAACCCTCCCTTACTTGCAGTGTAAATGGCTTGGTGTCGCTCGTTTCTGGGGATCCCTCGCTGAAGTCTTCGTATAGTCCTCGGTGCTTTCCGGCATAACACGGTCCATCGGAACACGTTTTCCGTTCACGTCTTCCACCCACAGATGTGATGGCTTTCCATCTTAACTGAGCACTTACCACAGTGTGGCCATAACTTTTGCAGTTTGAGGTGTAACGGCAAAACTAGCATGAATTTCCCTTCACCGTTTCACGGATAGCGATTTGTTCTTAACGTAGATCTTAGCAACCTCGGTGCACGATGTTTTTTCTTTTACTAAGGCGAGAACTTTAACCTTTTCGCTTCTAAGGAAACACTTAGCAGCTTCTCTTTGGCATCTGAATTGCCGGCATCACTCCTCTTGAGCTTTGGGGACGTTAATAAGTAGAATAAGGTGACTTAAGCACTGACACTGCGTTGCCGAGACAATCTAATAACCGAGATGGCTACTGAGTGACTAACGGGCTAAAGGCGAAGCCGCTGGACGAAGGGGCGATTCACGTCCTGGGCAGGACGGAGCAGAACAGTGTTAGAGTTCACCACGGTACTCAGAACCGTGAGCGACTTAATTTATTTTCTGAATTTTCTATTTAATAGTTTCGGACCTTGGTTGACGGTAACCGGAACCGAGTAACTGGGGGACAGCTACTGTACAGGATATTTTTACCTTTTCTTACAGACAACTGAGTGAAAAGAACATGAATTTGGGGGTCAAACCAGCTCTATACTTTGTAGATGTGTAAGCTTAGATACATTTTCTAACTCCTCTGAATTTATGCCCTTCTGTAAACAATGACGATAGTATCTATTTTAGGGTTTTTAGATTTAAGTGAGGTGCTGTTTGTTCCAAACAAGTAGTGTGTTTGCCACACACTGTTCGCAAAACATGACAAAGCTATAGCTGGAAATAATGGGTACTTAAAATCTTGGAATGTTAGGATTGAAAGGGCCTTAAAAATGATCAAATCCAGCGGTTCTTAACCCTGTCAGACCCAATATTCTCTATCGATAAAAATTAATTTTTTTCTTCCTATTTTGAAATGAGATTCATAGATAATAAACATGTAACATATCTACATGTATAACTTGATATATACTCAATATATAATACAGAATATCGTTCTAGAAAAGAAAAGGGAAGTTATGATAAAAGTATTTCAATATGTGAAGTCGATGTTTACACCAATATACAGTCACTAACAATGCAATAACTTCATGTACCATAAACTGTTTTGCTGTGGTGATGAGATCTTAAGGGATGTATGATTCTTGGTAAAATTCTGAACAAAATAAACTACATTCTTTTCTTAGTTTACATGGTAGATGTGTTCCTGGAAAAGTCAGTGTATTATTAAAACCATCAAAAAATACTTATGTATGAAAATGAAGTTAGGTTCAAGATTCAAAGTTCAAATAATTATATTCATATCTGCTCTTATATTTATTATTTTCTGTTTCCTTTGATCATTTCTATTTGCTTACATCATTGATTTTCAGCTTTGTTGTTTTCTAATTTCCATTGTGATTTTTTCTTTGACCCGTGAATTATTTAGATGTATGTTACTTAATCTCCAAACATTTGGAAGCTTTCTAGTTATCTTTTTAAAAATTCGATTTCTAGCTTAATTGCACATGATCATTAATCATATTCTGATAGTTTTCAGTTATTTGAAATTAATTGAGATGTTCATTATAAACCAGCCTGTGATCAGTTTTGATCAGGGTTCCTGTCCACGTGAAGAATATGTATTCAGTCACTGGGTGCTTTATATATTGATTAGGTGAGGTTTCCTAATCATGTTTTTCAGATATCCTGTATCCTTATGATTTCTTACCTAGCTCTTATCAGTTCCTAAGAAGAGATAAAGTGTTGTGTTACGATTATAGATTTATATTCCTATCCTTTTTTCCTTAGATATTTTGTTAGGTGGACATAAATGTAGAATCGTTTTATCTTTGCCGTGGATTGACCCTTTTATCATTGTGGAATGCCTTTCGTTATTTCCAGCAAAGTTTATTTTATATGATATTAGTGTAGCTGTACTTTTGGTTAGTGTTTGCATAATAAATCCTTTTCATCCTTTTGCTTTCAGCACTTTATGTTTATATTTCTCAGGTCTTACCTGGTAGCAGCATGTACTTTTTAAAAATGACGTCTGGTAATTTTTGTCTTCTAATTGGAACATGTGATGCGGTTGGTTATATTTAATGTAATCACTGATATATTCGGATTCACATCTGCTGTCTTAATATTTGTTTTTTTACTTGTCTCACAATTTTATGTACCTTTTTTTTCTTGTTTCTGGCATCTTTTCAATTAGTCAAATATTTTTATTATATCATTTCACCTTTCTGTGAACATGCTTCTTATTTATTTTTCTATTCTTTTAGTGACAGCCTTAACTTAACAGAGAATTTAATATAAATTAGAATATTTACTACTTTCCAAATGTTTATTGTTGATATACATATACCGTTTAAGGCATTATTTTTGTTTTATAGAGTTGAATATTCATCTGCATCATCTGCATTTACCAACGGTTACTCTTTCTACTGCTCTTCATTCTTTTATCTGGGGTCTTTTTCCTGCTTCCCGAAGAACTCTAATTTTTATGTCATTTAGTGTGGGTCAGCTAATGAATTCACTCAGTTTATGTTTGTTTGGAAACATCTTTATTTTGCATTCTTTTTACAAAGGATATATTCGCTGCCTATAAAATGCTAGCATTTTCTTTCAGCACTTGAAAGATGGCACTCTATTTTCTTCTGGTTGTTATGTCACTGTTGAGAAGTTAGCTGCAGGTCTTACTGCTACTTGGAAGATCACTGTCCGGGTCACTGCATCTGCAGGCAGGAATAGAGCTGGTTGAGGCAGGGCCAGTAAGGCTGGGCCTGTCTCTGGTTTAGCCCCTCTCCTAACGTGCGACTTTCCAGAGATCTGAACTGATAATCTTCAGTATTTTCTAAGGCCCCTCCTCCTTGGCAAGTCCCAAACTCCATTGTTTGTCACCTCGGCTCTCTGAGACCACCAGAAACACCAATTTGTTTTTCAACCAGCTTTCAGCCTCCTTAGCCTTTGCCCCGAATGACATAAGAATTGGGCAGATGCCTCAAAGGGAAAACCAAAACCTATCGCGTTCTCTTACTAGAGTTTTCAGGGGTTTCGAACCCTCACGTCTCAGCTGACTGTACATCCTGCAGCCCCACACTCCTCTTACTTAACTTAGTTATTTGCCTGCCCTCCCAGCCCAGAACAATCCACGAAAGCCTGCTTCCTAATACACCCCTCTCCCAATGCCTGACTCTGATTTTGCCTCCTTGTCTTAGCTGCCATGACGACTCTCCAGTTTGTTTGTGTTTTTTGTTCCTTGATTGATTGTACATAGTTTATCCAGTTTTTCTAATTATTCTCAGTAGGAGTGTTCATCCACTGTGAGCCATTCCGTTGTCATTGGGAATGTCCCCTGAACTCTGATTATTATACATAGGCTTTTTACCTACAAAAACGTCAGAAAATTTAAAAATGTGTAAGATATGAGATCATTCTTTGGGAATTTTGGCACTTGTCACGCTGGAAAAATTATATTTTTTCTAACAAAAGAGGAATATGTACTGGTGCACTTAAACATTAAAGCAACGTATTTTCTCATAAATCTTAGAAACAGTGGGTTCTCTAAAAGCACCCATCTAGGCAGGTGGCCCCTCTTAAGTAATCTGATGTTATGTGCGTCATTCATTGATTACGGTATTCGAACTACCTTGCATCTCTTTAAGTTAAAAATGAAATGGTTAGAATAGCTTAACCCGCAAAAATTGTGTCGCAGTTTTGTTTCTACTTTTTAATCAAAACGTTTTGAGGATTTCTTAGTCTCATTTTCAAAGAAGCTTATACTGCTTCTTTACTGAAGGAAGGGGACCAGCGTCTGTATTTGGTTCATCCATAGCAACATTCACGAAATACTTGCTGAGGTGCAGGTTCTGCCTTCCGAAGAAGTTGACTGATGAAATTCATACAGGAGATGTTTAAAATCCCTACTTCTTGATTTTTTTCATGAGGTCATATTCTAACCACCTGTGTGACTTTGCGTAAGTTCCTTTTCTTCCCTGGTGCTCAGTTTTTCCATCTGTAAAAACAAGTGAGTTAAAACAGATGATCCTAAAGTAACTTCAGCTCCGCCCTTCTGGTCTTCTGCAGACTGCGATCCGATCGCAGAACCCTCCAAATATGGCAACATTTCTTTCTTTTAAAAAAGGTAGTGCAAACTGAAAACACGGAGAAAAATAACATGACACTGTTTACATCACCCAGGATTAACAAACAGCATTTCACGATATTTACAAAGATCTTATTTAACGAAATCGATATCTCTGATTAAGTCTTCGCTCCCCTTCGTTACCCTTCCATTTCCGTTTCCTTCCCTCTGTCCCCAAAGCCAGCATGAGCACGTCCTTCGGTCCACATCTTGCTTTTATTATATCCACAGCCATAATCATTACAGTGTTACATTTTTAATTTACATATATCATAGTATCTAATTTGCTTTTTTCATTCAGTTCATTTTTGAGATGTATGTTGATATGCGTAGCTAGCTCTAGTTTATTTTCCCATTTTGGGGGGATGGTCATGGTTATCAAAGTGGTTTCTTTGTATACACTTCCTTACACACACCCATTTTCAACTCGACTAGGTTTTGTCAGATTAATCTTTGAAGTCGTATTAATTTAGATTCTATCGACAGTGTATGAGTTTTTCCATTTCTTGACATTCTCTTGAACACTAGATATTTTGGGGTTTTTATATTTTATTTTTACAACAAAACTGATGTGAGTTGGTACCTTACCGTTTTGTGTTTCCTACATATTAGTTAAGAATTTTGTTTTCTGTCTTTGGCTTTTTCTCAGAGATCTCTATGTAGTCTGGATACTGATCTCTTGCCTGTCGTATAGATTTCAAATTCCTCTGTGGTCTTTCAACTTTGTTTAAGGTATTTAATTGTATAGATTTTAATTTTTTAATTAGAGTTACCAACTTTTATATGTACAATTTGAGTCCCACTTAAGAAATACTTCCATATCCACAGGCATAAGCTATATTTGTTTTCTGATCAATTTAACATGTGTTTTTCACTTTTAGGTGTTATGAGAGCCCTTTTTTTTTCCCCCTGAGATTTTGTCTACAGAACTCCATATCCAGGAATTGTTAAGCAAGACAACTAAATGTCCCTACTTGCCACTTCACTGCAAGGTGAAGAAATCTCTCTCTCACACACACACACACACACACACACACACACACACACACACATACACACACCACAGCCCCCACCTCATCAACCACCTGGAGCCTTACCATCCCCACTGTGAGAGCCAAAGAGAGAGAGAACAGTAACTTAGAAGACCAAAAAGAAACAGAAACAGGGACAAGCTTAGTTCTGTCCAGCCAAGGAGAGATTTCAGAATTCATAAAATATGCTCAAACCTTCTAATCATAAAGTTACAAAAGGAAAATATTGGGAAATGGAGATAGAGAATCATTTATGGTCAAACTGGATTTCGAAAGATGCTTGCTTTCAGACATGGAAAACAAAATAAGATGCCTTGCTTGAAACCTTTACTTTTTGAGAATAAAATAAATATAATGGTTACAAAAATCTACTAACAGAATTAAGCCGAACCCCAGGATGTGCATATGCTATGTGCTGCATTTCGTGTAGATTAGTTAGCGTTAGATTTAGGGGTGTGGATAAATTTTCCCAGTAAGTGAAATTACTGTACCTCAGTTCCTGACTGTACTTTATAAATACAGAGGTTTGAGTAATCTCACAATGCTGTTCATAGTTGCATGGTGGATTTTTCTACAGGATCACCCAACAAAAATGAAGATCTTTATTCCGTCTCCCAAATCTTATCTTTTCCACTTTAAGCATTCTAATTGCTTAACGTGGAAGAGGGGACAAAAGTTAGAGGTGGGTTTTATCTCCATGTGAGGAAGAGAATTCTAACCAATTCTAGCTGTTGAAAACTTAACTGAGTTGACATTCAAATGTTCTAGGGATTAGGGGTTGAGGACCTGTATATCTTTGGGGGCTATTATTTAGCCTACTACAACTGTAGTCTACTAGAAGTATTTAAAGTACTATATTCTAATGACAGATATATATATACATATATATATATACATATATATATATATATGTATATATATATATATATATACATACACACACACACACACACACACTTTTTTTTTTTTTTGGTATAGATTAACCTTAAATGTACCAAACAGGAGGAGACAGGGGCCAAGAACTTAAGTAGGTCTTATTTCTCAGGATGCTTAAGAAGCTTTATTTCTGAGGGCTACTACTATGGCAACAAGTATAATTTTTTAGGAAAGAATGTAATAGGCAGCATCAGAATAGATTTCCAGCTCAGCCGTGCTTTTCTTCAACACTCTCTGGCCCCAATAGGATCATCTCGGCAGCTTTTCTCAACCAGGATTTCTCAACTGAACAGTACCACACAAACTTATTTGAGTAGCTATACTCTCAATTCTCCCAAGGTTGGATATACACGCCCAGTATCCTTCTGGATTCTTAGGAAGGAAGTTCATTCATTACACACAATGGCTATCTTAGGATCATAATACTTGTTTATTTAGGCAAAAACATTGCAGAGCACACTTCACCAAGACAATTGAGATGAAGGGGCAATATAATATAGTAGTAGCAGGGACTCTGAGGGCTGACAGACTAATTTCAAAACTTAGCTCTGCTACTTACAAATAGTGACAACATGTATCAAGGATTAAATGAGTTAATGTCAAGGCTTAAAAGTGCCTGATAGAGTCATATATGTTGGTTATCTACAAGGCTATAAACTCTACAGGGGCAGGGATTTTGTTGGGTTTACTGATGTATTCCTAGGAACCGGAACAGTGGCAGGAACGTGGCCCAGAAAATATTTATTGAACAAATGAAGATTGTGTTGAAAGCCTAGACTGAGGAAACAAATCATATGATATGGATAGAAATAAGATCACCATATAATTTATGGTCCGAAACTGGACGCTTTCGAAAGTAAAAGATCTTGATCCACATGGCATTGATTTTTGTGCACGCTGTGAGGTAAAGATCTATATATTTTTTATCCTATGGCCCCAATACCATGTACTGAAAAGTGCCCTGTTTCCCCACTGATATGCGATGCCAGCTCTGCCATACCTCACCCTTCTACATATGTACAGGACTGTGCGGAGCTCACCATTCTATCTGTCTACTCTAGTCCATCAGCCCTGACTAATACATCCCTTAAAAGGCTTGATAGGAAAATTTCCCTACCTGATTCTTCTTATCCAGGCTTTTCTAGGTCCTATGAGGTGCACGAATTTTATAATTCAATATAATGTCTTTAACTTTTTCTTTCTATTGAGAGATTATTCTTTTTTAATTCCTCAGGTTGAATGCTTAGGCTAAGGAGCTTAACTTGTCTTCAGTCTTTTCTCTTTTGTAATATAATCATTTGACATTGGACATTTCTTTCTAAATGGTATAGCTATATCCAACAAGTGTTTATGCTAAGTATTTTTAAAGTTCCATTATAATTTCTTCTTGACACATGTGTTATTTAGAAGTATGTTTTAAATTTCCCAAAGATATAGAGTTTTCTAGTTTATCTTTTTGTAATTTTTTCTAAACTTAATTGCATTGTGGTAGAATATGTATGTAGATTATATGATTCTACTTCTTTGATTAATGTTCTGTGCGTGTCTGGCAAATATATGTACTCTCCAGTTGCAAGGCACACGCGATTCTATGTCCATTGAGGTTTTCAAATCTATACCCTTCCTGATTTTTAGAAGCTGATCAATTACTAGGGGCGTTTTCCCAGCAGGATGATGGATTTGTCACTTTCTCCTTGTTTTCTTATTTTTCATTTTGCTTTTGGAGACTTTTTGAGTCCACCTTACAAGTTTAGAATCGCTGTAACTTCTTGCCTCTCGTAAGAACTTTTGTGATTCTACACAATGATTAGACTTTTATCAGATTCTGTGATTCATCTTTATTTTTTATTTGAACCTATTTTTTATTTTGTCACAAGTAACGACAGCTACACGAGGTTTGTTTTGTATCTGCTTGCATATTTTTTCTATTTTTTAATCTTTAACCTTTCTACATCTCTGTATATTGTTTGTCTTTATAAATAGCACATGGCTGCATTTCCTTCCCTTTTTCTTGTTTTTACATTAGTCTGACAAACTATATCATTTAACTTTCACGATTAGTCTTTTTACATTGATTACCCTTCTGTCATCTGCTGTTTTATTTTTTCTTTTCATCCTTACCTTAATTTGGAGTGGTTGATATTTTCCTCTTCCCATTTTTCTTTTATCTAATTTGTATCTTTTTAGTAGATACCCCAGAATCTTTAGTATGCATACTAAATAAATTTAAATTGAATCAGTAGCTATACCTTCCATCCAAGATATACAAAGATCTAAGCATACTTTAATTCCAATTTATCTACTATCATTTTCCATAAAGTGGACATTGTTGTTTTAGATAGTCAATGTCAATGTTAGATTTGCTCACACATGACCATTTTCATGGGTCACTATTCCTTCTTGCACTGCGGCCAATGCCTAGGATCATTCTACCGGAATTACATCTTCTAGAAGTTCCTTTAGTGAGAGTCAGCTGGTGATAAACATTTTCAGCTTTTATTTATCCTTAAATGTAATCATTTTGCCTTCACTCTGGAAAGGTCATTTGGCTAGATACACAGTTACAGGAGGACAGCAGTATGTCCCCTCAGTATCTTGGAGCTACTAACTCCTCCTCTCTGGGATTTTGGTGGTGTTGTGAATCAAGAGTCTGCCTAGGTCTGTGCAAATACTCCATTACCTGGACTCTTGGACAATTTTAAGGTTGTCTCTGTCTTTGGTGTTCTGAGGCTTTGCTACAATGTGTGGAGGCATGGATTTCTTTTTATTATCCTGCTTAGAATTTCTTTGGTTTTCTAAAACTGAAGGTTGGTATTTTTTAACGATTCTGTAACATTTCTCAATTGCTTCTTAGTTTTCGCTCTCCCCCTTTATTATCTCTGTCAGGGACGCCTATTAAATGTGTGTGGAATAAACTCAGTCAGCCCCCCACGTCCCTCACCCTCTGCTCGTATTTGATGTCTCGCCTCCCTCTGCTGCATCTGGGTAACTTCTTCTGAGCTACTTTCCCATCCACGATTTTACTTTCAGCTATGTCTACTCTGCAGTTGCATCTGTCCAGTGAGTTTTTGAGATCTCTTTTGTTTGCATCACATCTTATGCCCTTTTATATTTCTATAAAATATTAAACACATTTATTTTAGCATGAATTCTAGAACTAGACAGCCTGACTCCAAATGGAGGCTCTGCCATTGACAACTGTGTCTCAGTTTCCTCATATGTAAAATGAAGGCAATAATGATCTTTATTTCATAGTTGTCGCTACATGTGTTCGCTGTTGTTATATTTTGAATCTGAAAAGTACCATAACTTCAATGTTATCAGGTCTGATTCTTTCATCTGTGTTTCTACTGACTCTTGCTTATGATGATTCTGGTTTTTTCAAATGTTAAAAAACATGTGGTGCAGTTTCTATTTATACAAATCAGAATAATAGATTTGTAATTTTATCATTATCTTGCCAAAAAAGTACACATTTATTGTTGCGTATGTATATAGTTCGGTATACCCAAAGGATAGTTTTCTCTTTTGCTATTTTTGAGAATACACAAAGGGTGCTTTTCAGAGTTAGGAGAGGAGGAACAAGCCATTCTGTTATCCACTTGGTCTGTGGCTTTGAAAGTTAACTTCCTCTTCCTAGTAGCTCACAGAGTCACACGGGAGCCTCTAGACAGCTTGCTTAGGGAAATCATTATCTTCAGAATCATGGAGTAATAGTCTATCAGTAATTAAAACCAGCCGGAGGCCCTGTGAAGCCGGGTGACTTTACAATATTTCACTCTTCTGCGGTTCATGTCAGACACCAAGAAATCAAACCCTGTTAACCTAGGCAACAAGCATGGGCATTTTTAGACTGTATTGTTCACAAAAAGAATCAGTCTCCCTCCTTTCAGTTTTCAAGCAGCCAGAGAGAGCTTGAAATTTATAACTCGTTATCTCGATTCATTCTGGCCAAGGCAACTGACTCGAAGAATTCTTATTATTTCCCTTAGTTTGTGTTGATTTTTTTAACATTCCAAATTTTTACTTCTAGCAGATTCTTAGAAGGAGAAATATCCAATTATTTCCTTTCCATTTTCCACGACTGACCCGTTTGGAAGAACTAAGGGCGGCCCCTCAGGACCCTCTAGCTGTGGATGGCGAGGCAGGCCAGAGCTTCGATCCCTGTCTCCGGCCATTCCTACTGGCTGATTATCACTGGCTAGCAGACACCTCCTACCCCCACCCTGGGAAAACGTCAATCAAAGAAGGAATGAGCAAACTAATCTCCTCATGCTGGTAGCGTTCTCACGGGGTGGCGGGAAGGGAGCACCAGAACAAAAGCTCACACCAGGAAGGTTCGCAGTGAGTCAAGCATTGAAACAGAAATGTGACTCGGTTCTCTTGAAAATGAACGCTGCATTATATTTCTAGGATGGATAACATTTTACGTATTGGGAAACGGTGATCTTCCCATTCCTCCGGCCCACGTGGAGCAGACATCATGCAAACGAAACTCTTGGATCAGAAACTTGTAGCTTAAACGTTCAGACTTCCTTCCTTGAGTTCCTCGTCCTGCTGAGAAGGGGCTGCAGACTGAAGGACGACGCCAGCCAGACCGGTTCAGCTGCACCCCAAGGTCTCTTCTGTGTACCCTCGCCTCGTAAGGCTTCCCACGCGTGTCCTCCAGGGCCGGCTCCTCGTGGAGTTTTCCAGCCTGCCCCTCACCTAATCATCTCCACCTCATGGGTTCTTAGAGGACTGATCGCTGGCCTGTGGCCATCGTAAGAAGTGTTCAAGGGGAACGAAAAGAGATGTCAGATGAAAATCCTGATCTTTTTAAAAATGGGAAGGTCTGGCAGTACTGGTCCCACTGGTCCCACGGTTCTCCTGAGCGGTGACAGGGGAGCGGCCACCCCTCCCTTACGAGAGCGCGTGCATGTGGCTCACCCAAGCCCCGCAGGCCAGCTGCCCCGACCCGCCCGGCCCACTGCACGGGGCCACTACACTCTCTGCTTTAAGCCCCAGTTACCAGCCTGGCTCCTGCAGTGAACCAGACGTCCTTGAATGAAGAAGGTACAGCCTTTTGGCCTCTCTCCTCAGCCCCGATCCCAGCGTCCACTCAGGGATAAGAAAGAAGAGAAAAGGACAATTGAGGGACGAGTTCTTTGGAGACGTACGTGTCCTCAGTGCCAAACCCTCTCTCCGCCACTCCGCGCAGGGCGATGACAGCACTCACGTGACGCGAGTGGGGACGATGCCCCAGGCACTGTTCGTGGTGTTGTCCACGAGTCCACACACTGAATCCTCAGTTGCCCAGTGAAACTGATTGTGGCACAGAGGCCCCTTGCTTATTTCCCGGTTCCTGCTCGTAAAGACAACGTGGCCACGTGACTAAGATCTTGCCGTCTGCCTGGAAGTGGTTTATGTGACTTCCAGCAAGTTCTTAAAGGGAGAGGCACAGACTTCTGCCCTCTTCCCTCTTCCCCCCGCCCCGAATGGAGCCTGGAGCCCGCTGGAACCACAAGGTGCCCTGGGAATGGAAGCCTTGCACGGGGAGCCTGCACACCTGACACCGTGGACTGCCACTCCAGCCATGGACCCTACCCCCGGGGGCTGGGACAGGAGGGAGGGATAGACTTCTCTCTGGTTTTAAGCCACTGTTATTTTGGCTTAATGCCATGTCCTAGATAATACAGAATATAACATCCTTTTCTTACAGATGAGGAGACTGAGGCAGAGAGATTCAGCCATTGGTTCGAGATTGTGGAGCTAGGAATGACAAATGGTTTCCCACCCAGGTCAGACCCCCAAGCGTACACAGCAATGTCATTAGAATCTGACAGACTGACTCCAGTGGTTCCAGTTTCTGTTTTAGCAACAGAATTTTAGGAGTTATAAAACGGAGAGACTTCTACCCCTTTATAACAAGAATATAAAAGTAAATGAAAACATCGGGTCAGTGTTATGAATCTGAATTAAATCTACCAGTCATTTGAGGATTTTCGATTGTGATATTTCGGGGTTTTCTCTCTATGTGAGGTTTTTCTAAAATGAGAGCATTTACTGGGTGAAGTGTATCAAGGAGAAAATGTAGAGGACTTGCAGAACACAACTTGATTGTCTAAACACTTTGAATTTCTCCTATATATGTAATTTAAATGTGCTGTTAATTACTGACTCTGGGTCATTTTCATAAGCAGCCTCCGTTTTTCATAGGAAAGCTAAATCCAGAGTAAGGGCTCTGAGAAATACAACTCCCTTCCGAAAAATGCTTTGATTTATTTAAGTTTATTTCATTTTCTGCTAATGAAAGTCATTTCCTAAGGAGATACAATACATATATTCAAACTAAACAGTACCACCAAGCTCAGTTCCTGTTTGACATACAAACACTAGCTTGGTGCACACAATTCTTTTCTTAAAAACGGAACATGCCAGATCTGCGAAGATTAGAAATGAGCCCGGAGCTCTCGCTCAGCGGCCACATTCTAGAATTGTCTCTTCTTTGTATCGCTTTCCCACTCACAACGCTCTGGCTTTGCACATGTCACCTGGATTATTTCTTGACTCGACGTCTCTGGAGTTCAGCGCTTCTCAGCTTCCAGAAGTCACGACATCGCTGCTGCTCTCCCCAACTTCAGAGCCACACTGGCCATAATCGTACTTCACTCCAAGTCTATCCATTCCCCTCAGCCTCCCTCTGCCCATCCTCTCCCCTCACCCCCAGAACGATGGCCACCTCCCCGTAGGTACCACTCTCCTGCCCTGGTCCCCAGTGGAAGGATGTGAGGTCTTGGGAGGAGTAAGGTGATGGAGTCACTCACTCAAAGCAATACTTGGTCTTTCTGAATTTGTGGCAGGAAGGTAGCCTGGCAGAAAGCCACTTCTATTCCCTGATGCTTCGGTGGTTGCCTCTGAGGGCACCCTGAACTCCAGGTTGGCCTGGGCCTGACTTCCCGTGCATGCAAGCTTGCTTGTCAGCTGGGCTGCAGGCTATGCAGGTCTTTATCTGAGGAGGCCTTTATCTGAGGAAACTGAGCTCTTCTTGCCAGGACAAGTTGGCCGTCACCACTGCACGGGAAGAGAGTGGGGTGGCATTCTTTTTGAAAGCAAGTAAGGCCGGGCAGTTCTGGTTCTGATCGAGAGCAGGGGAGTTAGAGCCCAGGGGTGGTAGGTGGTGTGGCTGCACCCAGAATAGTGGTTCCTCGAGAAAGCTAGGAAAGTGTCAAGGCATTCTCTGGGAGGTCCGTCCTCTCACAGGCTTTGGTGTGACTGAACTTGAGCCAATATTGAGCTAATTTTGAAAAACTTCGATTTCCAGTTAAACAAGAAACAATTTTTTTTTCAACATTGTCAATTTTTCTCAATGCTATCATCTTGCCAGAAGCATCTGGTATTGCTATGGCAACAGAATGAAGACATGTGCTTGGCTGCCTACGCAGTGGCTCATGTCGATGGCATTCAGATCGCTTCCTCTCTGAAGGTCATCCTCGGGCAAGCAGGATATTTTAATTTTGCAGAAGGCAGAGGTGGAATGAAGGAGCGGGAGAAGCGAGACTCTGGGCCAAGTGGAAACACCCAGTCCCACATATCCGATCAGGCGCCAGGGGGAGTCACTCTGCCATCTGTCTGTCCCCTCAGCTTCTGCACAGCCACAGTGCATGCTCACGAACCCTCTCAGCCTGGAGCCCCTAGCTCCCTTTCCTCATTCCCCACACCCCTCCAAAACGGTCTTCATGATGCACATCGTGTCCCTTCTGCTTAAAATCCACTGATACTTTCTTTTTTCCTATAAAGAAAATGATTAACTTTGTTGCTTAGTATGCAAGGCCCTTCTTATTTTGTTTCCAACCTATTTTGTAACATCATCTCTGCTGCTTCCCTAAGGCACCGGCCCAGCCGGATACCATTTGTCCTTGCTTTGCTTCTCTGCGTGAACCTTCCTTTCTCCTCGTCACCTGTGGCTGAGTGAGGTCCTTCCTGCGCCAGGCTCCCACCTGCCCCAGCACCCTTTCCAGCACAGCAGTGGTCTGTGTCTCTGCTGTCCCCCCTTTTTGCTGGATTTTGAGCTCTTCAAGGACAGACAGGGGTCGAGTTTTGGGGGGCCTCATACGATTGCCCAATAATGAGGCATACAATAGATGTGATGGTACTGTAGGTTTTGTGCCCTTGACTCAAGTCAGCAGTAGGGGGAGGCCTCGAGGCGATTTAGGGTGGTCCTGACCTCCTCAAGGGCAAAGGGCCAGAATAGCTAGGGGCAGGTTGAGGTGGATTAATCATTAGGCAAAACCCTTGAGCATAGCATGCAGGAGCCCACCTCCCCCTGCAGCCCACCGGCCCATGCCCGCGCTTCCACGCCGGTCCTCTCAGGGTTATCTCCCAAGCCACACACACAGCATCATTTGCATTTGATGCTTTATCGACCTCTGTGCCTCATTACTTCCTGCTTCCTAACAAAGCTTAAATGACAGCGCCCCGTGGGGTTTTCCTAACTGCCCCTTCCCCCAGAGCAGATTCTCTATTTTGGGGCTCTGACCATATTTGGGGGGACCTTTATTTTTGAAGGGGAGAAAGATCTCAAGATCTCAGGTCACCCCAGGTCGGACCCTCGCTTTTTAGGGAGCCCTCGCTTTGCACGTAGCTCACGCACGTGATTTTTCAAAGTGGACGCATCCGCCAGGCGGGGGTCCTTAGAGCACGCTGGGGTGTAGCACGTTCTACTTAGAAGCAAGAACTCCGTGATTATCTCCAGAAATTAGTCGCTGGTGCCTCAGAACTGGCGCTGGGCCTGAAAGCAGCTAGAAATGCAGGCAGCACCTGGACTCAGACTCACTCATCTCCGCTCTCTACTTCTGGGGCTCCTGGCGTCTTTAACCGAACCCCCCGGCTTCTCCAGGCACCTTTACTTGTTCCTCCCTCCCCTCCACCAGCTCCCTCCTAACTGCAGCTCCGGGCCGCTCTCCCTCGTTGCTGAGTCCCCTGCCGCTACGAGAATATCCTCAGGTGAGCTGCTCCTCAACCCCCAGCCATACACGGCTCAGAAGAACAGGTCACGTAACGCTCTGATTGGTCGAGGGAGGCCGCAGAGGTTCAGGTTGACCTCCACCTTCTACCCCAAGCAGCAGCTGAGAGCCAGGTGGAGGGGTCTGGTGCCACCTGGTGGACCTTTGAGGTAGAGCTGTTTACCTCAGCCGTCCTACCTCGCTGAGCTTCAGAATCACCTGGCGAGCTGGCCTCCTCCCAGGCCTGTGAGTTTTTTGAGCCCACAGCTGATTCTTCTGGGTGGTCACACCTGAGGCCATAGGCTCGTCTCGCTGTTCCCATTCCGAGTGACTGTGAGCAGACAGCATCGTGATCTCTAAGGGAATTTATGTGGCCGTCTCTCTCCCTTCAAAACCATATTCGTAACTGGGATACTGAACTTACAATAAACATGAAAAGGCAAAAGCTTTAACAGGCTACATTGTGCGGGCAAAAAGAGGGAGCAGGGGCGCGGGAGGGGGGGTGGGTGGGGGTTGAGATTGGAGAGAAGGTGGCCTGAGGCCTGTGGGTCGTAGGAGGCGCCTTTTCCTTTGGCCGTTGGAGGCCACCCTGTGTCACAGCCAGCTGCCCGTGTTGGGGCTCCCCTCAAAGGGAATGGCTTTGCCTATAAAATGTGATATAACCGGCAGAACCTCTCTGGCCTGCTGACATTTGGGCCGGTCATTCTTGGTTGTGGGGGCTGCATCCAGGGCAGTATAGGGCTGTTTAGCGGCACCCCTGGCCTCTGCCCGCTAGACGTCAGCAGCACCCCCATTCCTCCCAATTGTGAGAACCAAAAATGTCTCCAGACACTACTAAATGTCTCCCGGGGGCAAGATTGCCTCTGGCTGAGAAGCGCTGAGATACGTGTGGGTCACCAGGAGACAGAGGGCTCTACTCAGCCTGGGGAAGTCGATGAAAGAACAGGGGACTCGGCACTTCCAAAGGCCAGAACAGCTCTGAGCGGCCTGGCCTTTGGCGGTTTTCAGGCAGTGCTGACAGCTGAGGACCTGGACCGCGGAAGGACCGACGGGCGGAAGTACTGACAGCTGCATCTTGAAAGGATGCCAAGGCGGAACTTCTCCACCTGTCGTTGGTAGAACACGACTCTTTGTTATAGGAGAAAATTCCGCATATCTCCTCCATGGTTCTCATGTGACTTTGGGGGACAAGAAGAGCTACTCACAAGCTGGGAGTTACTGATACCAACGGGTCATGTCTTTGCGTTCACTCATCAGGCGAAACGTGTCTGCAGAGTCACTAGGAAGCTGGGTCAGCAGGAGCTGCACAGCACAGCTCCGCAGGCCCTGGTAAAGGGTTTGGATTTTATTACAATGCGCCTGGAATGATCTGTTGATTCTAACAGGTGTAAATATAACTAGGATACGTATAAATTCCTCACCAGGTGAATTGCCACGTGTAGAGTAGGGGCCACGTGGCTTGGAATTCGAACCACTGCTTTGGTTAGCTCGGCTGAGGCAGGACCCCTCGTGGCTTCCTTCTTTACCCACGTGTTTACAGCCTCTAGCTCCCTCACCCCTTATAGTGGATGGCAGTACGTCTTCCAGAAATTCCACAAGTAGCAATGAAACAGCAAATTCGTGGCGACCACAGCAAAATGGACGGTGGGCTGTCTGGAAGGGACTGGCCAAGGGAGTGAGTTCCCAGGGGATTCCGCCCCACTTCTTGTCTTACCAGCTCGGGCTGACGTAACACACACCACACACGGGGAGCTTCAACAACAGATGTTTATGTCTCATGGCTCTGGAGGCCGTGGTCCCGGATCAGGCTGCCAGTGTGGTCAGGCTCTGGCGAGAGCACTCTTCCTCGCTTGCAGGCACCCCCCTCTGAATGTCTCCTTGTTAGCAGGGCATCAATCCCATCACGAGGGCCTCGATGTCTCGACCTCATCTAACTTCCATTACCTCCCAAAGGCCTCATCTCCAAAACCCATCATGCTGGGGGTTAGGATGACGACATATGAAGTGAGGGGCGGACACCAACATTCGATCCATACGATTCTGCCGTCCGATACTTGGAACTCCACCCCTGGACGCTCAACCCTCTGATTAAATGTTGCCCTCTTCTGATAACCCTAAAGAGCTTGGAAGGAAACGGTCATTTTCCTATGTCTTAGTGTATCATCACTTTCCCCCCAAATAGGAATGAAGGGAGGTAGAAATTCTGAGAGTCCTTGGGATGAGACCAAATGCCACTTGCCTCACCCATCTGTCCAGGGCCATGGCTGCATATTGCTGGTGCATTGTACATTTTTACAACTGTGGCAAAAACCAAGATGGAAGAGGTTGAGAGGTTTAGTGAGCAGGGCTTGCAATAGTTTCCTAGAGGAAGTTCCAGAAATGACCACCAGGTGGCAGCAAGTAAGCAGTTCTTAAAATACTGCAGAATCTTAAAGGTAGCAATGTTTTAGCTCTGGATGACGTGAGCAGCAGGAACCATGTGAGCCCCGCCCCTCACTCCCCCTCCACCAGCCTGTGTCTCCACAGAAGAGGATGATCTTTCATGTTTTTTATCAGGTCCTGCTATGGGCCCTTCTGGGTGTATCTAATTCCTGTATTTATTAATTTTTATTGGCCACCTCATCCCACCATATACTTCAGACCCGCCTAAGTGCTATGAAGTAGATGGTGACCATAGCCAGGTTCCTGATCCAGGTTTCTTTGAAGAGAATATTCCAGGCAGAAGAAGCACCTCTTGGCTCTGGCTTGTCTGATGGGCAGAACACACAACAGGGCAGGAACACAGGGAGTGATGAGGCAGGTGTTTTGAGTAAGACCAAGGGCAGATAGCCAGATCCTGCTTTGCCTCCTTTGAGGAATTTTAGCCAGAAAGGGCAGAAGGAAGTCATGACCTTTCTGGGGTCACTCAGTGAAAGGACATTCTTTTGTCAGGTCCTGTAAGGTGTGTCAGGCCTGGCAAGGCCCCTTCCACTGTGGGACTTTGTTCATTTGTGGAAACGAAGAATGTTGACTGCAATCATCATAGTATGATCTATTTATTCCTGCAAGTTTCCTTCCCTGATTCCATTTCCAGGCGATGAGCTCTTTCTTGTAAGACACCTTCTTATCGTGGTTTAATGGAGCTGATGGCACAGCAAAAAGCACTCCTCAAGGTTCAGGAAGTGGACAGGGCAGGGACCATGCCCGCAAGGCCCGTTTCTAGCTGAGAAACCAGGCCCCAGACTCAGGAACTGGTTCATCTAGTCCCTTGAGCACACAATCAGAAAAGGGGCGAGACCCTAGAAAGGAGACTGAACAGGTCCAAGATGAACTTTGCTTTCCTTATAAATCTAAGGAATCTGAGATCTCCAATCTCTCTGTAATCTCAGATCTACTCTAACACTGTTTTTACCAGACAGAATGGCAGGACTGCCGCTCGCTGTTTTGGATCATTTGTTCCTACTGCCCGCAGAAGTATTTTGATTGGGAAAGGTGCAGGATTGTTCCCTATTGCCTTTTGTCAATAGAAAAGGACCTTAATTTCGTTTAATATGGAATCTATGTTTGTAAAGCCTTTAAAGAAATCCAAAATAGGGACTGAAAAACGGGCGGTGTGCAGACCGATCTGGAGGCATGGGTGCCGCTAGAGGGAGCCATTTCGGGGCGCGGGGGGAGCAGAAGCTGGTGACCCGCGGCCTCTATGGTGGCTTTGAAGCTGGGTGGCCAAGCGCCCTGGACGGCCTGGATCCTCTCCTCAAAAATGCTTGTGATCACCTTACAGTTTTTGGACGTTATTTCCGCAGGAGCATAGATCAGAGCGTGCACGGTTGCCTGCGGCCAGTGGCCTTTTCCCGAACGATGCCACCTGCTTACGTTGACAAAACCACCTTTCGGGTATTGGGCAGAAGCAACTGATGGGCAGAACAGACAACAGGGCAGGAACACAGGGAGTGATTCCCTTGGTCTCTACTCCTTCCAAAAGAGCTCCAGGTGGCTGTCAAATGCCTTCGCATGTACAGAGCCATGGAGAAGGGAGGAAGCCAGTTCCGATGACAGGGCGGGCAGTCAGCAGCGCCGCGTTTGCCATGAACTTGGCTGCGGGGAGGGGAGAGAGCGGCCACACCCGCTCTCGGCGCCCCGCGGACGGGCCCGCTTTTCCTCACAGGTGTTGCCCCTGGCACTGGCTCAGGGACCGGCACCAGCTCCCGCTTGCGCCCCCGGAGGCGACTAGGTTGGGGTGATTTGGGTGCACCTCCCAAGCCTGGAACCGCAACCCCACGAAAGGACCACGCTTCCATGCCCGTGGTTCCAGGGCCCTGGCTTTGTTCCAGGTCTGCGTACACTTGTTTTACGTTGGAAAGAATTCCATTCACGAGTAGCATGCCAAGAAAAAGCAGCCTCTTCAGTGCTGCAACACTATTAGAACCCGCGAGGGCCAAACACCAACATCGCCTCCATGAAACCACCTGCCTTGTCGACTCCCCCGCCCGCCCGCGCCCGCGCCGCCCCTCCCCACTGGACCCGGACCCTCTTAAGGAAGGGAACAGGTCCCATCATCATTGCAGCAGTAGGAATGGTGACAACCACCTTTACTAACCATTCCTGAGGGCGTGATGTATGCCCGGCTCTGCCTTTGAAATTTTCTATACATCCCATTTAATCCTTCCAACAATCCTATGGGGCAGGTCATATTGTTATTCTCCGTTAACTGGTGAGGAAACCGAGCCATGTTCCAGGTTTCACGACCAGCAGGCAGGACTGATTGCGGACTGCCGAGTGAACCTGAGCAGCCCCCAGGGTTTAGTTCTAAGAATCTTTTTCAGCTACAAGAATTTGGAAGTCGAGAGATGAGCATAAAAGATAATGTACTAAGTAAGTCTGCTAATAGCACTTTAACAAAATCTGAAGATCCAGCAGCTCATCCCATCTCGCGTCACCCACTTTGGATATTAAGGGAGCTTTTCGTTAAGCGTTGTCACAGGCAGCTGCGCACATCTGATTGGGCTTCTGAAGTTACACGGTTTCTCGGTTCGTTTCCTCCAGGAGGCAGGCTGCCCTTTGCTGCCCTTTGCTGCCCTTTGCTGGGTCTCAGGCACAGAATGTTCTTTCCTTCATTCCACTGGCTGACACTGACCATCACCTATATGTCCTGCCTGAGCACTGGGAAGTCTCAAGTTAAACTGGACACCTGAGCCACAACCTATTGTATAGCTGCTTACCAAGAAGTCTCGGCTTGTGCACAAACAGGAGCAAATTAACTGGCATGAATTAGCTAGCTGGTATATATCTTTTAACATAGTGTAGTTGTCGAGTCGATTATGGGACATGATTGAAATGGTGGAAACTTTTATACCTAAAAGGTATAAGATAGTAACTTTCCTGAAACGTGATTACAATTACTGTAATGAGTAGAGATATGATCAATTATTTCTGGCGGAGGCATGCCAGCTCGGCAAGCCCAAAGGCTGTAAACACTAACAACCCAGTGAGTGCTAAAGGTATTAAGAATATTTGCACTTTACATCAAACCATCAAGTTAAATACTTGGGAGACAAAAAATGAATGATAAGCAGGTTCCTGAGGTTGTTCTTGTCGTCAATTTATAATCTCGGCATTATTTTCTTAAAATTTTTCCCTGTTTTTTAAAGGAAAACAAAGTGTGATGTCACTAGCATTATTTTTCTCTAGACCAACAGTATTTTTTAGAAATAAATTTTTGAGAAATAAAAAAAATAATTCCTAGTGAAAAAGACATTTTATTTCTGCTTTACTTCTACTGGAAATTTAAACAGGAAAGAGGAAGTAAGAGACACTCTGGGGGGAAACTGTACCCAGGTTTGCTTTTTGTTAGCCAAACCCTGACACGCCACAGAGAACAGAGTCAGCACGCTGCATCGGAAGGCACCTCAATCATCAAGAACTCATTGTGGGTCACCCCAGAGCGTTCAGAGAAATACAGCTTTCAGAAAACCGGCTGCGGCTGGTTACATGTTATTTATAATGTCCTCAAAGCCAAAACCATTTAACCTGGTAACAGTTGCATTTTTTTTTCTTTGACTAGAAAGTAGCTATAAGTGACAAGATCCAAAAAATAATAAGCATGCAGCCCTTTATTTAGTTTTGCAAAGTCTCTGCTTATAGTTCTGTATATTACATGACTGTGTTATACAAATACATTTATTTACAAAAACACTCTAGCTGTGCAAACTTGTTGCTTTTTTAAAAATGTACGGATAGTCCCATTTCTGCCCATCCCAATATATGTTTTTAAAGCATGCATAAAAATTAACTTTGGTGTGGGAAAACTACTGTGTGCTGTCACATACGATATTTTTATGTCTATTTATATATTTACAAAAGTTTGTCAGTTTACAGAACCGTACAGAAGTGTACATTTTAAAATCCACAATGCAATAGCGTGGGTTACCAGGTCTCAGAAATCAAAGAAAGGGTTTAGACACTGCAAAGAAAATAACTAGAGAATCCCAATATGTTAAAAAAAAAAAAGAAAAAGAAGAAGAAAGAAAGAAAGAAAAGAAAAAGAAAGAAAGAAAGGAAGAAAAGCAAAGAAAACTAGCTTGCTTGGGCTGGCAAATTATTATACATAATTCTCATGGCAGTGCAATTGGTTTGATAAATTGCCTTCTACATATGCCTCTGTGTTGGCTTGTGCAGAAGTTCATTGGCTTATTGTCTAGCACACTACTTTCAAATGTACAACGCTATAGTATCAAAATGTCTTGGCAAAAAAGATCTTGAAAGGAACCATGAAGTTTTGACAAAAATAGAAATCTGTAATAAAGCTAAATAACACTAAAATAAAAGGAAATATTATAGTATCTGTTTTACAATTTGTATAGTCACACTTGTGTATTTCTCTGTTCAGTTCTAGTCTCCGTAATGAAAAATATTTTTATACAAAACATACTAAAATTCTGGAATCGTACATGTTTTACATGCTGAATACATTTTTTCCTGTCTCACACACACCTTTCTCTCATCATATTCTCTCATACTCTTTTTCGGTAACACGTGCTTTCTTCATTTAACAGGTATTGAATATAAACAGTTGACACTATGTAATTACAACAGCAACAAAGTAAAAGAACAAACAAACGAATAAGCTTTTCTGAAATCTATTAATCCAGTATTTCACACATACATAGCATTAAGCCTCAAACAGTACAGCAATATGTTACATTCTCTTGTGGAAACAGTTGTTGAAGTCTGTTAAATTTTTTTTTTTGAATCTTTAACTGTAACTCCAACTTGTGCCTAATAGAATTTGGCCTTTAGGAGGTTTCCTTTGCTGTGGATGGGGTGGCTTTGCTCGAACTTCCATTCTGTGCCTTGTAGCTGGTGAGGCTAGGAGTATGGATGGTCCTGATACTCTTGGCGCCCTGATTCAGTGAAGTGGGAGGGAGGGGAGGAGGAGCAGGAAGGGGGGGCTGCTCGGCCATTTGGAGTCTGCAGTGAGAATGAAAGATGGTGACCTTTACCTGTGTGAGTGGGGCTCTGAAACTTTAAGGAGCCATTAGAGACAGAGGGAATGAGGGAGGCAGAGGGAGCAGACCGTCCTGTTTGGGGGCTGAGAGGGTTAGAGGTAGCCGATGGCTTAGAAGCAGCTGGATTAGGGAGGTTAGAGCTGTCACCACTAGCAGAGGGCAGAGACCCGCCTTTCCCAGAGCTGGGAGAAAGGGCTGGAATCTTAGAAGCAGGTAAGGAGGGGAAAGTAGGCTTACAGTCCCCACCAGCTTTCTTAGCACTTCCATTAGCCTGTGAACAAAGATGGCGGGAGACAGTCTGTCAGAAAGCTGGTAACACGATCGTTCCACAGGGTCTGGCAACACAGCCCTCCTGAGAATAATTCAATAAAAGACACCAAACCAAACCAAAACGAGTTCAAGGCCTGAGCTAAGTCTTGCTGTGCTGTACTGGACCTGGCAGAAACCCCCAAAGTACAGAGCAGAGGGTGTGCAGAACAGGAAAAAAAGGAAGAGCATTTCCGGTGCTGGGTCAGCCATGCCTCTGGGTGGTTACGGGGTGGGGGCGGGGCAGCGCGACGGAGGGTTAATGTGCCTCTAATGCAACGCGGTTGACATATACGTTAGTGCGGGTGACTTTCAGGACAGCTCGAGAACAGGTTTGTCTGGCTCGGTTTCCCCAGGTGTTCTGATGAACCACTCCCTTCACCAAAGACAAGCCGGCTGGTCTGGCCGCTTGTGTTAACGGTTAAACTTTGGAGTCACGGAGTAAAAGATGTTTTTATTGCAAGCATGCAAAAGCGTGGTGAGAAGTTCAACAAAGGTTTTTTAGACTTTCTTCATGCCCCCAGATCCAGGATGTCTATGTAAACCATAGCTTACAAGGAAAAACACAATATTTGGTATCAACTAGGTCAGTGACTTGCTTCTTAACTGAAAATGTCCATCCAAAATTGGGTTTAAGGTAAAACTACCTGACGATATTGGCGGGGATCCTGCAGTTTGGTCTGCTTGCTGGGTTTGTCCAGGCTTCCGGGTCTGTTCTTGGAACTCATGGGGACGGGCATCCTGCTGGTCTGTGGGGTCCCAGTGGAGCCCTGTGGGAAGGGACAGCGAGAGGGGAAGAGATGGGGCAGCGCGTTAGTGGACTGTCACCAAGGCCGCCCCACCGTGTGCAGAGAAGCTCAACGTGAGAAGCCACAGCCCTACATGCAGCACAGACCTAGAAGATGGACATCAGAAGACACCACCGTGGTTAATTCCAAGAATCAAACAGAATACACTGCTCCACTACTGATCCAACGGATTTTAATGTGAGTATCAGAGGCCAACGGCAAATGGATGACCCAGCACCCCTGCGTTTACCCAACACCAGTCAGCAACGGAGGTAAACACAGAACCGATTAGCTGTTAGACACCTAGTTGTTGTTGTTTTGAAGGTGAGGGAGAAATGGTGAGAGAAAGGGATCGTGGCGAACAGACAAAAAAAAAAAAAAAAAAAAAAAAAAAAAACAACAACAAAAACACGAGCCACCTAAAAGGAAGCGAGTAAATCACAAGACGCCTTTTTGCTAATGGTGATTATGGCAGATTTAAGAAAGCAGCTGGGTCTTTTCATTCTCCATCAGACCAAGATACCTTACGTGACGCTGAAGGTATCGACGAGGGGGGCTCTAGGGCAGTGGGAGCTTCTTCCAGAACTAGCAAGGACCGGGGGGAGGCCTCCTGGGCCAAGTGGGATGAGCTGGCTACAGAATCTCTGTTGGAAGAACACGAGGTGTCAGCTAGGGCTTTTGGACTCATTTCACTGATCGTGTTTTCAAGCTGTTTGATGGTCTGCTCCAGACTGTCCAGTGTTCTGTAGGTGTTTTTCCTAATTTCATCGGTTCTTGAAATGGGAGATGTGTTCTCCAGACCGGGCTGCTCTTGTCTCTTGAGCATACTTTGGGGGGCGTCCTCGGGTTGAGAAGACCTAGTAATTTCGAATCTCTTGGCTTCCTTGTGCTGCTTCAAAGTGCCATCTTCTTCCTCCTCTTCGTAGACCACCACCTGCAGGGTCTTCTTCCCCGTTTTGGTTCCTGTGAGAATTGCTTGAGTGAGGGCGGCGAGCTGCTTCTTCGGGAATTTGAACTTAAACTTTTTCTTGGGACTTTCAAATTGGTCATCTGTCACGTCACACTTGCTCTCTGAGCTTGGAGAGTCTGCCGGGCTGCACGTGGTCAGCTCGGGCTTGTTCCTTTCCTGGCCTCCTGGTGCCTCGGTCTCTGCTGAGGGGGCATGTGGTTGTCGCTGACTCCCAGCTCGCAGTCCTGATCCTGGGCTGCCTGGGGCCACCTTCGGGAATTTTGGGGGGCCGTTCTTCTGTACGGCAGCATTTCCATTTTCCTCTTCTTCTTCCTCCTCTATCTTTTCCTCTGTCATCATTCTCTCTAATTCCTCATCGCATTCCTCAAATATGGTTGAAAGTCTCTTGTACGCAGACCGGATGTCCATGGGTTCGTCGAAAATGATAATGACTGGTTTCTTGTCTAGGCGCACGACCGGCTCTTCATTTTCAGTCCCTTCTTGCTGGAAAGTCGTCTCTTTTCTGGCATCGATATTCACCGTCTGCACATCCTCTCCCTTTTTGCTCACTATGTCGCGGACCTCCCCACTGGAGAGAACCTGGACCGCGGTTCTGGTGATCATGAAGGCGATGTTGTCTGCGGGCGCGTTTTCTTCAGTGGGAGAACTTGGGGTTGAGTCTCTGTCCTCATAAGGCTTCGTATTAGCATGCCGAGCCCCCCTGGGTCTTAGCACAACTTGACCCAACTCCGTCACCGGGACCCCTTGATCTTGAGTTTTGACATCGCAGTTACCCAATTCGGTTGATCTAGTGGGAGAAGGAAGGTGACCCTTATCTGTATTTTCTCGTCCTTGTTGACTTATCTCCTTTGTGTTCCCACAATTCATCTTCTGATTCTCGGCGTCAGACATAGGGTGCTGCAGTCCTGAGCTCTTAGGGCCTTTGCTTACTTCATCTTCTGATGAACTCATGCCAGGGACACTGGAATCGAGCTTAGACACATTTTTGGGGGAATAGTTTCGACCGTCTTTAAGTAAACTCTTATTGGATACGGAATTTTCCTTCACTACGATGTCGGTTTTACATTCTGATGCTCTCGATGCGTCAGAAACACGATTCTCTGTTCCTCTTTCCCACTGAGGACGGTCGCGAGGTGTCAGGGCCCCCGCGGTAACCTGAGAGACAGTGGAGGAGGGAAACCACACGCGTTAATCGGAACCGGATCTGCAAAGGAAGGGCGTGAATCCGCACGGTATCAGCTGGAACACAGATCTGACGAACTCACCTTTCGGGATTCCGTTCGGAGGCCATTTTCATAGTCAACATCAGATTTCCGTACGTCTTCATGGAAAAATTCCAAATTCTGGTAGAACAGTGTAGGACATGTTACTCCACAAAACCACATCCCTCCCACCCCAAAGTGGATTATACCTAAATTGTTCCTTTAATTACACGCTTCTGAAACACGCAGGCCAAGCACATTGTTACACACCAGTCCAAAGCCTGCAGCTCTGTTTACCGTGAGCTGTTGCATTTGCCAGCTTCCAAAAATGCCCTGTGTTTGCGCGAGATGAAAATCCCAATTAGCGAAATAGTTCGAGAATTTCAAATTTTTGGGGGGGCGGAGGGGGGGAGCAGTTAGAGAATAAAGGGACCGATTCTGTACAAAAACATCCTCTTTTCAACATCTGATAGTGAGCTGAGCTGAATCGAAAACCAGGAGAATGGTGTGGCATTGTAGAAAGCACAATCCATCAGCAGGCAGAAGATTCTGATTCTAATCCAGACCTGCCACTTAACTGTGTTACGTTAGGCAAGTTGTTTCACTTCTCTGGGCCTCTGTTTTCCTGCATATAAACTGAGGAATAAGACCAGATTGTTTTTATGTCCCTTCCTGATACTTATTTCAGTTTTTTTCAATGGAAAGTGTCCTATAAGGACATCTGCATTGGTTGGGTGTAGTACTTTGAGATGGCAAAAAAAAGTCTTTTTCCCTGGTCAAATGACAGACTGAAAGGTACTTGAAGTTTGTATTTGCACTTGCCAAGGAAAGTGTCAAATAGCCTTCAAACTGATAGTAGCCAAGATGATCAAATCCGAATTCAGTGTGATTAATGCTGCCAAAAAATCATCTAAACATTTACGAAACAGATATTTGAGGCTAGAATGGTGACAGTGGCATCATAATTCAGATTGTGTTCTCTAAACCCTCCGATGCAAAGCAAAGACACATTTCTGAGGCTCTCAGAAAGATTCGGAACATGCGAGCCCAGCAGCGAGGGTCGGGAACGAAAAGGGCCCCCTCCACCAAGGAGTGTGGCTTTTTCCACACGGCTGTGGCAGCAGCCAGGGCCCTGCAGCAACACTAACCCTAGCCGTGCCTCGCCATTTCCAAGGCTCTGCTGTCCTTTCTCCTTGCTGCGGAAGCCCAAGAGGAAAGAGGCGATCCCAGCAGGATGGGACACAAATTCCAAGAAGGCGCTTTGGTTAAAGCAACGAGAACATGACAAAGCACAGTAACCCGGGCCCCACCACAGTCAACCCAGAGCAATTCTGCCGCCCCAGCTAAAAATGGAAAGAATGTGGATATACGCATTCAAGGACTAACACACAAAGAACGAAGTCACTATTAATCACGTGGAAAGATCGCACAAGATGCGAGGGGCATCCGCCACCAAACACCACCTGTTGAACTTCCCCTCGCCCCCGCGAGGCCCCCAAAACAAGTGCAGTGGTTTGGCTGCTGCAGTGGGACAATGTAACATCTTCGGTGAGATTTAAAATTTAGATTATCAAACAACTAATATACTAAGGAAAAGGTTTGAAGAAAAATAAGTGAGGTCTGGGCCGAAGGTTTCAGCTCCAAGTAATGGAGTTGGCATGCTGGGAATGGAGTGAGAATTCACCCTGAAATCAGAGAAGGAACTGGCATATAATCTAAAGAAGACACTTCCACAATGATGTTTCGCTGGCCTTGCTGCAGCGTAGGCCTGGTATCTGTTCCGATTAGTCAGGGTCCATGCTATACCCTCGTTAAATATTTCAAATGCCACCACGTGGATGTGTATTTTAAAACAGATCTGGTGGCAGGAAAACTCCGATGGAAAATCGCTAAGATAAAGACGTCAAGTTTAAGTTTCACGTGACCTGCTGTTTTTATCACAGGGCCAGGAAAAAGAATCAACATGTCAAAGCAAGTGCGTTGACTTGATTCGGGGTAACTAGGTCACAAATGTCATGTGACCTCACAATGTTTCTTAGGTAGTCAGGACTCCATGGAAGGTAATTAAACCTCATTAATATCTGTTAATAGGCCCCGAGATTTGGATTGAAAACACAACGGGTGAAGCAGACTTAATATGCATATGGACAGTAAACCAAAATTAGAGACACAGTTATAGGAAAAGTTACATAAAAGTCAAGTACTAGGCCAATGCTTCATGATGGTAGGAGAAACATTTTAAGAAAACATTTGATTCAAAGAGTAAATGAATAGCGCAGGAAAGGTTAATAATGGCAAAGTTTGGAGGCAAGTCTGATACCTATATTGTACATGATACTCACCTATAAGTCTAATACTGATATAATGAAGATCAATCTCTGAGTGTAATTATCCAGAATAAGCACCTGTGATTAAACCCAGTGTTGGGCCAACTCAATACAGACCTGCTTATTATCTGATGGACCTTTGACTGAGATGAGCTCGATGGGATATGTAAGGATTTTTAATCAAAGGACATGAAATCTCATGCAACTTTTGAGCCAATTAGCAAAATTCTACAATGAGACAATGATGGTCTCCAGAGGGATCCTTGAGAAGCTCCCAGTTCCCAGTGTTTTAGACAGAAATAGTCACACTGACCCAAGTACGTCATTTAACTCAGATATGCCAGAACCTTCCCATTAGCTGGTTTCAATAAGGCCATATAAGGAAATTCCAGAGACTGTAAAAGCAATATATTTCCAATGCGATGTCATGGATTTGATTCAAATTAGTAGGAGGTTTTCTTCATGAGAAAGATTTAGCAACAAAAATCTCATAATCTACCTTGGTTCACAGAGAGATCCCGTGTCGCCTGGCTAACGGTTTCATGTCAGTCACGCGGCAGACGCATCTGACACAAGGGCTCTCTGGTGACCGTGAGCCAGGGAGGAGCAGGTCGCTTCCTGGGCAGGACCTCCTGGCTGGGAGCTATAAGCCCCAGGACTGCATCTCTTAAGGGCTGTGATGCTACTACGGCTTCCTCACTGAACTTACTTACACGTGGGCCGAGGCACCCACGTGGAGTAGCGACTGGGCTACATTGTGACAGATATGTCTGACTTTATTTAAGGAAAGCTAGAACCTTTGAATTCTGAAATATAAGTTCCTGGTGAAAAATGTTAGGACTCGAACTGGTCATGATAAGCTTTTTTATCTTGAAATTTGGATAGAGGCTTCATTCAAATAAGATGTCTCTATGTCCCCAAATCATAAAAGCTCTAGGTGTAACTGAATGTTGAAGTTCAAACATTCAGGCTCGTGTCCTTTGCCTAAAGTACTGCATAATGACAGCGAACTTTGTTTCAGAGCCAGGACATTTGTTTTGAAGCCACTTGAATGCCACAAAGTATATTAGCACTGCAACTATACCAAACTTACTCTGTTGGAAGGGACACTGAGAATTTGTAATACTTAAGAAAATCTGTTTGGTGTCCTTGAACACATGTGCAGATACACATGTGTGTGTTTCTATGAGGTTCACCTGGAGATGGTGGCGAGAATGCAATCCTGTGTGTTCATCCTGAAATCAAAGGTTTTCACCTATTTTTAATGTAGCTGTTTTTGGTCTAAAAGCCATGTTAAAAATTAGAAAAAGTGCTACATATTTCCTTCCATATTTCCTTCCTTATTTCCTTCCTTCCTTCCTTCCTCCCTTCCTTCCTTCCTTCCTTCCCCTTCCTTCCTTCCTTCCTTCCTTCCTTCCTTCCTTCCTTCCTTCCTTCCTTCCTTCTTCAGCTATTTCCTTCATTCACCTTCCTTCCTTCCTTCCTTCCTTCCTTCCTTCTATTCCCTTCCTTCCTTCCTTCCTTCATCTCCTTCCTTCCTTCCTTCCTTCCTTCCTTCTTCTTCCTTCCTTCCTTCATCCCTTCCTTCCTCACCCCTCCTCTCTCCTTCCTTCCTCACTCCCTCTCTCCCTTTTCTTTCTAAGAGTTGTTCTAGAAAATCTTAAGGGGTGTATATTCTTTAGTTTGGGAAGGTAACGCCTAAATTCTGCACATACTGTTGTATACTGTGCACAGAAACACGACATCTGCTCTGAAAACCTCAGGCTGGTGTCTCTGATCTGAACCTAAAGCTGAGTCTCCATTAGTTAATAAAAAAAAAGGGAGAGGAAAAAGAGAGGGCATGGAAGACAAGTGCAGGAGCGGTGTTAGTGTCAGCAAGGAAAGAAGGGCTGTCCCACCGTGTGGCAAACGTGCAAGTGCCACGTTACCTTCTTCTCCTTGGGTGAGACTGTGGCCCCCGGCCTAGAGTCTTTAACGTGACTGTCAGCCCGGGACAGCTCAGCGTGACTGTTTGAATTTACATCCGTAAAGGAACACTTCTGGAATGCCTAAGGAATTAAAATACCGAGGTTAACAGGAATCCAAGTGTAGAGAGGAGGAAGGAGGGGACAGGCAGGGGAGCAATCCAGAGGCGTGGACACCCCAGCTGCGTCCTGCATGCAGGTCACGCCAGGGCCAGGGAGGCAGCGCCTCGAAAACCTGCTCCCCGTTGGCCTCAGGGTGGCAAAGCCGGCAAGGGGGCAGGGCTGGGGCAAAAGCACCCGGACGTCTGGGTTACAGCATCATAAAAAGACACAGCCCTTGGAGAGAACACCCTTTCTTCCTGTCCAGGGTGCACCCCATTTGCGCTTAGTAGGGCTTCTTCTGTTGACCTCTCAAAAATATTGAATTTGCAAATGAATTAAAACAAAACAAGAAGCTCTTTCTTTTTTTTGTCATTATTTTTTTTTTACCAGACTCATTTTTTTTTTCAATTATAGAGAAAAGGGCACCGGGTCTTACAAACCTTTCAACCTTCCAATCAAAGTCATTCTTATGAATTCATTGTCTGAATAGTAACAAGTACACTCCCGCACCTCACGCTCTGAGGTGCTCCGAGGCTCACTTAGAATAAAGCGATGCTCTTAGATTCTGAGTGGCCCCGGTGCCGCCTGAGCCCTAGACTCGTCTCTGAACATAGTTACAGGAGCCCACACGGACTCGCGTGAACGCTCAGCGGAAGCACGGGCTGGGCTCGCCGGGCAGAAAGGGGCGACACTGTGACGGTGAGAGCATGAGAGACAGCCACCCGAGCGCACGAGTTTTCGACATCACTCCTGGTTTAAAAAAAATACTGCTACCTACGGCTCATCCAGAGAATAATTAAGTCAGAATCTCCAGGCTGTAGAACTTAAAAAACAAAAACAAAAAACCTCCCTATGTAATTCTAACGTGCGGCTGGGATTACAAACCACTTATTCAAACGAATCGTCTCAAATCATTCTCTCATATTTTCTTGACGTCAAATATGGTCATTTGGCACTAACTCTGCAGGTGGAAAGAATGACCCGTGGCCTCCCCGAGTGAGCATTTCAGCACGTTCGGTCCTAAGGTGGGACGGAGCTGATGCCGGGGGCTTTCCTCAGCCTGTTTTTCCACATCTCTGCCGGCTGCCTGTTCCTGCTGCCACGACATCCAACCTGCTGTCCCTCAGACCCCCAAGTCCTAGCTGGCCCTGGAGGTGCCCAGGTCTCAGCTCACTAAGACAATATGTCATCTCCACTGGGCCGCCAGGCCCCGGACTCGGAAGTCTGTGGTTTCTTCGGATGCCCGGTGATATGGAGCAGGAAAGTTGTTCCACAATTACACTTGGGGGGCTGCAGTTGCTTCCTGTCCTGACGCTTGGGGTGTCTAACTCTAGAGCCTGCAAGGGGCAAAGGAGCCAGCCTGGCCACTGGCTGACTTTCTGATGGAGCAGTTCAGTCCCCTCCAGCAGGAGGGCTAAAGGGGCGTTTGATTACATTATGGTTAGAACACTTAGTTGATCACTGTTAACAATAAGATGATGAGAAGCCAGATACACTGGTCTTGTAAAGATTTCAGAGAGAGCATCAAAGAAATTTTGACTTCAATGGAGGGAAATATTCTCAAGTGATGGGGTCTATGTGGCTGGAACAACTAAATTACGACTCTTAGGGGACTAGTGCAGGTTTATTCACAAACTTCAAAGTCTCTACTGCTTTGCTTATTAGTAATTATTTACCTTGCACAAATTTAAGATTATGTAGTGCTCCATCATTTATCTGAACCAAACTGGTCCGTGACCAATTCACACTATAATTTGAGGACAGATACTACAACAAATGGCCCCAGGATCTGGCTACACATCTTAGGACAAGTACCAACCCCCAGCAGCATCATCGGCCAGACAATCTTCATTGGAAAACTGCGTAATGGACGCTTCCATGCTCTTAACTGTTTTATGAGTCACTAACTTTATGAATCTAAGTTTCTTATGAATGAAATTCTCCACTCATTCAGAAAACCTGTAAATAATCTGATTGTTGGAGGGGATGTCCCAGGCCAGTCTGTGAGTTTCAGTAAGGCTCAAAAGGCTCATGCATGTGACACTCAACTAGCAGCCCCGTGTTCCCTAAAAATCGAGCAGCTCCACTCTGGCAGGTATTACCATGGAAAGCAGAGCAGGACAGCAAAGGTAGAAATGACATGGTTTGAAAGTCCTACTCCAAGTGAAAAGGCAGCATGTCTTAGAGCCCTAAGAAGGTTGTGGTCTGACCACTGGAAGGGCAAAAAAATCTTGTAATAAGCATGGGTCAAAATGAAATACTCTATAAACAGACTTCGGTCTAGGAATTGTGTATATGTCTTCTATTAGTCAAGTCCCAGAAGGTACGCCGCCCAGGGCAGACTCACAACCGTGATTTGAATGTGGGATCAGTTTTGGGTATAGCCCCTGCATCCCACCTTTAAATCTATGAGTGGACAGTGGCAATTAGTTAAGAAATAAAAATCTAAAAAAGTGGGAAGCAAAATTATTCAGCTTTTCGGAATACCTGAAAAAATGACATCGACACTGAACGGGAACCTGGTATGAAGTACAGGAGGCCACATGACTCAGCGTCAGTCATTCTAAGTATTAAAACCGAGTCACGGGACCTCAGCTGACATGGGCTTTCATCAGTCCTTATCGAGACAAGATGAGAACTGGTGTTTCTCATCTCCTTTTAACTGTTTTTGAAATGAAGCAGAGACTATTGAAAATTGAAAAGAAGGAAAGTAAATCCCACCAGCCAGAGCTAGGAAGGCTTGCAACAGATTTTGGTACAAACTTCCTGAATCGTTTTGTGAAATGGCTGGTCCTTACACACACCTTAAAGGTGCCCTGAGAGCCTAGTTCAGCAACATCCTTGAAAAGGTGAGGCCAAGGCCAGGAGAGGATGCTTACGGGGCCCAGGCCCACGGGCTCTTTGCCAGCGAACGCGTCTGTGAGAGACGCAGCCGGGAGTCCCTGATAGGAAGGGCAGGGAGCCACGGTCGGTCAGCTCATCCCCTTACCTGGAGTTCTGCCATTATTTTGTCTCCTTCCTCTTCTTCCTCCTCATCCTTTGAGGAGCAGGTAGCAGGTACTGGTGGTGGGGTCGGGGTCCAGGCCGAAGCAGGCTCCTCTGTTGGACATCTTATGGCTCTAGCCTGTGGGCTTGGTCCGGCATCTTCACTGCTGGCCTGTGGAAGATTCAAACCACAGGTACTGGCTTAACACCCCCAGGTACTGGCCAAGAGAAGGAATGACCACGAGAACACACGTTCCCTCGCTGCCCAGTACACTGGCTTCCTAGCCCTTCGAATCGAGCTGAAAGGCTCTTCTGTCCACCTGCCATCTAGTTTGGGTTTTTGTTTATGTGAGGTACCATTCTGGTGAATGGACTGAAGAATTATAATAAAACTGCAACTCCTCAATATTCAGTGCCTTTGAGGAAGGCCCTGCCATCCTACCTCTCCTTGAAACTCGAATTTTACATTGACCGTAAAAGACAAAACGTGCCAAGTTAAATGGAAGCTTGAGCTCACTGAGCATCTTTCGGGACAGACTCCCGCAACGGTGTCAGCTAATCTCGGTTTCCTTTATGAGATGGTCTTTCTTTGGCTTCCCCTTCTTCCCCCGACCTCCATCCCCACCGTTTTCAATCTTATGATGCCCTGTAGAGGAAGAAGCTTGTGATTTGCGTTTCATATAGTTGTAGCTAAAAGTCCAGTCAGGATAAAACGCTGGCTGACGTTTTTCCCATCTGTGGCGCTTCCTGGCGATTTCGCTCATTCGAGTCTCTGCTTCTCTTCTCTGCCTCGCTACTTTTTACGCTCTAAACGAGACTGTACAGGACCTTGTCTAAGACAATCATCTGAGCCCTGAAACCAGTTTACCAGGGCTTCGCCCATCAAACCTTAGTGGTGCTGTTCTCCTTCCTGCTGGTGTAGACCACGTCGCCGGACCTGGTGGTGGTGAGCCCCGATCCGGGCAGGTAGCTCCGTCGTGGGGGCGGGGGAGGGGGCGGTGGGGACTTCCCCCCCAGCTTGTCCAAGTCTTGTTCTGAGTTCGGAGAGTCTTCTGGAAAACAGCGTGTCATTGCATAATAACCTCTTTTCAGGGTGATGTCCAGAAAGTTTGGCATATTTCTATAAACTCAATGCAATTTGACTTAAAAATTTCTCTAGCCTCTCCATAGTGCAACAATGAATGGTACAGGATCCTGAAGTCCGACTGGCGTGAAATCCCAGAAAGACCCTTCATGAGTTGATTCACCTCTCTCTGCCTCGGTTTCCTCATTTGCTAAATGGGCATGAAACCAATATTTTCTCCACTAGGATGCTTGAGGATTAAATGACTTAATCTACACAGAGCACTTAGAACAGTGCTTATTGGCTTATTGTAAATGCTAAGCAAATATTAAACAAAAAAGCTGCGTATTACTTGGAGAGATGAAGGAGCAGAACCTGAAGGCAAGTCCAGAGGCCCCTGCCTGGCCACCAAAGCCACTGTCCCCCGGGTCTGAAAAACGGCTTTAGCAGGAGGCACGTGAGTGTAGAATTTGGCCAAGGAAGGGCCGGGGAGGGGAAAATGGGAACAGAGAACAAAGTCAGGGAGAAAGTGGACTTTTTTGGTTGGGGTCATGTGGTTGGACAAAGGTTCTCTGATAAGAAAAGGAAGCAGAAAATGCAGAAACGCAAGAATTTTAAATTAGCACTGATACCACAGGTTCGGAGACGCAGATACCTGCTCAGCTTTCTCCAGAAAAATGCTTCTTAATCAAAACTCAAACAAACAGCCTCGCTCCTGCCTTTTATCAACAGTCTTCACTTCCGCCTTTAGAAAGGCTCTCACTAAAGTGGTGGAACTGGAAATTCAGCCTCCAGCTGGGCTTTGTCCCAACTCTCTCTGTGGACATTGCCTGGCCTCTCAGGTGTTTGTCTTTTCTGAGATAGAGTTGTTGATGGATGCTTTTAAAGCTGTGATAAAGACTAGGGTTAACCATCAGCCAGTTCCTGTCTTGGGCATGAGGGCACTAGCAGCATCAGGCATCATGGCTGGTTCCTATGCCGGCAGCCTGGCCTCTGAATGGCTACCTCTCTGGATGGCCATCTCTACTTCGGGTCCCTCTAGGGGATGGCACAGGCTGATAGGCCCTGGTCCCTCCTCTCACGTGTGATGACAGACTCCCTCTTTGACCAACTTTAGTCAGGCTCCTCTTTACCACTAGGCTTTGACCTTGATCTGCTGAGCTCAGTTTTAGCAATCCAGTTTAGCAAGAATCTCCCATTCTGGATATCTGATAAATTCTCATGTCCTACCCTTGATATCTAAGTCCTTGGCCTGCCTTTAGCAAGAATCTCCCTACCCTGCTACATTTGGAGCTGAGTTCGGTTTCTCTCCCCCATTGCAATAGTCTCGCATAAAGTCCTCCTTGCTATTTTTAACACGTCTTTGTGAATATTTTTGCTTTAACATTGAGTGAGGCTACAATCCCCAACATTTTTCATAGATTTTTTTGGGAGCTTCCACCCTGGTCTGACCTGTCAAGAAATTCACATAAATAAAATTCGAATGATTTTTTGAAACCCCAAGCTTAGAATTTTACGTCATTGGTAAACAAAAAGAAAAACAATAACATCCATGACAAATAAATAAAAATAACAGAAACCAATGTTCACAGATAATGGACAATACCCTTATACATTTCTAGTGGCCTATGCATTAGTAGACTGTTTCCGACAAAAAATCAGGCCATGTGTTAAAAAAGGAAAAAAACAACAATAAATAATATTTTAGCTGAGTAAAAAATATTTAGGAAGAATAATTTAAAAATGAATTTATCCAAATTTTTTAATCCGAAAGAATAAAAAGCCCAAATGAGATTAACAAAATATATCGCTACATTTTATAAGAAGGAACAATTACGCAATCATTTATAACTCTAAATTTATAATTGATTTGTAATCCTAAAACATTAGGGGACTATAGGACAAAACTCAACGGGGAGAGCTGGATGAGGCAAGACAGCGACATAATGAGGTAAATCATTCTGTCCATCAGAAGTTCTCCAGCGGGACTTCAGGAGAAAAGCCATCTTTGTGAAGGAAGACCCGCCCCTCCCAAAAGGCCCGTCCGTCCCCGGGCCTTGGTGCCCGACCCTCCAAGGGGCCCTGGACAGGCCTCACACAGCTGGCCGGCAGGGAAGGAGGTAGGAAACGCCTCTTAGCACAGACTGAGGGGGTGAGTTTCAGGGCGTGGAGTTTTGGAGCAGCTTTGTGGAATGAAAACCCGGAGTGTGTTATAGGGGTTACACCGTGGTTATAAATTGTCTCCACTGTCACATTTCTGGACACACAAATCAAGATGGCAATTCCTTTTCAAATTAACGGTAGTTGCTGGACAAAGACTCGCTGCATGTGACTCTGGGAGACACTGGGACGCAAGTGAAATGACGTCGCTGTACATAATTTTAATATCGGAATAAAGCACATGGATTGTAATCGGTTGGGATTTCGTAGGTTGAGGGTTTTTTAACACTTATTTTATATTACCGTTGACACATTGCTTAACTTCCGTAGTTTAGTTGGTTAAATATGCAATTCAATAATTTTGATATAAAAACGCAATTTTACCTTATGATCTAATATCCCCCTGGGAGCTCATAAAAGTTGGCATTCTCTTTCTGCAGAAAGCTCTCGCTTTAAATGCAGACCTCATATTCTCCCAGCTGGTGCTGTGAACTGTCTGTCATAAATTCATAGGAAATGCAGAAGCTGGGAATCTAAAATTTCCCTTATTGGGCATTGTTCTAGTATCTTAATGCAGAACAGTTCCCCTACTATGCTTACAGTTAAAAAGCAGTGAGGCCCTTGGGAGACCTGAGAAATTTGTGTGAGATCTTTAAGAAGTGAGAGGTTGGTCTTGTTGGCCAGCACGGGCTCACGTGGGTGGCAGCCAGGTGCACAGCACCGTCAGTACCTCACCTGAAAGTTCCAGCTTGTCCATGGGAGCATCGGCCTTCAGCTGTGGGCCCGAGGCGGGCGGCATCTCCAGGTTTGGAATTGACTTCATGATATTGGCCTGAGCTTCTTCCAGGAGCTTCTCAAACTCTTTGCCATTATAGTGGTCCAGATTTTGTCTTTTCTCTTCCCACTTCCTCTCTGCTTTCTGAAAGAAAGCAGCAAGCAAAGAAAGGTTAAAAACCAGACAGAACCGCTAATTCATCATTTAGAGGTTGCCGGTGGGAGGGAGGAGGTGTAACGTGGTTAAAGTGTTGGTAAAATAAAGCTCCGGGTTCCTGGCTGAAGACACTCTGCACAACAGACGAACCTGACCGTGTGCTGTCTCCACATCCTCCTTAGCGAAGCGGGCTGCATTTAAGCCCAAGTGATGCTCCTTCCCGGAGAAACACGCTCAGAAACCCAAAGTCACTCATGAAATGATGACTGAGCCCTTACTACACACTGCCACCAACAGTAAATAAAAAGGGACACAGGGTTACGCTTTCTAAGGTAAGAATCCATAACCAAGATTTTGTTTTCTGAATTGAGTTTTCATCGTAGAGATGATGTTCTAGGCAGAAACAATCCTGTCTGAGTTCCACTTCTGTCGAAGACTTGCTATCTGGGCACTGGGCCACGTTTTCTTACCTAGAAAATGGGAGGCAGTAATTGAGATGACTTCTAAGCTGAATCATATTCTATGATAGGGAGGAATATGTAAAATGGAATTTTAAATGTCTGTACATTTTTTCAAAGTACATCTATCTGCCTGTGACTCCGAGATGGCACATGGGTCATACCAGGAGGGCAGTGTGGAAATCAGAGCCCGAATTAGTGGACTCCATAATGTAAGAACTGGAAACGAACCAGCAGGTCACAGAGCCAACACGTGTACACACGAGAACACTGGGACCCCGTGGGGTGAAGGAGTCACTGTATATAAATAATAGCCACCGGTATCACGCCATCTTTACCCTCCTTTATTTTTCTTTCCTAGTGTTTATTATCACCTGGCACGTACTTGTTCTCTGTCTCTACCTACAAGCAGGTGAGATTCTCAAGGGCATGCAGTTTGTCTCCTCTGTTCACTGCCTACCCCAGAGCCCGTGAGGACCTGGTCCCTAGTGGAGCTTTATGATGTGAATGGTGATCGCCTCATTCGTCAGTGGCAGAGCTGGCAGAAAGGGCCTCTTCCTGTGAGTCAGGGTGTAGTCGGAGATGACTCATAACTTAAATACACACATAACAATGATAACTGTGTTCCTTGGGTTCTGTGAAATAAAAGAGTTGTCCCATTGACATCCTTTAAATATGGGGATGTTTAAAGTGGCAGAATGTGTTTTCGGTTCTCTCTTCCACCCCACAAGCACGACCTGATGCATTGTCATCATTTGCCAATCACAGCCTCCCCCTCACCCGCCCCCACCCACGATAGCGTTTTGTAAATAGCTGATGGAGATTAGGGGCACAGAGCAGAGAGCAGCTACCTTGTGTTCGGAGGCCCTGTTGCCATGACTGTGACCTTAGCAGTTTTAAGAGGTCATCTCTTGAAACCTGGGTTATCTACTGCTGAGTTGCAAGGGAGGCAGGGATGGTTAAGGTACAGGTTGCTGGGGATACATAATGGGTGCAGAAAACACTGAAGATAAGAGAAAAGAGAGCTAGGGAAGCTAAATGCGCTGCCTGAGCCCCGATACCAGTTCTTGACAAAAAGAACACTTAAAAACATAGCTTGCTTTCTCTCGATGTGTTGACCTTAACACCTAGCTTTCTCCTTCCATGTGTGGCTGCCTCCGCCTCCCATCCTGAGACTACAAGTGATAACTTTCCATCCAATACCCTTAATTCTAGACCCCCCAACCCCCACCTCAAGCAATTCTGTATGTTGTGTCTAGATTTATTTTCTGAAGATGCCATTTTTATCACTGCAGCATTTCTCTGATACCTACACGATACACTTTAAACATCTTGGGCTGGTTTTCAAGCTCTCCAAAATCAGGTTCTGGCCTATCTCCTCTTTCTTGTTCCAGCTAAGCAGGTTTCCTCACGGCCCCAGCCTTTGCTCCAACATCCTCTATCCTAGAATGCCCCTGCCCGCCTTCTCTGCTTACCCAGAGTCTCTTACTTTTCAAGATCAGTGGCAAACCCTCCCTGGTGGCATGCGTGAGCCAGCTCCCATGGGCTCAGGAGAGCTGCTCTCACATTATCTTGCCAGATGCATCTTCAGTGATGTCATGTTGTAACTCGAAATCAATGATGGTGGCAGTCTTTACACTACGGAGACTGGCAAATGCTACAAATCAGGGCTTTTCCCACCGGAGAGCCGGTTGTTAAACAGTTACCAGCACACCTCCGCCTCAGCCTCTCCTAGGTGAAGCGTCTCACCCTTCTCTGAAATCTGATGGCCTTCTCTTAATCTGGCCATTGAAACCCACTTACAGTTTTAGAAATCTTTCTTTTATATATATATGTGTGTGTATATATATATATATATATATATACACACACACACACGTATATATATATTTTTTGATAAAATATAACTGACACACATATGAATTATCTCTACAAGCGGACTGTAAACTCTTGGAGGAAAAGGACCATATGTCACACTCCTTTACGGGGTCATGAAAAATAGAAATAGGACTCTACCTCAATCAACACTGCCCTGTTCTTGGCGCTCACACTGTGGATTTCTTCAATGAACAAGCTCTGCATGGTGGAACCGTTCATGGGCGTCTGTGGGGACGGAGGAGCCTGTGCTGCCGGCAGAGCTGAGGTCACTTCCTGTGGGACAGCAGGAGGGCTGGCTGGGTGAGGACCAGTGCCCCCAGACAAGTGCTGGGCAGGGCTCAGGAGGGCGGAGGAGAGCTGGGAGGGCTGGATGACCACGGGGGAGCTCTGTGCATGGTGAACCGCCAAGGGCACCACTTCTGACTTCACGTCTCTCCCGCCCGGGGCGTGGAGGGGCTGGCCTGAGGCGTGGGATGCCTCTTCCTGGTTCTTCAGGACTTCCGCGGCGGTGGCCTTTTCCATAGCCACATACTGTGCGGCCTGGGCTGCATCTGTCCCTTTCAAGAGCCCATCGGTGACATGTCTAGGAGAAAGCACGCACAGCAGCGTTAACGATTAAAACAGGTAACTTCCATTTGATCATTAGGGTATACGTGAATGCAGTGTCATCCCAAAGCCAGGCAAGATTTTGTTGTGAAATTAAAACATTCTAAAACTCCATAGCGGCTCAGAGTCGAGGGTTTCCATGGCAACTTCCCAGCACCCTTGAATTACCTCCTAGTTATCGCTGGCAGCTGCTTTCTGTCCTTTCCTCAGGAGATGGTCTGTTTTTCTCCGTCCACTAGCACTGTCGTGCCCTCCCTGACGTGATTCTGTCACTGTGTGGGTGGTGGTGGCAGCATGAAGTGAACACATGGTTCTAACGACACCTCTTGCACCTGGCCCCGGCCTGGAGAGCTCTCACAGATGCTCGCTTCTGACCCCAAAAGCTTCCTAAAGCCTCCACGCTCTCTTCCTTTCACTGCCAGGCGTCTCGGGAGGGTAGTTTAAATTCCCATTCCTTCTGCTTGCTCTTCCTGTGGCTCGGCCTGGCGCAATCTAGCTCCCCTCGCCCCACCCTGGACTTGACCAAGCTTTCTGTAAAGTCACCAGGGATGAGGAGTCCTCTGCCATTTGATGCTATTTTGCTATTTCCACCCACAGTGCAGCCTTTGGAGTCAGACAGACCTGTGTCTGAATATCAGGCCTACCATGTTGTGGTGGTATAATGCCAGGAATGTCACCTCTGGAGGCTCAGATACCTTTTTATAGAATGTAACAATAATGATGCTGCTGATAACGATGATCACGGCTTGCGATGCCTTCCTCGGGGGTGGTGGTTGGAATCAACGTAAAGTGATATAGAAGACAGTGTGTACCTTGACCTATAACTTTTAATTAGTCTCTCATTCCCTTCTTATTAAAACATCCTCTTTCTGATTTGATAAAAAAGGCTACGTTCTATGACCCTCCTCTGCTGCTCACTTCTGTTGCTTTTGCTGTTTATCTTACCTACCTGCGCCCCCTCCTCGATCCCCAAGGATCTGCAAGGACCTGTTGCCTCCTTTCTCTCTTAACCCACCATAGCCATCTTTTCTGTTTTCTGTGATCACCTTCACGAAGGCCACTTCCAATTCTAAACCCCCCGATCCTCCCTCCCAGTGAGGCAGGGACGCTTCTCTGTGTCTTGAACTTCAGTCCACATTACTAAGCGCACAGTGGGCAGCTGTGTTTAGATATCCTTCTAGCACCTCAAATTCAACCCGTACGAAAACATTTATTACAGCATCTTCTCAGGCCGCTAAGTTACTCTGAACTGTGACTGTCGCATGCTTTATCTTCTCTGCCATGGAGTCAGGACATACACGTTCTTGGGGTGGGGGGCGGGGGCGGGGGCGTGCACATTCCTGCCCTCTTCATTGCCTCTTCTACGGTGCCAAGTACAGCACATCACACACATAAGATACCAATAAAAAATTAACAGTGCGAAGGCTTATGATAGGCAACTCGATGGCAGCTCAATGCCTTTTATTTTGAAAGTTTCTTAACTGGCTTTATCTATCGTTCTTGCCACTGAGCATTTATGAGACAAAAACCTCCTATAACATTCAAAAAGCACACTCCCATCTTTTTTTAGAACTTGCATTCCCTAGAGAGAAAGGCAAATACTGAGCTTCGACACTTTGTACTGGCTCTAAAATGTTCTTTTAACTGTTTTTCAGGGAAGAGAGGGGGGAATGGGATCGTGCTACCTGCCAGCTTGCTATCCATCTCCACTTAACAAGCACGGTTTGTTTTAGGCAATGCGGATGGGTTACCACATTTAGTGGAGAGGGTAATGAAGAATTCTTTTACCAGATTTTTATCCTACTAGAAGAAAAAAGTTCACTCCGGCGATTTAAAATGAATGAACCTATGAGAAAATGTAATTCAGATAAAACTTCTTCCTGTACTCAGTCAGATGTGGGCTCTACAGGAAGGGGACGTTGTTTGAATTTAGAATTCCTCTGGCATTCTGGACCTTATGCAGGTCACGATATGGCTGCTCTACAGAGTTTTCATCTCAAAAGAGGCTATTTCATGAGGTCGTTGTTACTAGAAAAATCTCACTTGCTCTCATGGCTAATAATTTGTCTGAAAGTCACCTACATAGTTAATATAGTTCTCTTATTAATCTGATCAAATGATTATGGCTGGCGATTAAAATTCTCCCAAGAAACTGTCTTACATGTTAGTTCTGTTTGTGATCTGCTCTCAAATTTGATCCAGGATCTGAAGGGTAATGTCTCTGCAGTTTTCTAGTTCTAGTAAAAAACCGAAAACTCAGGGACTGCCACAGTTGGGAAACGGTTTATTTTTGGTATTTGTGTCTATTTCCCATGTGAGAGAGGAAGTTTTATAAGGGCAGGGGTCCTATTCGTCTCTACTATATTTTAATACCCAAGACCAGGGCCGAACAGGCAGAATGTCCAAATATTACTGATTGCCTGGCCGGGAGAGCAGAACCAACTCTGATCTCTGGAGTCAAACTATCCGTTCATAGCCCAGCCCCGCCTTTGACCTGATGCGAACCTCCCCAAACTTCAGATTTTACCTCTACGAGGGGAATAACCACGCCTGCCCTTGGGGTTTTTAATTAGGATCAAATGAGCTAATATTTGTAAAGGGCTTAGTGCAGTGCCGGATATGTGGAAAGTGCTCTCAGATAAGAAGCCATTGTTATGACTGTGTTGAGAAGAAAGAGATCAAATTGTCAACCAACGGCAGTCCTGTGTATGCTGGTATGAGATGTCATTTATAAAGGTGCTTCTGGTAACACAAATTCTGCATGCAAATATTTCAGCACTTTTTATGTCAAGATTTTTCTTTTCAATGGAAGTCATGGATGAGTCAGTGATTTCTTTTAGTCTTTCCTCCACTGTGACCCTCTTTTATGGGCAGGTAAGGGTGACACGTCAGTGCCACTCAAGGGGGTTCATTTATCTTTCCTAGGTGAGACCAACAATTTCTCAGATACTCTTTCAGTAGGTAATTCAAAAATGCTTTATTTATTTCCACTCATTTTCTTCTAACTGAAGGCATCTATGCCCCTGAAGTGAAAGAGGCTAATAATATATTTTGACCCATTCTTCAACCTCAAATGTTCTTAAAAAGAACCACCTCCAAATGATTCTTTAAAAATGTTTACTGCGTTTACTAGTAAATTTTAAGCCCTAGCATGGGCCAAATGCAGCAAGTCTGCGTAGAAGAATCAGGACCTCGAGTTGCATTACAGAAGAAGCTCAAGGTAGGAAAGAGCCACAGCTTCTCAAGACACTGGAAATAAGATGTGACACGTCACAGTGATGGAGACAGGTCCCAGGAGCGCAGAGGAAGCCTGTGAGTCCACAATGTAGATCCCCCAACCTTCCGAACCCCTCCCCGCCACCCGCCCCAAGGGGAGCCCGGTCACCTCCGCAACATGGTCAGCGTGTCGGTCATGCTTCGCACTCTCTGCAGGAGACTGTCCAGCCTGTGCGGCTCCTCCTTCAGAAACCGCACGGCCTCCACCTCTATGCGCAGGATGGCCCGCATCTTGTTCTGCAGGGTTGGGAATTCTCCTGCCGGCCAAGAGCAGTGGGTGAGTCGTAGGAGAAGAAGCCAGGACAGCGAGCCCCCACCCCGCACCCGGGACTGGGCAGGGTTGTGTGCGCGGGGTTCGGCAGCCGCAGTGCCGCTCACACACCTTCAAGCGACAGACGTGTGTCAGACAGAGACGGGCTCAAGGTGACCCTGGGCAAGGACAGAGCTCCTCACGACCTCACTTCCTGTTTGTATATTTGGAATAAAGTCAACTGTCCCTTCGGGTTGTCTGTAATGGATTTGGCACAGGTGCCTGGTGCAGCGTAAGAGCCCAGTGAGGAGAAACTGTTATTGGTGTCATTTAGGCCTAAATCTTACAGCACCCACTACAACATAAGCTCCAAGAGGACAGGGACATTGGCCTGTCCTTTGTTCGGTGATGGATCCCAAGTGCCCAGAACAGTGCCAGACACGGGCAGGAGTTCAATGAACACTTGCGTGCATGCATGCATGCATGAATCCCTCACTGTGGGACACAGGAAACGCGCTTCGCCTTCTTCCTTCGAGGAGGAAGCTGCTCACCTTTCAAGGACGCCACGGCTTCTCCCACCTGTCGCAGGAGGAAAGCTCCGTCTTCCACGTCCTTCAGGGTAACCGCTCGGCCAGCCGATGCAGAGTCCTTCTTCAAGTCTTCCACGAAGTCTTCCAGCTCACTGGGGAGCGAGCAGACCAGAGATGGCAGTGAACACTGAGGTCCTCCAACAGGACAGGGGCAGCAGCAAAGGGCCCGATGGGCCTCCCGCTGTGTACTGTGTCCCAGCCCCCCACCCCACCTTCCACGTAGATGGTGAGACCACATTTAAAGGAGTAGCTTGGTTTGGCTTAAAATATTCTGCTGAGCCATCAGGTGGGTGCGGGGAAATTTTTCCAGGGCCTGTCCCTGGGGAGGCCAAGGTCGGCCAGAAAGAAGATGACAACTGGCTGACAAAGGACTCACTCTTCATTTTCAGTGGTGTTGATGCCAACTAAAGGAGGGGTGTAGGAACTTTGTGACATGTCAGAGGAGAGGGAGGGAGAGAGAATGTGCTGTGTATGCTGTAGGGGAATAAAATGAGCAGATGTCAGGCTTCTCGGCCTTGGCACTTGACGTTCTGGACCAGATGATTCTTTTTAGTGGGGGCCTGTCCTGTGCATTGTAGGGTGTTTGGCAGCACCCCTGGTTTCTATGCACTAGATGCCAGTAGCACTCTCCCCCAACCTTGTGACAAACAATAATGTCTCCAGGCATTATTAAATGTCCTTGAGGAGAAGAGGGAAGCAAACTTGCCCTTAATTGAACCTCTGATTTATACTGATTATCCCATCAATATGGACTGACTTTCCAAGCTACAAAGAGAAGAAATGATCACACACACACGAGATCACAAGGTACTGCCGGTTCCAATAAAATGAAATGAAATTAAGGTTTTCTATTTCAGAAACAAACAAACAAACAAGCATCATGTCTCCTGGGCACATTAATAACCCCTTCCTAAACACATGTTTGTATCATTTGGTTTGCCTGTAAATCCAACAGGAAAACCCCTCTTAAAGAACAGGAAAAAGAGCTTAAGGAGATGGAGACCCACTAGGTGGCAGTAAGTGAACAGCTATTCCGCTGCTGGAGCCTGAGTCCGTGGAGCAGGCAGCAGGAAGAGAAAAAAGGAAGGCAGGGGATCTGCAAAAAGATGGAGCATCACGACCCTTCCCATCAGGTGGGCAAGTGGATGAAGTTGTGGATGGCATGGCAGCTGCGGGAGGGCTTCGGGCAGGATGGCACATATGTTCAACAAGGACCACGGGACAAACAACAAATCCATCCACTCCCAAGCAGCAGGATGAAATTTTCGCTGATGTCTTTCATTCTGTTACAGAAAATGGACCAAAATTGCCCATGACCCTTTCAGACAAAATGATGCAACTTCAGGACCAGAATGGAAAGCCCATCTGCTCACTGACCACACTTACAAACTATGGAAAGGTGCAGCTCCTGCGGCCCTCAGGTGGAGAGAATTGGTGCCATCTCTCATAAGAGTTCTAAACATGGTACCTTTGTGTTTCAAAACCACGCAGAATTATTTTAATGTGGAGACTGGACACACTGTCCAGTCCTCTATGCTTTGATGAAAGAGCTAAGACCCAAATGCTATCATGGTTCCATCAACAACCTCCGAAACAGCCAAGGTGCAATTAATACTCCAAGGAACTGTCATCTGACCCAAAGTCAGTCAGCCTAAACTTCTATTTTAATCTTCTACATAGCATGACTCTTGGATTTCATAACCCTGCACACAGTAGACCCTTAAATGTCAGTTTTCCCTTTGCTGATCAGGGAATACATACAAATGTGCACGGATGTTATTGCACGCAACAATTTTACTTCTCCCCATATACTTCTATTACAGATAAAGCAGTCAAATAAAATTTGTTCATTCAAAATGTAAAAGAGACCATGGAGCTACAATGAATGCTGAAAATAAATTTTTAATATTACAGTAGTCAATATGACTTTTGAGTTATAAACTTGGCTCCAAAGAATGTCAAATGTTCACAGATGCTATGGCTTATAGGTAAATTCGCTCTCTTTGTTGAAGTCACTTTTCATTCTACCTTGGTTAAAAAGAAACATTAATTTGTTGAAATGTATTTCATTTGACTGATGAGAAGCCCAACTATTATTTCCATGGAGAAAGCCACCAAAGAGAAATTATCTTGATCCAATTTCTCTCCATAGTTCTAGATCTAATTTTATTTCTCTGCCATCTGAATGGCTCACCAGCAACTTATGCTAACATAATCCCCAAGGGAACTCATTTTCGTGTGTGTGTGTGTGTGTGTGTGTGTAAGGGCAGAGAGGCAGGGGGACTGGAGGGGCAGAGAGAGGAAGAAGAGTGGGAAGGGAAAGAGGAGGAAAAGGGGAAAAGAGAGATACAATTGTTTTTCTAACATTCCAGAGTTGAAATTTCCAGCTGCCTTTTATAATCCATGTTTTTTTTTTTCATCACTCGATCCATCCCATCAGTCCATTTTGCATTCGATTGCTTTTCCCATTCCTATTTCTACTGTTTGACTCAGGGCTTACTGACTTTTGTCTAGACTGCTATAGTTGAGCCCTATATGGTTTCCTAAACACCAATCTCTTTGCCCATCAACCAGTCCTGTACATGAAGGCCGGAGGGCCCTAACTGAAATACAGCTGACTTGGCTACTTCCTTGATCAGAAAAGCTTCAGTGACTTCCTCACCAGGCCAATAGTAACTCTCAAATGTGAAGATGCTTTAGAATCTGCCATGTAGGTTTGTAAAATGCACATTCCTAAGCTCCATCCTGTGAAATTCTTAATCTGGAGTTGGACCCAAGAACTTTGATGAAAGCCATAAATCCAGGTCTCTATTACATGGTCTACCAATCTTGGCAAACACGGACCAGACCGATGTCAAACAGACATGCTGGGCATGAATATAGTCTAAGAAATAGGCAGGCTCTATGCAAAGGGAAGGGCGCAACCCAAATATGAGGCACGATTAGTATCTTGCACTCAACTGGACTACCCCAATTCCCCAAGCACGTCCTATGCCTTCCTGGTCCTGAGACTCATTGGTTCATAGGGTTCCTCTGTCTGGGAGGCCCCTCTGTCTAGCCTCACCTGATGAAATCACACCTGTCTGCAAGACCATCTCAGCTCAGTTTAACAAACTTTTTGTGAGGCCTAACTATGCACGTGGTACTGTGTGTGACCTGGGGACATATGAAGAATAACTTATTTCAGGATAAGTCTTCCTGATAATTGATAATTGGGCTGTCACAAAAACATTTTAGACAAAGAATAGCCTTACTACCTCATGGTGGGTGATTAACTGTCTAAAAATGCATGATCTAAATAAAATATTTTGAGATGTCAAACAGTGGTCAAATATAATTTTTTAGGAAAATAATAACTCAAATTGACTTTTTCCCTCTAGATTGTTACTGAGAGGGACATTCTAATTATAATCAGATGTACTGGGTTGGCACCGAGGTAATATAAGCACCAGCTCGAATATCCACCAGGAGATAGAGCACAGTATTTTCCATTATGGAGACTTTCGGGAATTCTGGTCATGAAAAGAATTTGAAACTTGCTCCCTTACATTCCAACTTGGAAGACTGAAGCTTTTCAAGAAATGAGAGAATTACCAACACTAGAAGCCACAAAAATTACTATTCATTGTACTAACAGGTGAAATAGTTCTATGATAAATCTCCATTGCATAACACAACATACATTAATGTAAAAGATGTTCCTGCCCTAGTGACTGGGGAGTAATAAAACTCTGCTCGTTTCAATAGAGGGACTTGATAGATGCTTTCAATGAGAACCTCGCAGAGAAGATTGGTAATGCTCAAGGAAGCATCTTTCATTCTGGATCGGGCCTACTTTACATTTAAATTCTTCCTTTGCAATTTTAACTATAGTTGAACAACAGGAAGATAATTTTAGCGCTGTGTTGTTTGGGCTATTAATTTTAATTTATTGAGATTAAATGCAGGCTTCCCGTTTATCATTGGGTTTTGCCATTTGCTCCTTTTCATTTTGAGCCCTCCAAAAGACAGGGATGCTCCAGCTTTTAAAGAGACCAGCTCAGTCGCCTGAGGATGGCCGTATTTCTTGGGCCTACATGGAGGGGCGCTAAGCGTCCATGGATACCCAGAACCAGCAGAATGCTAACTGGTACATAGCAGGTGCTCAATAAAGAGAGAGGGCGAGAGCACCATCCAGAGGGGCACCATCTAGAAAGGCCTCCTCATTGACAAAGAGAGGATTTCTTTCCTGGTCAAACGGCAAGACGTGCAACAAGCGGCCAGCACTCACCATAACTTCTTGACGATCCTCTCCTCCTCGTGCAGGTATTTCTGCCTCTCTTGCTCCACCAGGACGCGCTGTCGTTGCACAGGATCCTCCAGTCTCTTCATCGTTTCAATCACTTTGCCATTAATTTCCAGCTCAGCCTTCTTCATCATTGCCCTCAGCAGCTCCTGGTTCTGCAGCTGTTGAACAAAAGAAATCAACCTCAATTGGCTCTGCCTGACTGACGTTGCGGTGACTGAGCGCCTGGCAGTCTTCAGAAGTGGGTTTGGATAAACAGCCCGCAGCTGAATCTTTCTTTATTTCAATGAAAAAGGGAATGGAGCAAAAGACTGTGTATAATATTGCTTCTTCAGCCAACATCTGAGTTTTCGCAGCCAACTGACAGCCAGACTTTCATGTCTGGGTCTGCAAAAAATAGGATCCTTTCTTTACTCTGGCCAATGTGTCACGGACGACGGGCAGAAACTCTCACTGACATGCTTTTGTAGGGAGAAGCCAAGAGCACCAGCTTTGGAGCCAAGCAGGTTTTGGATCAAACCCTAAACCCTCTTCCTGGCTCCTGAGAGACATTAAGCCTACCTAGGTCTCCGTTTCCTTATCTATAAAAACTGTGACCCTTAGAATGGAAACAAAGGACCTGCACCTATAATTGACTCAGCTTTCTGAGGATTAAATTGAGATACTGCTACACAGAGAATAGATACTCACCCAATGTTGATTTGGCTTCGGACGATTTCAGCATATCGGTTAAAAGAGAATCTATATCCCTCTTATTTATATAGGTCCAGGTACCAAATACCATGTAATCACAGACCATTAAAACACCGTACTTGACGCTGATGGTGGCAACGATAATGATTCCAGATGAATCCAAGGCTCTTGGCAACTTACACATTTCCCTGGATTATACAGAGGCTGCTTAAATACATAAGACCGCAATTTCCATATAATTTTCCATACACTTACTTTCCAGAGCACTCCACCCCAGGGAATACAGGGTGTGCGAGTTTGCATCCAGGCGTCACAAGAATCTAGGCAAACACCCGAGTCCTGTTTCCAAGAAGGTATCCTGGGGCAGGACAATTTTCTGACAGCACATACAGCAAGTGAATTCATTCCATCAGCCTCAAAAACTAATTATGTTATAACCTATGATATACCTAAAGTTCTCCTGAAATTTTGACTGGCTGTTACTGTTTCCTTTGTCTTTTGGTTTCGTGGACTAGTCTACGATGGTACATCACCTCACAGGAGAGACGATGTCTTTGTCGACCATCTATTATTTGTGCAAGCTGAGGGGAAAGGTCCTCTGACCACATTACCACCTTCATGAAACTTCATCACGGTTCCCATTTTCTCTGAATAAAGATAAAACACTTCAACACAAGCCATAGCAGAACCAGCACCATGGTCCAGTATCAGCAGAGCACCATGACCAAGTGGCCATCCAGAAAGAGCTGCCTGGGTTCAACTTCTAGTTTTACCCCCTGGCAGCTGTGTGACCAAGGCCAAGTTATTAATCTCTCTGCGTCCATCCATAATAAAGGAGCAGCCACAGTTCGCATCTCATAGGCTGGTAATGGAGATTCAATGAGGCAATAAAGAGCTTACGATGGCGCCTGGCACAGCCCTAGCACTCAGTACATACCGGGTACTGTCATCGGGCAGCAAACCCCAGGGCGGAGCCAGCGTGAAACCAAATAAAAACGCGCCACTCTTGGGTTACCCCCTCTATATGACTCATGACCGTGCGCTCATACTGGTTTCCCGAATGTCTTTTTACTGTGGTCTTAAAAACAGTCAGTCACTCAGCATGTTGCTGAAAGTCACCGAGTTTGGAAGCAATGCCCAGAGAGTGACCGCCTCCCACGCCCTCTGCAGCACAGCTCTGCCCACAGTGCGTGGGGCGGAATGGCCCTTTCCCACATCGCCAGCCTCCTTGCCCTGCATGCCACTGGCACGCCTTCTGCTCCAGCCACGTGATCTGACCGGCCAAGCTCTTTTCTGCCACAGGGACTTTGCATGTGCTATTCCCTCCACTGGGTTAATATCCACAGTCTCCAGGACACCGTTCCTGGCACAGAGCAGACATTCAATAAATATTGGACGAATGCATGCATGAATTGAGTTAAGGAGCAATGCTGGTATTGACAGACAAGGGAGAATCTAAAACCCTTTTCTAGATGATAGAAATACAGGGTGATCCATGGGTCCAGATATGCCTTGGATTCCACTCTAGTGTCCTGTCTTGCCTGACTGCAGCGTTGTTAAATACACGGAGCAACATTACCTGCTATCAAAATGCTATACTCAAATTCAACGCTATGTGTCAAATCCCAAAGAGCTATTGCCTTGGTGGCAGGGGGACAAACGGTAAGAGGTATAAAGAACAAATAAGTAGATGATTAAATGTATCTAAAGTGAATGACGCCGGGTCCACCTCCATGAGATTCTAATTTAACTGGTCTGAGGTGAAGCCGCGGCACTGAGAATTTTTTAAACTCGTCAGATGATTCTGATGCGCCACCAAGGGTGAGCATCCTGCTTTAATAAAAGGGCTCTGGAATGGACAGATGCTGTCACTGTGCCATGAGCTGTGTGGCACTGCCCTCTGCTCCTCACTGTCTTGTGTCCATCACACACGCAAGCTCCAATAAAGTCACAGTCCGTTTAGCAGTGGATAGTGACAGTCGCTATCAAGCTCGACATTATTATGAGACTACTTAAAATTCTTAAAGCTGAAATTTGAAAGATGGGGAAAGTGAAGCCCGGAGAGACTAAGTGACTTGTTCAGACTCACTGGGCAAGTGCAGGGCAGGATCAGGATGAGAACCGGGTCTTCCGAATTCAACCCAGTAATTTTTCACCCACCATCTGTTAGGTAGAAGGTTCCAGAGAGCATGGCAGGGAGCATGTCTGTTTTATTTTCAGGCACAAGCACAGTTTCTGGCACACAGTAGATAGCTAACGCATATTCGCTGTATGGATGACTCTCAAAATAATGTTTCTAAGAAGACTATAGACATATCAGAAGAACATAACTGCATGTATTATTCAAATTATTCAACTGGTAACATGGTCAAAGCACATTCAAATTGTTCCAGTCAAAGAGGAGGGGAGAGAAAGACTCGTTTGGAGTTCCTGGCTGTACGATCCTCCTTTCCAGAAAGAGGGTCTCATAGAGGGACTCAGTGACCAGGGCTGCTAAAGGGACTCAATGGGGAATTTTCTGTAGCACACTGGCTGGCACATGGTCAACAATGAGTTAATCAAAAAGGAACAAACATGTGCTTAGGTTCTCTTTCCACTTACCTCTAGACCTACTGCACCGCCCCCAACTCCACTCCCCACCCCACCCCACCCCCACCTGGTGTTCTTGCCATCGTCCCCAGAGTGTCAAAGGGTGCTGAAGGCAGGATGCGGATCGACACCTCTCTAAATGCTTCAAATAAATTAGTCATCCACACTTCAAATCGTTACGGTTATTTTTGCTTAGACATTATATCTACATTTTCAATTAACTTAAAAAAAAACTCTATTAAGGTATAGTTTACAAACAGTTAAATGGAGATGCTCTTCGATGTACAAATGGAGTTACACCTCAATAAACCCATCGTAAGTTGAAAATACCATTAGTTGAAAATGCATTTAAATGCGCCTAAGCTACTGAACCTCATAGCGTAGCCTAGCCTACCTTAAATGTGCTCTGAATACTTACATTAGCCCACAGTTGGGCAAAAGCACCTAACACAGTCAATACACTGTAGAGTACGGGTTGTTTACCCTTGTGATTGTGTAGCTGACAGGGAGCTGCCAGGCAACACGAGAGTATCCTAACACATATGGCTAGCCTGGAAAAGATCAAAATTCAAAATTCGAAGTATGGTGTCTACTGAATGTGTATCACTTTCGCACATTAGTAAAGCTGAAAACTTTTAAGTTGAACCATCCTAAGTGGGAGACCACCTGTATGCTAATTTTAAGTGCACAGGTCAATGAGTTTTGACAAATGTACACACTAAAGTAACTACCACTGAAAAGATAGACATGTTTTATAACCCTAGAAAATTCCTCCATGACTCTTTCTAATCGACCCCACAACCCCAGCCCAAAGAAATCACCAATCTGCTTTCTGTCCCTATATATTTAGTTCTTCCTGTTCTAGAATGTCATATAAATAGAATTATACGATATGTAATTTTTTGTGTCTAGCTTCTTTCCTTAAGTATATTGTTTTTGAGATCTAGCCATGTCGTCGAGTGTTTCTGTAGTTCATTATCTTTAATTCTGAGTGTTATTCCATTGCTTGGATAAATCCATTGTATGATTTAGTCCATTGTATGTATATTTTATATTTTTACATGCAATGTAAATATATTTACAAAAAATATATATTTACAAATATATTTTTACAAAACAAGTTTTTATATTTTTACTTACTGACTTGATTCTGGTGATCTTGCTAAAATTTGCTTTTTTGGGGTAGCGTTTTAAAAATAGATTCTCTCTGATTTTACAAGTATACAATCATGTCGTTTGTGAGTAAAGACAATTATACCTTCTACTTTCTCATCTGTATGCCTTTTCTTTCTTTTTCTGGCCTTATTGCATTTGCTAGGATCTTTAGCACAGTGTTCAGTAAAAATGAGAGCAGACTTCCTTGACCTTGTTCTTGATTTTACGGGGAATGTGTTTACTGTTTTCCAATTGACTGTAGGTTCTATAGGTTCTTCAGACATCCGTCAACAGGTTAAGGAAGTCTCCTCAGTGCTGAGTGTTTTTATCAACAGTATTGAATTTTGTCATATATTTTTCTCCATTTATTGAAATTGTGATTTTTCTCCTTTATTGTTAATAAAGTCAAATACATTGATTCATTTTTTTCCATAATAAAATCATCTTGCATTCTTGGGATAAAACCAAGGATAATGTAATATCTTTTTTTTTTTTTTAAATAAATTGCTGGATTCAATTGCTACCATTATGTTAAGAATGTTACATATATTTTCTTGAGAGTATTAGTCTGTGGATTTTTTTTCTTATAATATCTGACTGGTTTTGCTCTTAGGGTAAATGCTAGCTTCATGAAATGCGTTGGGAAATGTCTTTCATTTTCTGAAAGAGTATTTTTCCTATCGATACTTTAAAGATGTCATTCCATTGTCTTCTGATTTAACTTTTGTCTCTGATGAGAATTCAGTGTTAATTCTTATTTATGTTTACCTGGATGTGGTGTGTCTTTCTTTCCCTATCTGGCTGCTTTTCAGATTATTCTATTTATTCCTGTTTTTCTGCAATTTGATTACAATGAGCTTTGGTGTGGTTTCATTTGTGCTTGTCGTACTAGGGGTTTATTGAGCTTTTTTGTTCTGTGGATTTACAGCTTTCTTCAGATTTGAAAATTTTTCAGCCATTATTTCTTCTAATGTTTTTCTTTTACCCCTTGACTACTTAACATTGTTCCACAAATCACTTAAGTTTCGGTTCATTTTCTTTAATCTTTTTTTTCTACTTCAGTTTGGACACGTTCTATTGCTGTTTTCACATTGATATTTTGCTTTAGCAATGATTAATCTTCTATTAAGTCTATTCAGATATTGTGTTTTTCAGCCCTTGAAAGTTCCACTTAGATACTTTTTATAGTTTCCATTTATTGTCTCATTGTGTCCATCTTTTCCTTTAAATTCTTGAGAAAATTATAATAGCCATTTTAAAGTTTTTGCTGCTGATCTCATTATCTCATTCATTTCTGGTTGATTTCCACATGGATATATATTTTTAAGATTATGGGTCGCACTTCTTAGCATCATCACATGTCTAGTAATGTTTGATTGGATGCTGGACATGCAGTTCTGGATTTTGTTGTTTTCTTTCGTTGGGCTTTGTCTGGCAGTTGATTCAGTTAGTTGTGGATCATTTCTGTTCTTTTGAGGGTTGATTTTATTCTTCGTTAGGATGACTCTAGGGTAGTTTTTGCTTAGGAGCTAGTTTAGCCTTAAGGCTGAAGCACAGCTCTTCCCTTCTCTCAATTGAATGCCCCAGGTAGCCAATAAAGACTCTACTCCTGCTTGTCAAAACATGAGCATCTCCCAGCCCTGTGTGTGCTCTGGGAAATTTTTAGCTTACAGCCTCCCATTTTGTTTTTGTCTCGCTTAGTGTTCCTTCATGCTACACACACTTGGCTCATTATTCAATAACAGACTTGCAGATTTATACAGTTCTTTCTCTGCAGAGCTTCCTCTTATTTGGTACTCCACTCCATAAATTCCAGCTGCTTCAGCTCTCTAAACTTTGATCATATCTCCTCAACTGAGACTGTCTGTTGCTCTGCTTGGGTTGTCCCTTTCAGCATCATAATATGAAACGTGCCCCCAGGCAGAAAGCTGAGTCAATTGTAGGTACAGATCCTTCGTTTCTATCCTCCCAAAGATCACGATCCTGTGTCGTCTTCTTTTCAATATTTAAAAATAGTTGTTTCATACATTTATTTATTTTTCAGTTTTATGGTTGTCAATAGTGAGAAAGCAAGCAGAGTTGCAGTTACCCTCTCATTGCTGGCTATTAAAAATTTAATTCGACCAAATGAGTTATCCATATCAACTTTATCAAGAAACAAGGAAACTGCCTAAACCTAATTCCCCCATCTCAAAATAAACATACCTCACATACTCAATCTTGATTTCTTAGATGAAAACTAAGACTATCAGTCTTACCAACAGTACAGCTGAACTAATCAATAGTATAGCTGAGCTGATTTTGCTGCCTAGCAGAGACACTGAAAAGTGGTTTACCACAAATTAGGCAGTTTCATGATGATAGCCAGACACCAGAATGACTCCTGACCATTTGGTTAAGTTCCCCAGGCTGTAGGAAACAAGGTAAACGATCCCTGGTCACAACTACATGTTATCTTGGAGAAGCCTCCCCATCTTAGATGGCCTCTGTGTGACTAGGGCTTGGCACATTGTATGGCAGCCTACTTGTCAACTCTCATACTAGTTCCATTTATTATTTCTGCCTGGTGGGGGAAAACAGATCTGCTCAGCATGGACGAACCTCTAGTGTGCTTTTCTCAGACACACACATCCCATGACCATTATTTTGGATGTCAGAAGATAAATGAGACTCTGGCACATTTCTGTGAGGCACTATCTTATAAAAAGACACCTTAAGATAACTATACTGAATTATATCATTTCAAATACAAGAGCTCTGTGAACTGCTATCTTTCTTTCTTATGTTGATGTTTTACCTCCTCTCTCCCTCAGTAGTCATGAAAATGGAACACTAAGTTCAGAATAACCCTATTAAAAAAAAAAAAATATCGGGAAGCAGAAAAAAGAGATAGGGACCAAGAAAAAAAATTGTGGGAATTAGAGAAGGAAGAATGTATCCATTCTCTCTTTAACCAAGTCTCATCTGACCTCCACAGAACTTGCTGCATCTCTTCCAGAAGCTTATCTCTTTCCTCAGCCTGCAGTCACTTCTGTGGATATGGGGTTACTATGGTAAAACTCAAGTACTATGGCATTTTGGGAGGAGAGATGCAGCTCATCATTTTTTTTTTTTTATATCATACCAGCAAAGGTAATAGACAAAAATGATTATCTTTCAAAGGGAACATTTGTTAGGTATAAGACCTTCACCTCTTCCTTTAGCACTGCTCCCAGCTAATGGCAGACCTAACTCTTACCTGGGAATGGAACATAACAATATAAAGTTCTATCTAGCTCTTGTATCAGTCGTAACTAAGTAGAGAACACGTATGATTAGCCACTGGGAATGAGAGGCATCGTTTAAAGTCAGGGCTTTAAAGTCAACGGGCGTATCTTTTGCACTTGCGGGTTAGTGGGTACCCCACTTGTTTCTGCCTCACCCTGTGATAGCCGACTGGGATGTCAACATTTCTGAGAGGCATCTCGATGAACTGAGCATCCATAATACTTGAGAGCAGTTCTTTCCCTGGAACATTCTAGAATCACCAGTGCCTGGGCCATTCGAGAATCTCACTTACCATGGAACATTCTAGAATCAGCAGCGTCTGACCTCTGGCTCACACCAATGAAGTAAGACTCTGGCAGTGGTGCTTGGGTGTCAGTATTTTTGTTAAAGGCCTCAGGTGATTCCAGTGGGTGACCAAGATTAAGGGCCATTCTCCTAGACTGGTAAGACTGGAGAACAGGGGCTGACATGAACAGAGTTTTCATGGGTTTCTTGACCTGCTGAGGCTCCTTTTGTCTCCCTCGACATTCTTTTTACCCTATTTAAATCTACCCACCCCACTGTGTCGGCATCAAATTTCTTTTCCTGAAAATAATCTATCGATTCTTAAAAGAAAATGCTAAAATAGGATATGCTCTACAGTCTAGGATTTTCCAGTGATTTAATTATCTAATTACTGGAGCCGGCTGCCAAGCACAAAAGATTTCATCCAGTTTCACTGTTTTATAAGACAGTTCAAAGAACATTTGAATTTTAATTCAATTTTTGTTCTTTTGAGACTATTCTACAGAGTTTTGTATTTCTCTAATGATAGCTCCATTATTGGACTTATAATCACTTTGGGGCTGCACTTTGCTTTTGGAGTGTATAATACATATGCTGGAGGAGAACTGGTGCTGAGATGTCTTAATTATTTAAAACTGTTTTTGTCTTAAATAGACTCCCCTGACTGGAAAGACAGAGGCTTGATGGGGAGGAAGGTGACAGAGACAAAGGAAATACAAAGACTGAGCAGAAGCAACAGCAGCCAGGTTAGCAAACAAAGTACTTACCCCATGCGCCTGCTCTTTAGAAATGTACACACTTCTAAGCTCAGGAGCACATCTGCTCACTGTTCTGTTCCCCAAAGCCAGAAAAACCAAACAGTTTGGGGCAATAAAGGAACTCGTGTGGTTAAGAAAACATTTCCAGACCTTGACTGGAGAGCTTCTTTGAGAAGCTACGATTCTGCAACTGAGCCGCCACAGTTCAAGAGTTGCAAGGAGTGGCAAGTTATGGGAGACCCCTCCTAGCCAGCCAGGGGACCAAACAATGCCAGCCACCAACAGGGTGATGCCACAGCCACGCACACCACACCACACCACACCACACGCACACCACAACCTCGGTATCGAATTTGCCACAATTCCACCCTTGTCTCCCTAAAAACAGATGCTCACTTTTGAAAGCAGTAGGTACTACCATACAAACAATGCATTATTGAATGTTCCTGGGAGGGTCCCCTGAGGAGCGACAATTTCCAAATGGCCAGGAGGTGGTACTACAAGGCAGGAGCGCTGTGAGAAGGGGCTTGCCCTCCATAAACCCTGGGCAAGAACCCAGGAGAAGACAGGCTCCCTCTGGCCTGCACATGTGTCATCTGGCTTGCAGAGCACTAAATAATTGGTTTTTAATTATTTTCCAACATTTTTAGAATGCATACAGATATTTCATATAAAACTTACATTTCCCGATTCCACTGAAATGTTGAAATGTCTAGGAACTCTGATTCTATCAGGTTAAGAGATGGGTGGAGCTGAGTGGTGACTGCCCTTGGGAGGGGCCACTTTGTCACTGTCTCTCCTCCACTTCACTTATTAAGTTATCGCCTGGACCCTGTGTGCACTGGACTTTGTCACTTCAGCACACACCCTCAGCCCAATCCGCACACTTCATTTCATTGCAAAGCATCTTTAAATAAAACTGCAAAGCAAGGAGAGGCGAATGCGAAGGATGGGGAACTTCACAGAGGATATGATTCAGAAGAGGATTTAAATGAATTTGCCTGGATGCCCAAGGTATCTGGGATGTTGTCTGAGAGACAGAGTTGCCGTGGAGACCTGAGCCCTGAGCCCTGAGCCCCGTGGTCTGGTCTATCAGCCCTCACAACCCATGATGGGGCCTCTGGGCAGGTCTCTTAAGCCAGCTGCCTTTCTGTTTATCTTTCAGTAGGTAGATGGCTTAATTAGCTTAATTAGGTGGTAGGAACTGCAGGGCTCATGCATCTGTGAGCTGAAAGAAGAGAGAAGCTGTGGTTTGAAGCCCTTTATTTTAAATTGGGCTTCCTTGGCTTGGGCAGCTCCACCCCACTGGCTTCTGAGGATGCTCCTGGATCCTGGGCGGGTTTGCCTTTTACCAATGTTAGAACTTCTCCAAGTCAGGGAGGCCGCCTGGATTTAGTCTAAGCCAGCTCTACGTCCTCAGTGATCAATCTCCCACCGAAGGCAGGAGGCATGAGGTTGATACATGAAGCAAACACATGATCTCACGCAGAGAGGCACCATCCCAGCTCTTCGGTACACAGAATCAGAAGATACATTATTCGGCTTCGTCAGATTTATGAGATTTGCTCACCAAGATTCCCGACAGGAAGCATCATTTTCCCTCCCCTTTGGAGCCCATAGAGTTCATATATTAACAGTGGGACAGGGTAAGGAAAATACTATGGAACGCATCATTTTTTTTCCTTCAACGAACCATCCATAATGGCGTCTCTTCCTTATGAATTAATCTTCTAGTTTAAACTCATGTTTCTAAATACATCATAGATCCTTGCCAAAAAAAAAAAAAGCTTATCTGCCTGTCACACCATCATGCACACACACTGGAGAGAAGCAAGGAGCCCAGATACTAAGCAGGAAGTCTTAACTGGCTGTTAGAAGGCCCCACTCCACAGGGCTCCTCTGTTTTCAGCTGTCCTCCAAGAGCAGATGCCTAATGCTTTTTTTCATGTGTAAAAGCATGCACGGCTTAAAGAAGTGGTGATACACTGACTTCAGTTTCAGTGGAAGGCTCTAGGCAAAGATTACGTGTTTCTATTGTTCTACTATTTAGGTCTTCGGTTCATGGAAACGATGGGAGAAAGAACCCTGGGAAGATGTGTGGGGCAGGGGTGTGGGAGGAGGAGAAGCCGGACTTTGGGCAACAAGACAGATGACATCACCCACAAGGAACACGGTCTGTACCTGGAGCTGTCGCATCTGCTGCAGCTGGAGCCTGAGTTCGGCCACACTCCGCCTCATGTCGAGCAGGCTCATGTGGATGGCCGGGGTGCCGGCAGCCAGGGGCTGGCTGGGTGGCCCCGTGGGCTCCAGGGCGCTGAGAGTCTTTCCGCCAGAAACATGGGGACCTCCTATGGGAAAAGAGCAGCAAAGCACCTCAGAATGCCAGAAAGCAAAGTCTAAGCTCAGTCCCATCCCAACATGGATGACTGGTCACTCTAAAATGGACCATGTCTTTCATGGTGAATTAAAAAAAAAAATTATGTTGGTCATCTCAATGGCAAAAATAAGGCGTCAAGTTTAAATAAATTATAGAAACTTCATACAGTGTTATAATGTACGGTCTGTAAAATCATGTTCTAGAATTTTAGCACCAAAGGAAGTGCAATATGTACAGCATGATGCCATGTTAAGGAACCTAGCTGTCTGTCTGTGTGTCTGTGTCTCTGTCTAGCTGCATATCTTCTTTAAATGTACACAGAGAAAAGGATTGGCTGTATATATAACAAAGTATTAACAGTATCTCCAGCTGATGGTATTCCATGAGTTTTATACTTTTTAATACTTTTTTTTTTGTATTTTTAAATTTGCATAGTGAGTATCTGTAATTGTATAACAGAAAAATCGTTTTAAAATTCTAGGGCCTAACACAGGGTACCACTCTGACTATTTCCCGCAGGCAGATGTACCGTACCCAAGAGCATGCACTTACTTCTGGGCAGAGATTCCACTGATCACCAAAGGGAAACTAATAAGAACTGAGGACTCTCCCGAATCCTTTTGGGTTTCCAGACCAGAAGAAGTGGGACCTCTGCCTGCATCTCCTTTAGTGAGAAAATCAGGTGTGATGTGAAACTTCTTCAGGAGAGGAATCAGAAAGGCAGCAGAAAGAAACTCTACCTAGTTTTCTTCTTGCCATAAACTTTGGCTCCTTGAGTCCAAATTAAATAGCCTCACGCACTTTATAAGTCCCTCTGGGAAGGGCCCGTTTGACCAAGTTTGCTTTAAAAACACCTCCAAAAGGATCCCAAGTAGCATTATAGGATGAGCATGGTACGAGAATCGAGTGGAAGTACTATTTCCTTTTTAGGACAATGTGATTCTATGGAACAGGTGCCCAGAGTAGAATCCTTATCACACACACATTTCTGAAGGGGTTGTTAAGCTTTCGTGTAAAGGACAAAGCGGAAGGTTTGCAATAGGCCAGGCTGGCCTCGCACGACAGGACCCTGTGTTCCTTTGCATGCTGTGGAATGGTTACAGCCCAGTGGCCTCTCTTTCCATCTCGACTTGGCAACCATGGGAACCTGGTGCATGCAGCCTGGCAAGCCTCACAGAGCTGCTGCCATGGGCCATAGGTGGCATGCCAGTGAGTGAGGGAGTGCCTTACAACCGCCTGCTTACCGCCTGGCCTCAGCAACACCATCGGGGAGCTGACGGCACGGCAAGTTCCTCACCCTGAGAGTACCCCTCAACCGGCCTCTCGTGGTCCCCTTGGGGCGGTCAGGGGAGCAGACCAGGAAGCATGTGAAGGGTTTCCAAAGGAACCCCAGCAGACCAGATGTACTTTTTGCCATTTTTCTGAGCCTAACTGGTCACTTTGATCACCACCATGGCTCTGACCAACTTTTGGCAGTTTCCCACCCCCAAATCAAAATCGCCCTCAAAAAAGCAAGATTTGCCATCTCTGCAAATGTTCCGAAGAATATTCTCCAACCGTGAAGGCCTTCACTAAAAGGACATCCAGTAACATTTCCAGAAACATCATGTTAGAGGTAACAGCAACTTCACGCTCAGGTATTCCGAGAGAATCACGATAAACCGGAATCTTTTCTTTTAGAATTGGTCAAAAAGTTACTTTATCATCATTTCATACGCACAGGAGTAGGCATGTGTGAACACAGACACTCACACGCATGCACGCACACACATACGCACACCATATGATGTTTGTACAAAACCACGATCAAGATATTTCTCCAACAAAAATGACACTGTGCTCGGGAGCTCCCTCTCGTTCGGTAATAAGAACTTGTGCTAATTTCTCAGCCAAATGAAGGCACACGTTCCTTCCGAATCCACCTTCTCCTTACATGTTCTGAGGGCACCAGGGCACCTCACAGACCTCCTGCATGGAAGAGAGGCTCGAGTCTCCCTACCATCTGTTAGAGCTGAATGCCAATAACTGGTTGAAAAAATACCTTTCACAACCAAATTTATTTATGGAATCTAGACTCGCTTGTAACAATTTTTTCATCTATAAACAATCCACTAAAACTGGTTTCTAACTCCATCATTCGCTGACATGGCTCTTTATCAGGTGGCTAGTGGTCAGTTGTTAACCCAGTAGATGATGAGCAGACGTGGCATCTTTTTGGTGTGATGCTGGGCTGTGTCAGCCACTTCTTTCCTTTTCAATTTGCAACTTCCCCGTCTCTTGTCTTCTTACCTCTCTGCTTCTCCGACTTGGTCAATTTCTTTTCTAACTTTTTCCTCGGCCAACCTTTTTCAATCCTGGCCTGTTCTGTCCTGGGTCTGCTTCCCCACTCTCTGGGCACGCTTTCTCAGGAGGTCATTTCCACCACCACCACCTGCCACGGTCTCCCACATCTTTGTCTCCAGCATACAATTCTCTTCAGATCCACATGCCAATCCCTTCATCTCACTCCAGGACTTTTCTAGAAGCAAGTCCAATCATTATTTCTATTGACCTTCCCCAGACCTCTTTCTGTCTCTATCGGCCTGTTTTCAGCCAATGGCACTATTATTCACTCAACTATTTAAACCAGAAACCTGGAAATCATTCTCAGTATCCACTTTCTGGTTGTGTGACCTTGGCTAAGTAACTTAACTTCTCTCCAGCTCAGTTACTTCATCCGTAAAATGGATGTAAGGGTTATTGAGTGAGATAATGGAATAAGCACATGTAAACTGCTTAGTCTGGTGTCTGGCACACAGAGGGGGAACCACCTCCTTCCCACTCACCGCCTCAACTGCAGTCAGCTGTGATTATTATTTCCCTGTGCAGACTGGGCAGGAGGATCCTCTGCCAGCCTCCCCTCCTCACCTGGAGTGTCAGCAGGTACAGAAGGCTGGGGTGGCAGCAGCAGGCTGAGATCTATAGGTAGGTAACCCAAAATCTACAGATGGAGCTGGATCTGGTAGGTGGGGACCCTGAGTGGTGAATGAGGTCCCCTTAGGATTAGATTCACAGGACCTGAGATCTGCTCTCCCTACCCACACTTGGGGTAGTCACATTCTGCTTCCAACATGCCTGGCCGAGTAAGGAGTGTCACTGTGCAATTTGTCCTCAGAACCTCACTCCTCTGTGTCCATGTCACCGTTTCCAGGCAGAGGTTTCCCCTTTCTCCTACCAAATCCACTCTAAGGTGATTTACTTCAGTCGAGTATATCTTAATATGAATCTTATTAAATGTAAATTTGATATAAATTTAAGGTATCCTGTTGTGATGGAAAAAACAAACAAACATGGGTTTGGGGGTTGGCCAAACTGGCTGAGACTCTTACTAGCTGTGTGGCTAACATCTTCTCTACAGGGTTATGTGTGTTAAATGATCTAATACACAGCATATAACACGTCGTATACCTTCGAAATGGGAGGTTCCTTCTGTTCTCTTATATCCATAGTAAACCAAATAGTCCTACAGTAATAGGAAGCCTGGGTTTCCCTTTCTGATGGCCAAATGAGCTGCTTGACCTCTATAGTTTTCCATGTACTTGCCTACAGAACAAGCATAATACTTCTTGTCTTATAGCTTACTTCCTAGGATTCTGGAAGAATTAATATATTTTGTGCACTGTACCCGGCTACTATGGCAACAAAAGCCCTATGGACCACATCTAGCCCTGACACATTAGAACGAGAAAGACCAAACTCAGCAGAGACGCGGGGGAGCACACGCGCATGGCTGTTGCCCGTGGCTTCACAATTTGGCTCAGCCTTTCAGAAGAGAAAACTGGCAGCGTGTCACCACAGATATTCAAATGTTCGTCCCTTTGGACTTATTGATTCCACTTTGGGAAATACAACCGAAGGAAATGACACCTGCTCCTTCCCCCATGCTCCAAAAAAAGACACTTAAAAAATTTTTCAAAACAAATAAATGAAACAACTTATGTAACTTTAAAGGGGCTGGGGCCCCTGAACACAAAAGAATGAGAAACAAATGACAGGTGGGCACACCATGTGGATGTATGTCACACGTGTGCAAGTGTGTTCAGTCTTATCTGGAATATAGGAATAACGATTATCATCCTATCCCATGAGGATGTGTCAGGAGTTAATGAGCCCATGTGTGAAAGCACCCAGAACAGTGCCTGGTGCATGGAAAATGTTTCTCATGATGATGATGATGACGATGATGATGATGTTGCCCAAAGTGCAAAGGAATAAAAGGAGAATACAAATGGCATGTACATATTGATTAGAACAATGATATTGGGTACTAATCATTTCTGGACTAGAATCTAGAATGGAAGCTTTTAGTGTTCAGTAGGTTTTTTCCGTTACCTCCAAGTGTATTCAGAATAATTGACACATATCATTTTATAACTTTAAAGTGAACAACATGTTGATTTGATATGCTTATATACTGCAATATGCTTACCACTGTAGTGTTAGCTAACACAATCATGTCACATAATTACCATTTCTTTTTCGTGGTGAGAACACTTAAGAGGTACTTTCTTGGCCACTTTCAAGTATACAGTTCAGGATTATTATCTATCATCACAATGCTATGCATTAGATCCTCAGAACTTACTCATCTTCTAACTGGAAGTTTGTACTTTTTGACCAACATCCCATTTCCCCCACCCCTAGCCCCTGGTCACCACCATTCCACTCTCTTTCTATGAGTTCAATAGGCTCCTTTTTTTCTTATGTTCTTAATAGATAAGAAAATAAATGAATGAATAAATAAATATCTACAAAAGAAACTGACGCTTGCATGTGAAGCTTAGCAATTTCCGTGAAATGACCTCTGGCTGCAACCAAGGTCACTGATTGATTTCTAAGTAAACCAACAAACCCCACAAGGTTGGGAGTGTGGGAAGACCAGCATGCTGGCTTTAAGCTCAACTGCCTTTACTTAGCTAGTCTGGCAGCAGGACCAAGAGGCCTCTGCTGAAGTTCCAAATTCTGTCCATTCTACCACGCAGCACGACACTGCGGCTTCCCAAAATTAGGGGTTCGCCCAACTTGCCACATGCTTCCTGTGTAATTCAGGAGCCGAACACGTCCCTAGTATTGATTTCTATTTATAACCCAGTGGGAAGGAAGACCTCAAATTCTTGAGAGAGGCCTGCCGTGAGCCTGCCGGATAAGATGTGCATCAAAATATACCTGGACACCAGTCAGCTCCACTAGTACCATAACCGAGGCCTCCTTTGGAGGAATGCTGGCATTTAACAAGCAAGCCCTGGTCTAAGGCTACTTTCTCTCATCTTGACCACTGGTGGCTCTTTATCAGCTCTCATCCCTTCTCACACTTCCCAGACTACAGCTGGGCCAAGGTCCTTCTCCAGTGTAGAACCTTCCAATGGCTTCACTTTGCACTCAGAATATTATCTAAATTCCTTACCATGCATTTGCACCTGCTTTTCCCTCATTCCGGACAGCTTTTTCCCTCCCCCTTCACTTATCTAAGTCCTATTTAACTTTCAGGCCTCCGTTTGTGTCATTTTCTCAAAGAAATGCCTTGGTTTAGGCTAGATCTGTTGGTTAAACATTCATCCTGCACTTTTTCATAATACACGACAATAATAATTATCTGTTCCATATTCATTTTCTCTACAGGATTAGGAATTCTAGGCAGGTGGCCGTGTCTGAATCACACCCACTGTCCTTGCCAAGTATCAGGCACCTGTATATTTGTTGGATGTCTGGCCATATAAATGAGTGAATGAATGAATGAATAGCGAATAAATGAATAAAGGTTGAAGGGAGCAGGGAAGGTGCCATGGTACAGGGCGTTATCCAGGCAGGCCCTGAAATCACTCCAAATAGGTGACTTGGGGAAAGGTTAAGTACTTCTGGGACAACCAGAGCTCATCAAAGGCAGCCCGCATATCTCCTGGGGCTCCGAAGAACGCTTACCTGCACTTTCTGTGTGGTTCTTACTGGTCGTAGACTTCATCATTTTCTCGCTGAATAAAAGAAAAAGAGATTCAGCTACACAGTTTCCAAAAATGCCTTTCCCCCCCTTCCATTCATTATTCTAAGCAATCAGCAGTGGGTAGTGATGGTATCAAGCAATGAGGGTATTTTAGCATCAGCACCACTATTGGTCGGAATGGAAAAGGCTTTCCAGGTGTGCATCTGATGCTGCCGGTGGGATGCAGCTGGTGGGCACTCGTGACTTTCAGATGATGGCGGATGTAGAGACGTGTGGATGGCGGTTGCAGGCACTGCGCAGTGGTCCATGAAGCCACATGCACTGGGAAGCCCATTTACCCTTCTTGGGCCGAAGTGTTACCTTCGACCAAGAATTACCAGAAGAAACAAACAAACAAACAAAACAAACCATGATTCAGAGAGATGTGAATATTTTCAGCCTTGAAATGATTACAAGAAAACGGATTTGAATGAATGAATTATCTTAATGATTAAAGAGAAACAGATTGAATTATTTTTAATTCATTTGCTTTCTTCTTTTTACCTAGATGCATCTTTGCTATTACTTGTAAAGGGCCCTTTAAAAAGCGCAGACTGAACAAGGCCAGTTAAATTGGCAATCTGTTTCTCCATGGCTTGCATCCTCTCTCTGTAAAACAAGAGAATTGTTTGTTAAAGCTTTATTGACTTTCAGACTGGTTTGTCTAGGTGAATGATCACCTGAAGGTTATAAAAGGTACCACCTAGGAGGCCATCAAAGTGCACCTTAACCTGGCTCTGGGAATGGGAAGAATCTGCAAATAAATCCCTGCTGAACTGAAGATCAGGGATCAGAGTTTAGTATTAATCCAAGGATCTCACTGAAAAGATGCTGCACAGGCCAGCAGAAGCCTCCTGGAAAGCTGAATGGTGTCTCCCTCAGAAATCATTCTGTTTGCGCGTAGTGTTTTTGAATCTTTTTGCCCTGCTTTTGCAATTTTAGCTCTGGCACCAGCAGTGTCCTCGGCCAGCTGTGGCCCAGTGGCACAGACTTCTAAGCCATACTATGCCTCAGCTGGAGAGCTGCTAACTGGTTTTGGTGTAAATGCTGGAGATGTTTGTTATGTGTGGATTAAAACTTGTTTTATGGCCTGAGAGCAACACAAACGAATATATCTTTAAATCATGGAAAATATGATTGAAATCAATGTCTGACTTGGGGGCGAATGGTATTCAATCTAACCTCATAGGGACTTTAACCTGGGCTTTTATAGGATCCAACAGGAAACAAATATCCTTAACAACTTGTTCATGTCAAGACATGAATGAAAAATCCTCCCAATCGTTTTCTGTGCACAGATAATGCATCTCTCTGTTCAGGGGTCTCTAACGCTTCATCACAGTTCATCTGGCTTTTGAAGCAGGCTCACGTTTCTACACCTGAGAAAATGGCAGTTTCATAGAACTGTTATCGTTATTTTCAATACATTTACAAACAACACCATGACAAAGTGACCACCCTCTGTTGACTAGGTGCAGAGGGCATCACACACGTCACAGCCTGTGGATTGAGCTACACTTAGTAGTTTAAAACAATACAGGTAGAGAGGGGAAGACAGTCTGAATAGTGTGGGCACCTCGCCTGCCATCGTACCCCACGAGCAGGGGTCCTAGCGTATGCTTGAGGCAGAGAAGTGACTCCATTCTTCACTGTGGGTGTCAGTCCCACCAAACCCCCACCATGTGAGCCCATGTGGGTGTCAGTCCCACCAAACCCCCACCATGTGATGGTGATTTCTGTGCTACAAGCAGCATATTCATACGTTGTGGCTTCTACATACAAGCTAACTACTTTATCTGGTACCCAATGGGAAAAAGCCATGGTGGTTTGTTCTTTTCCTGGTTAAGTTGGACTTATTGAGAGATGTTATATCTGTATCTGGAACTTCATGGCCATCAAGAAGGCTTTCAAGGATAATTTTGTCCATACACAACTTTTTGGCCTTGAGTTTTACCTTTGGAATATAACCCTGTTTCATATGAAACATTGAGCTTAAGTTAAGATTTACAAGCTTCTGACTTCAGAATTCCATGGATTTTCTTTAGTTTAAAATAGATGGTTCTGTCACAACACTGAGTTTCTTGGACATAAGTCATGCAGTCTGGATGGTTAATGGTTATAAAACCATTAAGGAAAAAAGAAACAATTTAAGTATTATCAGTATGATCTCTTTGCTCTAACAGTGTGGGAAGGAAGAATCTCAAGCAATGGGAGTAGAAATGTATCTCCATCTTCATGCAATGACTTTCTAAGTGTTTCCAGGCATGGCAGTGAATTGTAAACCTCTGAGATGCAAAACATTTTCAGTCACACCTGTATTCCTGCTCTCTTCTCTGCCGTAAAACAGCACATGTGCCAAAGAGAAAAATTAGTAAGACACTCAGCTCAACAAAGCGGGTTAGTAAATATCCAATGGATCCCAAGTTTATCAGACTCAAGTTGCAATGGCATCTCAGAAATGATGGGGTGGTGGCTGATCACGCTGACTGCCATGTGGGAGACAGACTCGCACAAATGGGCTCTTGGGAAATGAATGACTTCCATGGGGACCTGCTTAGTGCCGGGTAAAAGCTGTCCAGTGCCTCCATTCTTCCCATGGTGATGCTGGAAGTCAAGCTCATGACCCTAGAGTCAAGACGCATTCGGAGCTACCTTGAGATGTACTAGTTTACTGCTCTTATTCCATCCTAGGCAAATGAAAAGGATTTATTTTCCTTTTTTTTTTTACAGCAGCATGATACTTTTAAGGTCTAGACAACTTTGGTCAAGAAGCAACTTCAATGGGTTCCATGAACTGGAGTGTGGGATACGATGGCAAGGTGACAACCTAACTCCATGCAGGTGACAGCACCACTCAGAAATGTAAGAAATAGGTAAGTCTATGACTGTCAGAGGAAGTGAGACTCTGGTAGGAGGGAAGGGAGAAGGGATTCATTCCAACACTGGGTCTAAGCACAATCCAGGGTAGAGCTAAATCAGTGTTTCTTCTAGATCTCTCTCTGGTTACCAGCCTTCCATACCTGGTCTAACGAAGGAGAACAGAAGCACTGAAAACCCAAATGAAGCACCTGGATCATGCCAGGTTCAGACCACTGATCTGCAGTTGATTCATCACCACAGTTAGAAGTGCACAGCTACAGTCCAGGTCAGGTTGTCTCCACACTGGTGTCCGTCGGGTGGCATTTTCCTTGGCTCAGTGGATATCTAGCTTCTTGCTGCGCTTCTCCCAATGTTTTTAGGATGTAGAGAAAGACAAGCCCCATATAGCACCCCGCTCTCCTTAGTCCTCAGGAATGACGTTGGCATAGTGGCAGAGGTGCCTGGGGGAGAGTCACCAGGAAGGAGACAGGATCTCTCGGAGCCTTGAGAATTCAGAACACTATAGCTTGACGGTGGAGGGGAACAGTTTTCTCTCATCGTTCAGGAAACAGCAGGGCCTGCGCGTGGCCGAGCATGGAGCAAGCCGATTGCGCACGTGCGCTCCACCATCTCGGCCAAAACCACCTTACGAATATACGATTCCTCTACACATGGTAATGAGAAAACGTTTTCCCTCCTATTTAATCACCAAAGTGTTTCTGGTTTCCGGATTCATTTGACGGAGATTATCTGATTTATAAATTCATAAATAAGATCGTCTTTCCATTTCATGGTTGGTAATCTAGAAACAATTTTACGGTTTAACTAAATTAGAGCAACTGGAAACTTAGGCAGCCTTCGCCCATGATGAAATGTTATGATATACATTTTAATGTAAAAGGGAAATAGGAGAAATGCAGTGGAATAAGAGAAATTATAGACAACCCTGTCATTTTATTGCAGGGCAATTTTGTATGATAATCGTCAGAATATTAAAGATGCTTAAACTAATTCTTGCCGATATTGCTTGGTTCAAGGTATTACAGGACTGCTGTAATTACTGTTCAAAAGATGGTTTTAAAAGTGATTTCATAAACCATTTTCTATCGTTCCATAAAACATATTTATGTGATGAGTATGTACATTTAAATAGCCATTTAGTGCCATAAGTCAGCCTGGCTGAATGAATCTTCTTGGAGCCCAAGCATAATATTAATACAAATTCAAAGTGCTGATCCTAGAATTTAAACTCCTGCTGCCACAACCAGCTTTCCTGCAAACTCCTGTCTGTGAAGGCCACTCACAGTCTGCTCTCTCTGCCTTCAGAGTAAAGAGAAAGAAAAAACTGCATTTGGGGGGGATATTTTTAGCTAGTAGCTTCAATTATACAACCTTTTTGATTCAAGTTTTACCTTCAATATTTTTGGACGAGAGACTTGCCTTTGTACTGACCGAGGCCTATTAAGCGTGAATTAAGTCCTTATCATTGTCTGCATAAATCGATGGCTATTAAAAAACGCCAAGGCCATACACACAGGAGACTGGTAATTCCTCTATAACGAAGCCCTAAGACTATGTTTTTAATATCCAAAGACAAGTGCCGGGCAGCTGACAGGATTAGTCACAGGCATTTCCCTTCCTAACCAGATGCTAATTTTTGAAATCCAGTGGTGTGGGACAGTGACAACTATAGTAACCAGGGCCGGCATTCTGAGAGTGCTTACTAGGTAATCCATCATTCACTTCTAGTTCGAATATTTTGTAATTTTTTGGGTTCCCACTCATTCTCTATCATCTCTCTCCCCCTAAAAAAGTGATCAATGGGTCATCAACAAATATTTTTAAGCACTTAATCTGTGCTAGGCGAGGTGCGAGCCACTGTAGACACAGCAGTGAATAAAGTAGCATCATTAAGTGGTAACTTCCTTTCAGAGTCACTTTTTTTTTTTTCTGGGAGAAACCTAAGTGAACTAAAACCCTTTACTCTTGGCAGTGCCAAAGGCATTTTCCAGTACTGAATAGTTAACAGGTTTAAAGCTAGGCTATGCCCTTGTTTGCTCATGCCCTGACTCTCTGGTATAAGGAAAAAAAACCCAAAGTAAATAAAGACACTGTTTTCAGATGAGTTCAACAGAACACTGGAATTTAAATGATCTGAATTTGTGGTGAAGCTTCAAATAGGACTCTCAGCACCAAACTTTCTATTTCTGCCCAACTTTAACCACCTATTGGTGAAAAAACCATGTAACTAAAGACATTCTTCCAAAACCCCCCAACAAATGTAACTTCTCATTGTAACATCCAGATATATTGAGGACATATTGCTGGAGTTGGTGGTGGCTGCAAAGGGGCTACAATGTTTTGTACGCATTAATATTGCCCTCCTACCACTGCATGCTCCGTCGGGGTAACAACCATGTCTTGCACTTTTTCTTGCATTTTCAGCCCTTAAATGAGGACTGGGTACACAGAAGTTCATTAAGAAATATTGTCTATGGCCATGCCACCCTGAACAAGCCAGATCCCGTTTGATCTCGGAAGCTAAGCAGGGTCGTACCTGGTTAGTACCAAGTGCTGTAGGCATAGAAAATAAATAAAAAATAAGGGATTGTAAGCTGACAAGGTCCTTGCAATCTGTGAGGTCAACCAAGGGTGCCTCGCCTATAAACAAACAAACAAATAAATAAATAAATAAAAGAAATATTATTTATAACCCTGACCTTGAAGACTGCTGTTTCTCCACCTGCCCTCTGCTCATGGAGAAGGAAGACTGGGTATGTCCTACATGTTCTACTGCCGCTTCATTCCCTTGTCTGTCCAACCTCTCAACATCTCCCTCACTCCTGAATTCCCTAGTGCCGTAAAAGACCAAGGCTAAGGTCATCCGCACCCTCATATTCTCAATTACTATGTACAGATGTGAAAGTTGGGCAGTGAAGAAGGCTGATGGGGAAAATATTGATTCATTTAAAATATGGTGATGGAAGAGAGCCCTACAGACAGACTGAACTGCCAGAAAAATGGACAAGTGGGTCCTAGAGCAAATTAAACCTGAAACATCATGGGACTCAAACGTGACAAAACCGAAGCTGTCTTATGTGGGGCACATCATGAGAAGATAAGTTCTTTGGAAAAGACAGTAATGCTGGGAAAAATAGAAGGCAGCAGGACAAGAGGGAGACCAAACACGAGACAGATTCATTCCATAAAAGAAGACACAGGCACGAGTGTATAGGAGCTGAGCAGGGCTGTTGAGGACAGGACACTGCGGGCATCGCTCATTCATAGGGTCACCAGGAGTCGGAGCTGACTCAATGGCACATAACACACATGAGTTCCCTGCTAACATCTAGAATATTTCCTCACATCCTTGGGTAACTTCAGTCTGTCTCCCTAGTCCATCATCATTTACAGCTTCAACATCCGTGCTGATAACCCTTTTAAAAGTGTGGTATTATAGAGTCTCAAAACTCTTCTTCTTGGACATACTCTGACCTTAAATTCTCACTTGGTATAGTTCTACTACCTAGATCTGAAACCCCCAAATCTCCTTTAAGCATAACACTCTTTGGTTGCCTTCGGCTCTTTTATTCACACAAACCAGCGCTTTGCACGCATCCCTACCTCCTTCAGCCCCAGCCATCAAGACTCTCTGGAAATTCCTTTTAATCTTCCTGCTTCTCCCCTAGGTGGACCACACACACAGTCTCTCCACTGTCCTGACTGGGCTCTGTGGCATGTAGCCTCTCTCTCTCAGCCTCACCGTTCCCATGCTGGGCTGACATTGCATTCTGACTGAGGAGAGAAATAAATGAGAAGAAACGGCCCCTTTGTGTCTCCCTATTTCCTCCCCTGTCACTTTCCCAACAGAGTGTAGAATCCTCTCATTAGGCAACCAAGTTCTCCCCGAGTCAGGGAAGAGACAATGACCAAAGCAAAGTGTTCATCTGGAATGGGCTGCATTTTACTTATGGCCTACAAAGATACACACATTGAATGACAACTGCAAAGAAATAGGAAAAATGGAGCCCCATTTACTAGGATCTGGGGGAGAAAAAGCTATTTCTAATCTTTCTTCATAAATTCACCAAGGCATTGAAAGAATGAGAGTTTATAATGAGATATAAAGAAAAATGCTGTGGAGATGATGGTATTCTCCGTCTTAAATAATTCTTCACATATTATAACTGATGCTGTTTACCCTGATGCCTTAGGAGGCGTTCGATTACCAATAACTTCAATTAAATTCAACAATCTCAGTGGAGTGTGAGCACTGTGATAGCCCTGGGGGTGAATCTGTCAGAGTCTTTCTTTTTGACCCGAAGCTTCAGGTAACACATCTCGATGGGCACAGGTGGCTAGATTCTGTGGGGTGTGTGTGCTCTTAGTGGTCAGATGCTCCTGGATGATGGAGACAGAGCTGTCAGCTGGGGAAGAGCAACTCCTCTGAGAGAAGAAACGTGAATGAAGCCGAGAAAAATGGTAGGAGTTAGCCAGAGGGAGAGGAGGAGGGAGAAGAGAGGAGAACAGAAGGTTCTAAGTAAGGAGAGTTTTAGGCAAAAGCAGAAGCATCGGTCTAATAAAATTTAATGGCGACAAAACACTGGATCAGGAATTAATCTAGATTTGTGCTCTGACTCTGGGGTTTGGGCGGGGACAGGGTGGGGAGACCAGGCAGGAGACCAATGTAGCAGATCAGGTGAGAATAGTGGACGAGGCCAAGAGCAATGGCTGGAGTCCCGGAACCTCTGGTATAGAACTAATGGCATTTTCTGGTTGTCAAAATGTGGAGTGTGAGAGCCAGCTATCGTGATGACACCAAGGCTTTTGGCCTAAATAATGGATCAATGAAGTTGTCATACCTGAGATGAAAAGATAGGTGTTCATTTTTAGACAGGCTGAGTTCGAGCTGACCAGTAGATGCCCAAGGGGAAATGTAAATCTCCACTCATTAATCACTTACTGTCTGAGTCTCTGTTCCCTCAGCCATCAAGGGTGAGAACTGCCTTCCCTGTCCCTCAGGGCTATTATCCTACAGAGATGTGGGAAACGAGGGCAAGCGAGAAAAAGTACCTGCACGGACTTTATAACCTGCAAAACGCTATGGATGTGTGAGGCTTCCTATCATCCTTTCGACTTCATTCATTCAGTAAATTCTTTCCTGGCATCAGCTGCTTGCAGGGCACAGTTGTAGGTGCAGGGGCTACAGCTGTGAACAAAACGAAAGGCTTACCCTCATGGAACTTACATTTTAGGGGGTGAGGGTAAAGGCACAAAAAAAGAAATAAGTAGAGAAATATGTATAAATATGTAAATACGAAAATATACTTACATATAAAAATATATTTTTTTTTCTTTAATTTTATCACCGAGTGTGTGAATGTGTGTGCGCGTGCGTGCGTGTGTGTAGGTATTAACTGCAACTTCAGCTGGCTGGGGAAAGGCCTCGCTGAGCCCATAGCATTTCAGGGAAGCCCTAACATTGGCTGGGAGCCCGTTAGGTGGACAGCTGCTGGAAGAACGCACAAGGCAGAGGAAGAACAAATGCAAAGTCCCAGAGGTAGGAGAGTCCCAAGTTCAAACACAGGAAGCCAGTGTATGTGGTGTGGAGCTCGTGACAGGGAGTGTCACAGGCTGAATGAACTCTCTGCACGCAGAGACAGAGGAAATGGCTTCCAAGAGGCTCCCGCCCCTCGTTAAATAGAGGCACCCATGCTCTCAGGCGTAACGTCTAGAGAATAAAAGCTCGCCTGAAATTCTGCTGGGTTTGGAATTCTAGAATCAGTTTTCTAGTTGGAGGGAACTTATTTAGGCATCATAGTTTTTGTGCCACTCTGGTTCAGTGATCTTAACTGAAGCAAAAAAAAAAAAAAAAAAAGAAGAAGAAAGAAAAAAAAAAAAGAAAAAGAGAAGAAAAAAGAAAATGCTTGTCAGCAAAGATCAGCCACACCCAGGCCTACCTACGGGCACAAGCATTGGTTTCCGGGCACAAGTATTGGCTTCCGGCGTTCTGACAGCGTTCTGCTCAGCACAGAGACTGTGCCTGGGGACGCTCCAGGTAGCCTTACGGTATTTCACAACCTACTTTGTGGCAGGCCGTTCTGGCTGGGACCAGAATGCAGTCCCAAGTCAAGCATGACACCCACAGTCTCTCAGATCCAAATGGCCAGCACTCTCTTGCTCCTCTCTGCAAGGGCCTATGGCTTTGCGGGTTTCATGTTCATAAGGCTTTGATTTATAGAGAACTTTCAAGATCACAAAAGGATTTTATGCCCATTTTCCTTTAAATTGCACAGAACCCTTAAGAATTCGCAGTTACAGTCCAGTTACAGGGAAAGAAGGATGCCGACGGCTTAGGGAGGCAGCGCTGTCCTAAGGAAACAAGCAAGTTACCTGCAGAGACCCCCCCATCCAGTGCTCCTTGCATGGCTCTGAGCTGCCTGCCCAGTGACTCACCATCTGGGGCGAGGCCCTCCACTTCCCAAGTGACAGGAGCCTTCAATCCCCAGGGCAAGCCTACACCTTGCTTTCTGAAATCATCTACTTTGCATTTTCTTTCTCTTCCCTGAGGGTAATTATTAATATTGATGTTCTGGAAATGATAGCTCATTTTTTGTACAGGTCCAAACCAGTTTGAATAGCTGTTTGTTCAGGTTCGGGCGACTTGAACACGGGCCTGTAATTTACTTTCTAAGGAGAGATGGTGTCAGAAGCTATGGAGAAACAGTCTCTTGAGTGGTCCCAAGAGAGCTGTGGAACCAAGCTCCCCACTCCCACCTGCTTTTGATCTGCAAAATCTCAGCGTGGACTCAAAAGAAAGATCGTGACTCTTCAGGAAAAAGAAGGAAAACATTTCCTATACTTGGCTTCCCTCACGTGTTTTTTAAATTTTGTCTTCTTAGATACCTCTGCTTATTGGAAGTTAGGATACACTGTCTCTATTACAAAAACAAAAATATATTGAGACAGCATGATAGAGAAAATATCATTTGACTAGAATGGCTCCAGTCACCAGACCTTTGGGAAGTCTCCAACTGTCTGTTTTTCCTTCTGTAAAATCACCAGTTAGGAAGGTGGGCTCTAAGATCCCTTCAGCTCTGAAGATGGATAGCGGGGAAGAGGAGATATTTCTTGGCAACACAAGCTGGCCCTACAAGACTTTCATGAGTAATACAGACTTTTTAAGACCTGCAATTTTTGAAAGTTTGAATCCATGCTTAGACCTGGCTATATTTTTGAATTGCCTCATTCATGAAAAATTAAGTCTGACATTCAAACAAGCATAATCTCCATGATCTCCACGTGACAGAAGGGCAACTAATGACAAGAGGGGCTGAAATGTGGCCCGGACGTCATGAGAGGCCAGGAGTATCCAGCTGCTGGGCCGCTGGGCTACTCAGATGAGCCCCTCTGTTCAGGCTCAGCCTCAGCCCCACAGTCTGCACCCAGCCGATGTCTTCCAAGGAGGCGGAACCTGCGCTTAAACATTTGTTTCTCTTCTCTCTGAAGGAAGAGGTTCCAGTTGGCAGGGAAAGGGGATTATCTGAATCTCACAGAATTTAGGTTCCTCTGGCTTAGCTTCTGGTTTCAGACCCAAGGCACTTGATTGACAGCACCTCATGAATATTCAAAGGAGATACAAGGGCACATGTAAATTTCATCTAATTAGTGACAGATGATGGCTTTTCCTTTTGAGAAATTAGTTTAAAGTAACACAGACATTGTGACAGCCATTCCATTGGTATTTTTGATAGAATATATTTCTTGTGTAAGAAGGGCTAGCCTCATAATTTGTCAGTTTCATGTTTTATCAGACAGCTGTTGCCTGAACTCAGCAGTTAAGGAATGATTAGCAAATATTGTTTAACCATTAAGTTCATATTCCTGTGACTGAAGCAATAATTCAATGTATTGGCATTTACTTGACTTCTGAGACTGGCAAAGCATCATACCCAGATGTCATTTTTATAGGCACCATAGTGGTAAAAATATAGCAAATTTTGGATAAAGAGCAATCTGACTTCCCAAATGATGTCTATTTATTCCATTATGTATATCCCTCAAATTCTAGTTCATCTCGACATTCTCATGCGAGCTCCCAGACCACTATAAGTTAAAAAAAGTGCTCCCTTATCTGAATTCATAGCAATTAATGTCTATATCGCTTCTTTGAAATTAATTATGTACAAGCAGTCCCCAAATTATGACAGGCTTGTAATTAAAAGTTTACTTGTACTTTCATTGTTTAGAACTTGAAACAAATGGTGGCTGGATTTCCAGCTGGCCCGCGGAAGCCTCTTTAACCTACAATGTATTATTAGTTCTATCATTGTTCCTCATTGTTTTCAAGGAAAATGTGTTCTGATTTTTCCAGCTGGACTTTGAGATGTCGAGAACAACCCCTCTGAAAGAAGCTCCAGACTCTGGAAGAACCACTTTCCCCCTTAATGACATGGCCTGGCCTCCTCCCTTCTACCTGCTTCACGAGGAGACATTGTTCCTGCCAAGGTGACAGCCCTGAGCATCGCTCGTGAATAGAATCCTATTCTTGCAGTTGTTCCTGCAAAAACTTATTTAGTAGACATTCATAGCTCAGAAGTTTCCTTACTTGACCGTGGCATAGCTTCTATGTTTCTATTATATTTTTAATGTTTTATGACTGTCTTCACGGTTTATATCCCTTGTGTGTGGGGACCACATTAAAGTTCTTGTCCTGCAAAGCATCCAGCTCACAGCTAAGCACATAAGAGGAACTCAATAAACATGTATTGATCTATAATTAGAGCTACATGAAAAAGCAACCGAGACAGAGCTGAATCATCTAGGCACTATTAGGCATCAAAACAGATAACCTAATAATTTCAACTGCCACCTGGTTAGGTGTCTTTATCCTTAGTCACATAGCTCAAGAGTACTTTTAAAAGGATGCCCTAATCCCGGCATCTCTTTTTGCTCCTGAACCCAAGATGTATAAACTTGACTACTGTCCTAAGATGAATTTACAAGTGGCTTTGATATTCTAAACATTCTCATTTGGATCTTGAAGCCCAGCTAATTCAATTCTCCGTTCACACTTAGTTTTATTCTCTCCTATAACCCCCTCCCCTGCTTTATGTTCTTCTTGGTATTATATTCAAAAATTTGTCTCCCTGCTTTTTTAAGCACAGCCCTTTGTCCCAGCTAGTTTTGTGTATTATTCTGTTTAGTAGCATTTAGCAGAGTGTTTTGCTCCAAGTAGGAACTTTCGGGCACTTACTATATGATAGGCATTGCACAAGGCATTTAACTGTAATGGTTCTTCCATCCTATGAAGTTGGTGTTATGATTATCTCTATTTTACAGAGAAGTAGACTGAGGCAGAGCAAGATTCAGTAATTCCTCAAATGTTAGCAATTGTTTGAACTGAGGTTTGAACCCACGCAATCTGGCTTTGGATTCCACATTTGTAAGCATTGCACATTACCGCCTTTCAGTCGATGGTTGATAGCAGATTGGTTGAACCAAAGGTAATAACGGCAAGTTATAACAAAAATATAACAAAAAAAAAAAATCAAAGGTAAAGGACAGAACTGTAAAAGTTGTCAAGATCTATGTTTTATGAATGTCCCCATTTGCATTTCTTAAGTGTGAGGCATTCTTTTACTTCTCTACTGCATTAAGCAGACAAAGTCCAAATTCCCTTTAGAGCACTGCTTCATAGCTAGCCATTTTGTCCCTCCCCTGGCGGGGGGCGGCGAGGAAATTGACAATGTCCGAAGACACTTTTGAGTGTCCTGGCGCAGGCAAGGTTGGGGGCTTAGTTCTCCACCGGCATCTGATGGGTAGAGACTGGAGATGCCGCTAAACATCCTACAGTACACAGGAGAGCCTCCTCAAACCCCAATAAATTATCGAGCCCCAAATATCAAGAGTGAAGTTAGGAAAACTTGCTTTAGAAAGATGCCAAGTCTAATCACTTAGGATAGATCTCTGATGCGGCTCATTTTTGACAATACATGCAGGAAAAGGAAAAATCAATCATTCTGTTTCAGACTCACCTCTCCAGCAGGATAAAGCATAGCTTAGAAAATCTTCAAAGGTCTGTCACTGACTGTGAACATGTTTAAATGACACAAATCTGAGTTTAGACTTTCACTCATCAATCAACTGTGAAACCATGGATGCATCCCGCTCCTCAAAGCTACCAACAAAGAAACATTTAATCCTCATAAAATGAGAAAGTGATGTAAAATGATTAAGAACGGATAGAAGCTACTGGTTAACACGCAAGCTTTCTCCTGTACACAGAATTTTTCTTTCCCCTTCTTTGTAATTGGCTCAAGACAAGAAATTCTATTTCTCTGAGTCTGAGATGTCTTAGAAATCATAGCAGGTTCTCACGTGCTTTCTCTTTCTTCAGAGATACATGCCCAGACGAGGCAAGAATTTGCTCTCTAGTGGATTCTTGACTAGTTTGCTGAATTTAGCAACTGTAGGTACAGAACAGTAAAATATGATCTTAGTTCAAATTTAGCATGTTTTGAAAAATATTACATCAGGAAGAATCTGATATACATTTGGAAGGAGAGCTATTAGTCACTCTGCAATGAGCATCTTTGAATTTTCAGTGTTATTTCGATAAAGGTATTTCACATTTTAAGATCCGAACTATAAACAGAAAATAGTAAAACATAAATGCCCTAGAATTTTACAATTCTTAAGGGCTGTTGTATGTGCCATAAGTAGAAAAACCATGCTATTTAATGAAGGAATTTTATAAACTCGGGAAGACAGAGCTTCGTGCACTGTCATCTGTCACACGCTGTCTCCCTCGGCACTCCCTCACAGTCACAGGGACCCACTCTCTCCTTGGAAGTCATCTTGGTAAAGCTAAAGAGAATTCATCTTGGTAAAGCCACCTCATCATTCAAGATCATTTCCTTTTCTTTCTAGAAGCTCAGATAGGAGGATTGCTATCCCGAAGGTCAAAGCAGTTGACATCTGCTCTTCTGCTCCAAAGTCCACACACAGCCATCGGGACAAGAGTCCTACCATTATCTATGTTCCTCTATATCCACTATTTTTTCCAGATCTTCTATATATAATTCGTCATCGCTAAATTATTTGTGGAAGCATCTTTATAAGAAAAGAGATGCCGAATTCATTAAATCGAGGCACGTGACTAAATATAAAAATCAAGATGAGATTACTTTAACTTGTTTTCAAGTCAATAGAGCTGATATAATATCATGTTGCATCAAAAAACAAAACAGCTACTGTTGGAAGTTTCCTGAGTACAGATGGGAAATAAATGATTGTTCTCTCTGATTTCAAATATCCTGCAGTTATTTGGGTTATTTCATAGAAGTGCTCTTCTGAACAGTATCTGAATCCAGCAGTGCCCAAAAGGAAACATCACTACAGATTTCTCAGTTTCCCACCTGTGTTTTTGTAGCTTCATATTTTAGATGTAAAAAATTCCACATGAGAGTTTTATATGAAAAGCATTTTCAGATTTATTTGCTTTTGAATATCATGAAACTGCAATAGAAACTGATTTGGCATTTTATAGGACCCTGTACTCATGAAGTTAGACTTTTTTAGGGGTTGAAGGCTCTTTAAAAATACTTGCATGGATTAAATGTATCTAAAATAACATCACGGTGTAAGTGAAACAATGGTCTATCATTTTGCGCTTCAGTAATTGTTTTTATGTTGTCATTTTTAAAATTTTTCTTTGACACAGTACTCCCATTCATTTTTTGAAAATAAAATTTAACAAGAATGTTCTCTTCATTCTTTCCCTATTTCTGCATAATTATGCTAATGTATTAGCTAGGACAGTTACATTTTACACTGCATGTATATATTTAGCAGTATAATTATGCAAATTCTATCACGTTTATGATTGTAAATATTCTTTAGGAGCAATCACTTAGCATCTAGTCCTGAAAAACTTTTGAAGACTTCTCTGGTTGAAATGCTCAGAATTCATTCCTGAATTCACTTCTCTGCCGGGTATAGGTGAAGCTCACAATTCTCACTCACCAGGCAGAATACTGTACAGTGATAAAAAGTATGGATTCTTTTATGGACCTGGACATTCCATGCCCATTACTGGCTTTATGAGCTTGGGCATAATACTTAACCTCTCCGAGATCAGTTTCTGCATCTGTAAAATCAGGATGGTGATGGTACATACCTCACTGGGTCATCACGACGATTATATCCTATGATGTACAGAAACTACTCAACATAGAGTTTGGTCCTTAAAAGGCTCTCAACAAATGATAGCTACCATCAGTGTTCTTCTTATAGTAGCGCTTAGAAATGTAGTACCCAGTAGTGCTATATTTCAGCCTAGTCATTAAGCTCTCTAAAAGAGCTCAGAATTATAGTTGAAGAGGAGGAAGTAAGGCTCCTCTTACCTTGTCCCACATTCTTACCTACCTAGGTAACGATGTGGTGACATGTGGGAGTACTGATAGCAAAATTTTCAGAATTAAAGTTCTTTTTACTGGAGAATCATATCATTACATACACACTTTGTCATGTGCCTGAGTCGAGTTAGTGGGGATGTTTCAGTAACAAGGATTCTAAATGTTGACAGGGGAGTGTGTGTGTGTGTGTGTGTGAGAGAGAGAGAGAGAGAGAGAGAGGATTGAGAGAGAGAGAGATAGTGTATATGTGTGTAGGGCTACAGGAGAAGGGAATCTAGTCTGTTCATGTACATACAAGCACAGCAATTCCACCCTCTAGAGATAAGCCGATTAACAGGTGAGGAATCATCCAGGTAAGATGTGTGAGATAAAATTCTTCCTCTGCTATTTCACATTTTTGGGAATGTGAAAATGTAAAAATGTAAAATTTATATTCATAATTACAATCATATGGCAGAATATGGTAGTGATAACGACAGTATGTTTTAGGTGAACATCAATCTCTTTAGTTAATTTTTCTAATACTTGGTATCCTAGAAATAAGATAATTTGGATCTTCTGAAAAGGGTTTGTAACATGTAAAACAGAAGTCCATAGAATTTTTCTGAGCTTTGGTAAAATAGAAACCTAAGGAAGAAGCAGAAGCCCTGAAAGAATACTGATGCTACTTAAGGCTAAAATCTTCAAGACTTTGATCCAGTATGACAAAGATACCACATATCAGCAGAGAGTTCCTTCTTTTTGTTTCCTCCTATCACCTAAATCTGTAACAAACTGGGTTCAATGATGTCCGCTAAGTTATATACGTGTGGTAACCATATGCATCACACTGAACTAGGCACTGGGGAAGAAGTCAGATACCATCACTGGCCAAAACATGCCTATAGCCCAACAGGGTAGAAATAGCTTAATATTATCCATGGAGGAATCAAGTTCTCAATCCTGTTCCACTCACAAGGTGTGTCGCCCCGGGGATGGGAGGGAGTGGTGGGGAGGATGGGTTCTGGCTCTCAACATTACATCCCGGAGATGGATGTAATTACTCTTTTCTGGACTATATTCTTAGGTCTCTAAGGCCCATCCTCTCAGTGACACACATTTCCTGATCAGCCCTTTGCGGCCCACCACAGAGGACGCATTATCCTTTCTTTGAAGGGCACACAATCTTCTGAGCCTCAAGTTGCATCTTGCAAGATTTCCTTCTAGCTGTCACATTGGTCCGTTCCAATAAGCCTCAGTGTTTATCCCACACCCCTCAGCTGTCTGTGGTCACGAGAAGCATCCCTTTCATTGATTCTTGGAATTTCACTTCCTAAGGCCTTTGGAAAGCAGAGAATGAATACTGTTTTCCAATCCTTCATTTTTCTTAGTCCTATATAATCAAGCCAGTCATGGTTGCTGTTTTGTTTTGTTTTTTTAAGTTGTGAGAGAGGATGAGAGGATTCGAATTTGTTGGCGTATTAATGATCCCCAAACTTCCATTTTCATTGTCTTTCCATCCTCCTGGAATCTTTCTGTTGTGCCTGAACTGGTAAGTACAGACAGCCCCATTCATCATAAAATTCTGCTAATGGGGTTAGGGCTTTCTGATCTGTGTGTGATGCAGTAAGATAGGCAATTCACATCCCATTCACAATTTTGGCCGCCTTTTTATAAGGTTATGTAATGGTGATATTACTATTTTTAAAGAGGAGTGGGGAACACAGGTTCTTACAAGGTGCCGAGTGACTAAATAGCTGGATCTTATTTTTCACAGCACTTTTGAATTCATATGACAACTGGTAAAAGCTTTAACCTCTTTTGAACTCAATTTCTTTGACTATATTTTTAGGATTATAATTATTATGTTGATCTCTTTCAACCAACTCAGATGAGAGAAATTCCTTCTATATCAGAATGAGCTTTTCCATTACTATAGGGACTTTGGAGAATTTTTAAGATGTAGTAGAAAGGTTCTAGACTGGCAAATTATAAAAAAAAAATGTATATTAAAAAATAAATTAAAATTCCCGGAGTGTGTCATTCACTAGAGAAATTTTGCTGATCTTGGCACCACTCTGGAATGAGTATCAAATCTAAACCATCTTATTTTTATGCAAATTTATGTCTTATCACCCTAGATGATAGCCGGGAACACATTCTTTCCATTTCCCCAAACCAGATGAGAAAACAAAATTTCAGCACCCAAGGCAAAACACGAATTGTCATTTCAAACATTGAAAACTCCAACCACTCACTCGTTTGCAGTGACAGATCAATTATTATGAGCTCTTGATTTATTTGCCTGATCGGTTTCTGCTAATCGTAATTTCCTTCCGAATCATTCAGCTGTACATGAAGGATGACACACTGACCACTCCTGGTGTGTCCACCCTTCTTTGGCGTGGCCCCGGGCCTGCCTCACTTCACACACACCGATTTAGAAACTGCAAACAAGGATGGCCTTTGATACTGCTCATGCCCTCTGCAGCATCCGCGGGGCACGCTGCACAAGGCTGGTGCTCAGCTGACATCTGTCCTTTCAGCCTGACCTCTGAAGAGCAGCCCTCGACGACACACGGGCACAGACCACCCTCGGCCACCCTCCCCGCCTCACCTGGTCTCTCTGTCTTTGGGTATCGTAGCGGTGCTGTAGGCAAACATTTGCTTCTCCACTAGAGGAGGGCCGAGGTCCACAATGCCGGATAATCCTGGAGTGGTCCGTGGCTTTTCGATATACACCAAGGTGCCCGGCTCCTTTTTGAAGGCCTGGCGGCTGGGCGACACCCGGTCTGGCGGCACGGCGTGCGGGGGCCCATGCGCGTTGTGGAGAGCGTGCGTGTCCAACATTCTCATGTCACTGATCCGGTGCGGGGAGGCGGGCGGCGTTTTGGCGCCCAGAGTGGGCAAGTGGCTATCGGGATACTTCCTTGATTTCTGCCTGTACAGCGACTGCTCCATATGCATTTCCGCTTGCAAAGAAGGGTTGCAGTAAGCGCTCGCGGACCGAATCGCCGTGCGGTGGTATGCGATGATGTGATCAGGGACATCCAGGGGGTGCCCACCATGAGAAGACGCTATGCTCGTCCGTCCCTCGTGATACAGGTAAGGATCGGCATAGAAGCCCTCATTTCGGTACATCGCAATGTTCTTGCCGCTCATGTCTTCATCTGGCTTTACATCTCTTCTTTCCAAAATGGCGCTTGGGCTGGGTGAGATGGATCTGGAGACTGGCAGGCTGGAGAGTCTGTCCCTGGGGATGGTGGCATTGCCAGGGACGACCATTGGGCGGGTGCCCACATAAGGAATTCTGGATGGGGAGGGAGGCATGGAATGGGGCACAGGAGTGGATGGTGGAGAATTTGGAATGGCGTGGGGTGGATGCGCTGAAGATCCAGGTCGAGAGGCACCGGGGCCATCTCCTCTTGCATAAACAATTTCTCTCTGCATCTGAAAGTAAAACAAGAAATTAGAAAATCTATTTTGATATTCACGTTTTCAGAGAAGTCTCAGTGTGACAGTACAGCTTCCCTGATGTGGTAGGCTAAATAATGGCCCCTGCAAGGTGTCCACACCTGAATCCCCAGAATCTGTAACTATGTTTCTCTGATGGCAAATGAGACTTTGCAGATGTCCCCTTTTAAAGATGTTGAGATGGGGAGGTTATCGTGGATTACCCAGTGGGCTCAACGCCATCACGAGGATCCTTTTATGTGAAAGACGGCGTTAGGAGGGTCGGAGTCAGGGAAAGAGATGTGATGAGAGAAGCAGGGTCAGAGAGAGAGACTGGAAGATGCTACACCACTGATTCTGCAGATGCAGAGGAGGCCATGAATTAAGGAATGCAGTCAGCATCTAGCAGCTGGAAAAGACGAGGAAGTGGATTCTTCCTTCAAGCCTCAGAAGGAGGCGGCTCTGCCAACACCTCGATGTTGGCCTGTGAAACTTTTCTGGATTCTGATCTCCACAGTGTACGATAACGCATTTGTGGTGTTTTAAGCCACTAAGATTGTGGTAATTTGTCACAGCAGCCACAGGAAACAAATGTACCTGATGTTGAACTCAACATTGTGGAGTTTGAAGAAAAAAACAGTGAAGTGGTTTAAATTTTGAGGTTATTGGTTCTTAGAGGCGCTTAATAAATGTGGGTCTAAGGTATTACAAGTACTAGAATTAAGTTTTCTAAAACTTGTCCCGGGCACATTTTCTATTATTAGCCCTGGAAAATAATAAGCATTTTCCCCATCTTTCCAAGCTGGTATAATAGGGGCATGACCAGAGAGAAAGGGGGTGTATAGGTAAAACTTAAGGGAAAACCTCACTGATTCACTATCTTATTAATGAGGCTCTGAGAAACCAGCTCTGAGAGGCTGGGCAAAAATAATTATCCAGGAGACAAAACCCATAGTGGGGAGGGCAAGGGAGAGAAGAGGGAAGAGAGAACCCCAAGCACGATGGGGAGAAAGAATCCTAACAGTACTTCCCCTGGGGCTGCCATGTGATGACAAGGAGCCTGCTGGCGTTGGCCATCATAGGTCTGGTACTTCTTGCCCAGGCAGCAGTGACTTCTGGGCTGTGTTTAGAGGAGTGGGGACTCCCACAGGGTCTTCTATTATCTTTCCTTTAGAACAAGGGTCCCCAACCTCCGGGCCATGGACCAGTACCGATACCAGTCCATGACCTGTTAGAAACCGGGACGCACAGGTGAGTGGCGGGCCAGGGAGCAAAGTTTCATCTGTATTTGCAGCCGCTCCCCAGCACTCGCATCACCGCCTCAGCTCCACCTCAGATCACCAGGCATTAGATTCTCATAGGAGCACCGGTCCCTGGTACCAAAAAGGTTGGAGACCACTGCTTTAGAAGAAACAATGACTAAGAATCAATGACTTGAGAATCATAGATACAGAGAGCAGGTTGGTACTTGCCAGAGGCAGGAGGTGGGCAGTGGGTAAATATGGTCGAAAGATCTAAACTTGCAGTTATAATAATAAATAAAACTAAGTCATGGAGGTGTAATGTACAGCATGGTGACTATAGTTGATAATACTGTATTTAATATTTAAAAGTTGCTAAGACAGTAGATTTTAAAAGTTCTCATCACGAGACAGAAAAATTATAACTGTGTGGTGATGGATGCTAACTAGACGTACCGTGGTGATCATTTTGCAGTATTCACATATATGGAATCATTACGTCCATCTGAAACTAATATAAAATTATATGCCATTTATATCGCAATAAAAAAGGAAACAAGTTAATGGGGAAAAGGGAAACTACTTTGCAATAACACAACCGTATTTAGCAAGAGGCAGAATTAAAAATACAAATTAATTCAGGATACGGATTTATGATACTTTTTGTTTTGGTCAAAACCCAGGAGGCTGACGTTCTCCGAACGAGTGAGGGAAGGGACAGACAGCTCTGGCACCTCCCTAGCCCGCCCTTCAAGTTCCCTCCATGCTGTCACAGGAGCCCACATTCCCATCCACTCTTTGGGGAGATGTGACAGACAAAGAGTGCCAAGCAGCTGGGGGGCGGGTGAGGTGGAAGATGAGGAGAGAGGGGGTGGGCTCCCCATGGACGAGAACCGAGACGAGCAGATGAGAGACCCGTGGTGTGGGTGATGGGGGAAGAGAAGAAAGAGCAGAGGAGCCAGCAGAATGTTGAAAATGAAAGTGCCCAACGCCATGAATACATACCAATTCCTTATCTTATAAATTCATCCATTTAGTAAATATTTACCAAGACCTTGTTAAGGACCGGGCATTATTCTAGGATACGGCTCTAATAAGCTCTCAATTCCCATCCGAGAGAGGGTACTACCTGCGTACATCTCTTAGATGAGTATGCAGGGGAAGAAGCAGTGGGATGCCCACGCTTATTTATCTTGTCTCTGGAAGACCCAGCAGTGCAGAATCCCTGACTCGGGAGTTTCATGATGGGAATGACCAACAACAAAGGCAAGCAAGGCGCAAATATGGAGCGACCACAAGGAGCCCTTTGAGGGTACCTGATGTGAACACCATTCAACTGGCTCCTCCGCCCCGGTAGGGGTCCGTCCGGCTGTTTCTGGGGACCGCGAAGCACACAGGCTCCTCACTCACAATTACAACTTTATCTCCACCATTCTCCCACCCCCCCAACACACACATACACTCCAACCACAGTAGGCTGGTCTGTCCTCCTCCTCTAAACAGAACTTGGGGTATCCTCACGCTTTCCTCACCCCGGGGATTTTCTCCCCATTTCCCAGGCCTGGTGGATCAAAACTGAGGCCGAGGCTCAAGGCTGGGCTCCACATGCATCTGCTCCACATGGTCCGACCAGTCCTTTCTTTGCTCACTCACTCATGAATCAGGTGCTCAGGGCCTTAGACAAGGAGGGCAGTCCCAAGGTATGAGATTATCATTGTGCGATAACATATCCGATTCTCATTCCAGAATGGATGGAACAGCCATGTGACAGAAATACTGCAGCAGATCAACACGGGTTCTGTGTACATACCTCTCCCACACTATCTTCCACAAGGCAGGGCTCAGTGCAAAGAAAAGTCTGGCTCACTGGAGCAAAGCAGGCTTCGCGGGTCATAAAATACAAGAGGGACTTGCTCAGCCAGCAGGGCGTATCTGGACAAATTCTCCACACAGTCAGACCCAGAATGCAATAATCAACCCAAATGAATGTAAATATAAATTTAACATATTGATTCAAACAAGCCACTGTGTACAGAGCATAGCACAGTGATCAAGATGAATCAGGTGGAATAAAGGGTGGGTACTATTGTTATTATTATTAATTACAACTTAAAGGCGGGTGGTCAAATGTCTAGAACCCACTTAGGATGAACAATAATCCTAACTGGGTCAGTCACTACTCCCTGTTCTTTTCCCTCCTTATCTGGCTTCAAATTACATTGTGATTTGGGGGAGCCTGACCTCAATTAAAACACAGCAAACACTGCCCCCTGCCCCGTTTCCTGGCAAGAAAGTAAAAAGAAACATCAAGATTCTGAGGAGTACAGAACTGTCTAGAAGGATAAAGAATATAAATAAAATAAAGATGTAAAATTAATTTTAATTCATGAAAAGTTCAGTAAATTTATTTTAAAATAACAAGGTCGCCCATAGGTATTTTATTTTACTTATTATTATTTTTTTTTCTGCATAGTTATTTTTTAAAAAGTTTGATGATGTGAGAAAAAAATGGTTAGGCAGAATATTACATAACTAACTTTTAAATTTAAACACGCAAAAAATTTCACTGGAAAAAAGTCTCATAGACTTTCTTGATGTGATGTATAGGTGAATTCAGAAAGAAATGTAACAATCAACGATAATTCTGATATGCTGTGTATTCATGGTGGGGAATGTGGGTGATTAGTCAAAATATATAACACCCAGTAGCCAGAATTGCATGGGTACCAATCAACCAGAATGGGACCTCAGCCAACAAAGATGGATCCTGGCTATAAGCTATCAGCATCATGTAACTGAAGGTAATGCCATGTATCACCCCTGCCTTGTCCACTTCAAAATAGTCTTGCCATCATCCAACAGGGTCACCGAAAGAATCACTGTCCACCTGAGTTATCCACAGTGGAGGTTAATACAAGCATTCAGCTATGACAGAACAGATAATCTAAGGTTGAATGTCTTCATCGGTACAGTGACTTAGCGTTGGAAGCCTTCGGTGGAATTCTTATGTTGGTTTGCCAAACTATGACTGACTTTCCAAGACTGAGTTCTAAAAAGAACCCTGATAATTTCGTACTTGGCTCTACATAGAGCCCAAGGAGAGAATGACACGCTGTTCTCCTTGTGTAGTAGGAAAATGTTTCAAACCTGCAACTAGAATGAACCCTTAAAATCAGACAACTTGGATGAACAAGAAAGGATGTGGATTAACCACAAAGACCACTCACTCTTAGGATAAGGCGAAAGGTATGGGTGGGAGATGAGAAGAGAGAATCTTTTTCAAGTCTTCAGCGCGATCTCCCATGGAGACTATTTGCTATTCTAATAAAAAGTGAACTGTATACACTCCAGGAGATACTCACTGTCTGACTAACTGAACCAGGATGATGAGTAAGAGTCTATAATTCAAAGTTTTAAATAATCCCAGCCTTTTAAGCTAGTGTTCCTTCTATGGAGATATCTTCCTAGAATCAGGCACCTACAGTTTTGTTTTTTTAGCTAGTGAATAAAGAAATGGCATTAAATATACACTGTTATTTTTTTTTTTTGTACTGTGCTCAAAGTCAGATGTTTTAGGAGAAGACTACATTCTACTTTAAAGGTAAAATAAATAAGCAACACACACACACACACACACACAGAGCTGCTATTCACCTTAATATACCCAAATCCCTTATTTTCCCACCAGCCTCTTCTGAATCCACTAAACTTCTCCATCACCTCGCTTCCCTCAGTAAGTTATATGTATCTGGATATATTATATCACTGACACGTTTGCGCCGGAAAATTTCAACAGTAATGTCTTTATGGGAGTTTTAAAGAATTTCACTTTATATCAAAAAAGAGATGACCTGACCACAAAAGTAAAGGTTCTTTTAACGCCTTCTCAGAAAACAGCTCAGGTATTTCTTTGTCTGTACCGCAGCCCAGACAAAGAAAACGTCCATTTCTCTGCATCCGATACACGGGCGATGTGTGAACGAGACTGTTCTCCATGGCTCATCTCCTGTGTTGGGCATTGTCTCTCCCTCTTTCCACTGCTGCCCAAACCACTGCTGTCTCTGGGCTGAGTCCCTCCAATTCCTGTAAACAGCATAGTTTCTTCCAGAGCCCAGAACCACGACCCCGGCTGAGGTTGCTGTCTCTGCCCACAGCTCACAGCTCAATAAGCTGGTTGGCCCAAACTTCCTACAGACCAGAAAAAAATCTGGGGCAGTTTCTAATGAATTGTCTAAAGTATAAGTTAGAAATTCTAACATACATCTATGTTTTATTTCTCTCAAACATTAAGTTAAATCAAATATTACTCATTGAGGAGTTTCTTGAATGTAGGGGGGTGGGGTGGGAAATCTTCAAATTGTTTCTGGAAGAAGGTCTAGCATGAAAATGTTAATTTCAAACCATTTTGGGAAACTGTCTCATGTAATCATGTCTCTTTGTGGAGTATTTAAAAAATATAGGTTCTTTGCAGAAAGGGAATATCATGTACTGTTTATTGTATTTCAAACCCCACCCTTCCAAGTCTAGAATTTGTAAACATCCCACTCAATCTGACCACACAATGAAGTAACTGGACAAAACTGAAAAGGGTTTTTACGAGATTCTTTCACCCTCCAAGAATTAAAGCCACTTACTTTTCCTTAAGGAGATCACCTGTACAACTAACGCCGTGAGAAAGCACATTGGCTCAGCTCCCGATTACGCGATTCCTTTGTTTGCTGGCTTCATCTAAATAAATCCACAGTTCCACTTGGATATTTCAGACAGCTTTCTCTTCAGAGAAGAGGTCACAGAGGACACAGATCCTGAGATGTTCCCCAGGTCGAGTGTTCACAGCAAAGACCATTTTGTCCTGCTCAGTCCTCTGAGCGAAGCTGCCACGGGCATGGATAAAAAGTCGTCCTCCCTATGATAAGCCAATTTCTCCTCCCCTTGGAAATTAGTCACTGAATAACAGCCCACATCCAACCAGAGGCTACCGCATGGGTGACTCAGTCCTTTAACAATTGCTTACACGGAAAACACACACCAACGAATGAACTCTGAGAGGCCTGGGTAAATGGCTTAACGATGAAGGAAATATTACAAAATTGATTTACCAAGGCAAACGGGATTATTATAACTAGCAAACGACCAGCCGCCAACAACGGAAGCCATCAGAACATCCTACATGCCAATTACCCCCAGGACCGACTCTTAGATTTTTGGGGGGTGTTCTGTGGAGGAAGGGTGCTCCTAGGAAAACCCAGACAGACCAGCACCCCACACCCATTCTGCTGCCAGACTTTTGTAGTCTGTGGATTGGCAACTGAAGGAAACGTGAGCCTCTTCCCCTGGTTTATAACACCCACGAGGGAGGAGGCTGTCTGTCTATTCATTAACCAGCCTGGTTTTACCAAGCTGAACTTTGGGTAGCAGCCATTAATCGATCCTATGCAATATGCAATGCCAGGCGAGAAACTGCCATCACTCTGGAAAACATATCTGAAAATAGAGGGAAGGATAGAGAGGGCCAGCTAGTGCTTAGGCGGAAGGAAGGGGGAACCGAGAAAGGAAACCAGAGCCTCTCCGCCCCGCCTTCAATGAGACAGGAGCAGAAGGCCAGGCCAGTCCTCAGAGACCCCCGCGGGCATCCGCTGCCAAGGCAGCTGTTCTCTTCCAGGTGAACAGGCACAAGGTGGTGTGTGTTCCCAACAAGAAGTGGCTTGTGTGGCGCTCAGTGGAAGACAGGTATTAACGTACTGCTAACAAAAGGTGAGGGAGAAGGAAAGCATTTCCTCAGCTCGTCATGCTTTCTGAACCCTCAGGGACTGAGATGAACAGACACCTATCCGAGTGGGAACCCGGTGAAAAGTCACTCAAAATGCTGGGCTGGAAGCCTCGCCGGCCTCAGGCCACACCCCGTGACCACGCTCTGGGCAGCCTGCACATTTTTCAAACATTTGAAGGTTTTTAGAGGTTGTTCTTGCTGACCAGAAGAATGCCGTGACGTCTCTCAAGTTCAGTTTCAGTCAGCATTGCAGGCTTTTCTCAAAAAACTGTTTACTGCCATCAAGACGTTTTGTGGTTATTAAAGGAGGGAGGATAAGGAGCACATGACACCTCCACCCTCCTAAGATGTCTCATTAGAAACAATAGTTGGATGAAGCGGTTGTAACAGATGCCACCTAAGAGGTCGGAAAAGAGAAGAAGGAATGTGAAAGCCCCTGTTTTGATTTTTAATCTAATCAGAAGGAGTTTGTTATTTCTCGTCCGAGTACGGGAAGCACAGGTTATCAGCCCTGGACGCATCTAGGATACATCTGAACCTGCTTCTTCTGTCAGACATGTGCTTTCCAGGCAGAGGGGAGGCAGGGACTGGTCTCCCTTGTCTCATTAAGCCGCCATTCTGCCCTTCCCATTCCCCCAAAGCCCCCGTTTTATGGCACGAGACACCCAAACCCTGATCAGGGACCTTGGACTCATTACCCGCTGTTTATACGTGCACGACTGCTCGTAAGAGCAAACGAATGCGAAGGTCTGGGTTACGGCCCCCTCCGCAGGAGACAGAAGCACTTGGCTCTCACCGCTGTCTGGCCAAGTGAATCATGCCACGCTCAATGCATTAGTCCATGTCGGCTATTCTAGAGACAGGTGTCTTCTGTGGACCTTGTAACCACCTAAGTCGGTGGATGCAAGGTGAGGGAAGGTCTGGTTTACCTATCCCATCTCTTCCTTCCTGTCGAGTGCAGAGCAACTTCCTCTCACTTTCAAAATGCTTTGGGGCACCGACAATGTAATGAGTACACGCATGGCTCCGTCATCAGCAGAGCAGTAACTCACTGTCAAAATTCTGAAAGCTGGCCCAGCCCTGCGGTGAATCAGGATGAGTTAAATGCTCTCCAGTACGAAGTACACAGCTCACCTGAGAGAGAGGAGTTCAGTACCTTCAGTGCTGCCTGAGGAGCCAGGCAAGCTGGTTTCCCAGACAATATCTTGGTGTCACACGGGACTCGGCTCCCCGTGAGTGGCTCGTGCTCTCTTGAGAAGGGCTCTTTTAGTTGGGGTCAGCACAACCCAATCACCAACATTCTGGTTTCCTTACTTCAACAGACCCTCTTCGGCCTGGCCATCTTGGGATGTTTTGGCCTCTGTGAATCTGCTCTTCCCAGAAGTGTACAGTATCTTACTCTTCATTCTCTCTTTCTTTCACTTACTGTCACTTTAGCAAAATGGAAGCAATGTATTTCTTTTGAGTTACTGTTAAGAAAGGACATGCTAGTAAATAGTCAGCGTGACCTCAACAGGAAATAATTTTTATGCTCTGGTCAGGCTAAAATCTTGAGAAATTTATTCCTGTTTCCCCCTTTCTTATTCATTTCTTTACTGGCTTAAAAAATTACGTAGGCTGAAAGAAAATCTGAAATGTGCTTATAAACATGAAGGTGCTATTGTGAAGAGAAGTGACTGTGATGCTAAATTTCAATTTCATCTTGCTTCCATTGTTAAAATGGGAAAGATGATCGTTTGTGAGGTCTTAGCACTAAACCTATTCATATTTTATTGGATCATAAATGAAATGTCTCCCAGATATGAGACAGATCGTTGCCAAAATTATTTAATTTTCAGGGAAGAGATGGTCCAGTCAGTGGTTAGCTTATGGCTATATTTAAGTGTTATTCCCACAAATGTTCAACATGGAGAACTCTACTGAGCCCATCAGCACCAGACGAGGCTGACTCAGTATTGTGCCCAACGGTGGCGAAAGAACTCAGTCTGGAACAGGGTGAAGAATAAATCATTTAACTTCCAAGGCACAATCAGTAACTGTGTAGAGCTGCAGGACAGATAAAAGAAAAAATATTCTTCTCTTACTGATACTTGATCTTCTGTCGGGATACTCCTGTATTATCCAGGCCAAGGACAAGCTCCTTTTGTCCCTAATAGAGTTACAGTTCATAAAGCGATATCTGCTTTCTACCCCTTGCAACAAATGGTGCAAATAACTCCTTCTCATTCCTTTTCTCCATCTCTGCCCATCCGCCCGTTCCCTGGACCGACACTGTTCTTTTATATGGGATTCCTTTTGGCGTTCCTAGATTTGTTGCTAGGACTAAGTCATCTTTGTCACCCAGATATAACTTTTTCGTGCCTTAGACTTTACTTTTCATTTTATGGCCGTTCTCTAAACTCCTCTGTAACTTGTCAACATATATATTGCAATATGTAATATATTTTATTATAACATTTCCTATTTTACAAAGGAATTTAGATGGCTACACACACACACACACACACACACACACACACACACACACACCCCTAGCCATTTGCAGTTCACAGTTGTCAGTTGTGATTCAATTTTAAGGACCTTAGAAACACACAAGTCAGGTATTACCATCCCTATCTGAATGGGCAGGAAACGGAAGTAAGAGGAGCCGAGCATTTGACCAGCTTCGCATGGCTACTAAGCAGTGAGGCAGCAAGGATGCCCGTCCTCAGCCCGACCACTGGGTCACCGCTTCTCTTGCTGTAAGTGTGAAGTCCCATGTTCTCCGGGACACTGAAAGCTGCTCTGGGAGGCATCATGCTCCCAAGGCCTTCCCTCTCGAGATTACTGGTGGTTCATTTGCTTGAGTTTTGACCTTCTGTGTGCAACATGGCGAACTCTGAGAAATAGCTCATTTGCTTCACTCACAGGATCAGATTTTTACAGCTAAGGAAAGAATAACCGGGACATAGCAGTGAGTTTAGGATTAAGATCTAAGTACCCAGGGACTCTCTTGACTTACTAGTAGGTTATATCTTCTTGCCTCAAAATTGGTTATATTAGTTAAGTAATTAATTATATGTCCTATTAGTATATATTATGCTTATATATTATACTTACATATATGTTTGTATCGCTAATTATCACTATATAGATACCATTATATCACTAGTTATATACATGTAAGTATGTATACATGCATACACACATATATGTATATACATACAGAGACATTTTCATTAGTCACAGATACCAGATTACTTATGGGATAAAATATCTGGACTTATCCGATGAATACTTCCTATCATTATGACCCTAATCTGGCTACTGGGTGATGTTCTTGGAACCATATCTCTCAATTACTATCTGAATTACTGACAGAGACATTACATCTCTGGCACTGTGTCCTATATCCTTCTCATCATTCAATAGGGAAACTGATCAAATTGATTATATTGTAAGTGAAAAAAGTTGATACAACATTATATAGCTTTAGAATAATCACAACAACGTAAGAATGAAAACATATGTATCAGTTTGATAACATAACATATCCTCAACATATCTAAACTTAAACAACGAATCGATGAGCTACATAGAAGTTTAGCACTCTGTAGTGGCAGCTTAAAGGGATAGATATTTTTCACAGACGATTGGAGAAAATGGTGGTAAACAAATTGATGAACAGTAGACGCCAAGTTGGAAAACAAATGATCTTTTATTCCTGGTCTGTCACTGTGTTCTCACAATGTAGCTACTCAAATCTCAAGACTTCCGTTGGCTCCTCTCGTCAAGCTCCTTCTCATGCTTCGAAGGGTCTCAGCCTCTTAACCCCAAGTGTCCCTGGTCGGTTTAACCCCTGCAGACCGGTGTCCTGTCTTCCCTGAATGTCTCCTCCTTCTTGCCTCACAACTATTCTGGAACTGACTCTGTGGACCTGGGTTATAACAGTGGCCTTTTGCTGGAATCACCCCACTGCCTGCATTCTGCTCTGTTTATATTGATCAGAGGAGGCTATGTGCTGGCTCCATGACCAAGTCATAGAACAAACACACAACACGCGGGGAGTTACGTCAGCAGAGCTGATAGTAAAGGGAATTCCATGGATGAATTCGGATGCAAGGTTTTTTAGTTGTGCCATTATTTTGATCCTTAGCTGAACAATATTAGCTAATGTGTCAAAAAAAAAAGGGTTGAATAAAGGAAGAGCCCCAGAGGATAACACTGAAGGACAATAATTTAAAAAATCCACCAAGTTCAATTTTTCCTCAAAATAAACATGAAAAACAATGCCGGAAATCCAGATCAAAGCAGCCCTCGTGCCACCTCTTCCTGGGTTCAGAAGAGCCACTCGCTTTCCTTTTAACAACAACTTTCCAAGCCAAAAGGAGTTCCACGCACTGGGAAAAGTTCTCTCGTATAAGGCTGGGAAGAGATGTCATTTGTGGTATAATTATACAGGCTCATTAACTTTCTCAGTTCTCGTTAGCGATGAAAGAGTCTAAAAAATTCCAAGTTTATAAATTAAATGACTATAACTTTGAAAACCCATCTGTTTTCCTTGGGCTTGGCTGGAGTCGATGGTGGAGAACACAAGTGTCCCTGATGGTGTGGACTTGACCGGTGGCCTGGAATGCCCTCTCTCAGGATGTCTCTTTGCAGTCAGTGCAGCATGGGGAAGAGGGAAGAAGGCTAACCAGGGAGTCGTGGAACCTGCAATTGGTCCAGGTTTTTAACTATCAGTAAGAAGTCTGATCTAGATCGTCTCTAAGGCCAATTCCAACTATAACATTTCTGTGGGTCTACGAAATATTTATCGAGTAGCCACTCTGTATGTAAAGCCCAGGGTAAAGGCTGATGAGGGCAGAAGGATGTGTAAGATATAATTCCTACCTCTGAAGAGCTTACATTCCAGTAGGAAAAATGAATATTCAAAATAAGACAAAGCAAGAATAACTTTGGCAAGCATCTAATGAGTGCAATAGACTAATACTCTAGTGCAATAGACTAAAAGAGTAAGACTCTTCTGGCTGGGATAGTTAAGGAACACGTTTCTGAAGAAGTGAGATTTTTAGTGAGTCCAGAATTTCAGTAGATAAGAAAGAGTTTCCTTTCTTAGCTATTCTAGGCAGGAAATGAGTATAGTCAGTATAGTCAGAGACAAGAAGAGCAGGAGAGTCAAGTGTCCTGGGGAAGGGGTTGACCTCTGACCCAACCAGAGAGTTACCATAGGCCAGTGGTTCTCCAAGTTCAGCATATATCAGAATCACCTGCTAAAACACAGATCGATGGGCTCCACTTCCAGAATGTCTGATTTAGCAGGTCTGGGTGGGGTCCGAGAATCTGTATTTGTAATGAGTCCCTGAGTGATGCTGATCTGCTGGTCTGGGGAAACATTTCTCTAGAGACTAGAGGGAAATGGTAAGTTCGCATCAAAATCTCTATTCTACTCTGGCTATCATCAATAAATCAACACACGACGAGTGTTGACAAGGATGTGGAGAAAAGGGAACCCTCGTGCACTGTTGGTGGGATTGCGAATCGGTGCAGCCACAATGGGAAACGGTATGGAGGTTCATCAAAAATTTAAAAATAGAACTACCATATGAACTACCCAGCAATCCCACTTCTGAGTCTTTATCTGAAGAAATACAAAATACTAATTTGAAAAGATATATGCATCCCTATGTTCACTGCAGCATTATTTACAATATCCAAGATACGGAAGCAACCTAAGTGTCCATCAACAGATGACTGGATAAAGGAGTTGTGGTAAATATATACAACGGAATATTACTTGGCCATTAAAAAGAATAAAATCCTACCGTTTGCATGAACATGGATGGACCTAGAGGGTATTATGCAAACTCACATAAGTCAGACAGAGAAAGACAAATGTCCTATGATTTCATTTATTTGTGGAATCTAAAAATCAAAATAATTGAATGAACAAAACAGAAACGGACTCATAGATACAGAGAACAAACTGATGGATGCCAGATGGAAGGGGTCTTAGATGGCTGGGTAAAAAAAGTGAAGGGATTAAGAAGTACAAATTTGCAGTTACAAAATAGTCACAGGGATGTGAAGTACAGCATGGGGAATATAATCAATAACATTGTAATAACTATGTGTAGTGCCAGGTGGGTACTACACTTATTGGCGGGGATCACTTCGTAATTTATACAAATGTCTAACCACTATGCTGTACACCTGAAACTAATATAATATTAAATGTCAACTGTAATTGAAAAAAAAATCTCCACTCAACTATGAGCTTAGTTAAATCCTATTTCAGAAAGCTTATTAAACTTTGGGTGGCAATCATAATTACCTAGAATCTCTTTATCTGTCAACGTTTTCAACTAAATCTGCCGGAAGATGGAAATAGGGAAAGGAAGCTAATATTTTTGGAGACTTCCTATTTACCAAATGCTTTCTAGAATTACCTCATCTAATTCCCAGCTCATTTCCATCAGATAAATGTTATAATCCCCATTTTACAGTTGAAGAAATTGGAACCCAGCAGAGACGTCGAGTGTCTTACCTAAAGTCAAAGAACAGGGCCAAGATCTATGAAGTGCCAGAATAATCTTGCCTCTAGTGTTAAGAAGTCAGTGCAGAGGCCTGGCCTTCTCTGAATACTCTTCAAGGGAAGGCGACGGTTTAAGGATTTCTAAGATCAGTATTATATCCGTCTAAAATCAGGTCCAGAAATACCTGACCAAAGTCACCTGTATTGAATGTTGCAGGAGGTACAAGAGACAGGAGACCAGACCATATTACTGTTATCAAAAACGTGGAGAGAAAACACCTTCCAAACAGTAATTGCAGGCTATCCATGAGCCCCACAAGACCGCTCCATTTCAAAGGAATACCTTTGTGCTTTCAGTTCAGATATCAAGTCAGCCAGCCAGCCTGCCAGCCAGTGGACATGGCTCAGAAGTCTGAGCCACGAGATGGTCAGCATAACCACCGCTTCTCCTTATTTGGATAAATAACAGCCTCGAAGACAACCAGTTTGGGAGTCGTGCATACCCCGCGGCTGGGCTTGGCAAGCCTCCCCGCCCCCGCCCTGCCCTGCCTTGCCTTGCCTTGTCGTGCCCTGCACAGACAGCCAGGGCAGTGCAGCTAGTCACTGCTTCCCCACAGGTTCCCATACTGTCACGAGCCCCCTCCTCAGAGACAAGATCTGCTTCACCGTGTCCCAATGATAAACTGCCAGGCTATCGGGTATTCCTGAAACTGAGGAGCTCAAGAGAAACAAAATAGATAGCTACTGGCCCAGTGACTTCATGTAAAGAAGTCACGTCCCTATGACAAAGTGCCCACATCCGGCAAGGGGGCAGACATGTGAAGAAAATGCTTTGCAACTTGTGGAGCGCCTGTGCAAGTTCATGACCAGCAGCAAGAGCTTTTAACTCATCTCAAAAAGAAACAAGCTCCAGGCTGACCCCAAAGTAGCCTATCCTCCCCCACTGCCTAACCCAACGTCTAGTCCTTTTTCTTCTTTGTTTTATCCTTTATCTTACTTTCCTTCCCCTCTTTGAAAAGCAACATCGGGGCAAAATATCCCCAGAGAGGACAGGAAGCTATAGGTCAAGACACAGACAAAGGGAGTTTCTTACAATTAGGGCAGCAAAACAATGGCTTGATTCTGATGACCGTCAACTCACAAGTTCTTCTTCAATGCCCTGAAGTCTGTAAATTAGTTCCCAATTTTTAAAAAGTTTTAACCATCCTCTTCTACCAGTACTGTTCCCCACCATGATGCTCAAGAAAGGCAGTCGAGTGTGATGGAACCAGCACTGGGTTATGAATGAAAAGACTTGGGTTCTCCTCCTGACGATCTTCTCGGCTGTGGTCTCCTGGCCGTGACCGTGGTCTTGGCACTGCACATTTCTGAAGCTCTGGTTCAGGCACACCCTTCACGCCTTTGCATGCAGAAAAGTGTGATCAATATGTGTTATTATTAAAATCACCAACCAACACTTGTGGGCTCACTCAATAAACTGCAAAAGCAAATGAATAGAATAGACAGTACCCATTTTACGATATTCTTAGGAGGATGAAGAGAATGACAGACACACTCTCCTTCTGAGACACGAGAGCTCATGGAAGGATGGAGATTCTGAATGCAGCCAACGTAAGAACACCATACTGTATTGCATCCCAAAGCATCGCCCTTGAGAAAGAAATCTAATTATATTCTGTGGACTTCAAGAAGGTGCTTTTCTTCATTCTCATTCCCAGATGAATTGGCAATTCTGAAGCCAGATCAGGCTAGGTAAAAGACTTCCCATACGCTTTATACTGGCTTGACAAGGAGGTTCAAAGATCGATTATTTATAAAAATTATAAGATGAGTGATAGCCCACATCGCCTTCCCTTCCCATCTTATCACCGGGGAGAACCTCTTTTCGGGAATGAAAAGAGAACCCCTGTCTCCACGTGCCTGTGGCAAGAATACAAGTTTTGGTTGGTGAGGGGGAGGCAAAAACCATGATTTGAACTAAAGGCAAGTTTTTAAATACTCTCAGAATTTCAACTTTATTGTCCATTCTAGTCCTAGCCTACATGTGTATTAAAAACAGTGCTCTGTGTGCTTTAGGATAATTCTTGATAGAAATACATTTATCTTGTGGTCTTGCTCACGAAATAATTTTTGGCTTTTTGGAAGGGGGGGATGGGTAAAGAAAGCAGTATGATGATTTAATGCAAATGCAGAAATGTTTTGTGATTAAACATATATGCCGAGATGGCCTTGCAAATATATTCACTATATCTACTTTAAAATATAAAAGTATGTTTTGGTGGTTTTTATATTAAGATGTACTATGTATATGAGTACAATTCTGTGGATAAAAACTCTGCCAAAATTAAAAATATCAAAATACCACATCTGACTCATTTTTATGCTCTAGTCACAAAGTGAGACTGAATAGAAACTTATTAGCATTTCACTAAATTTCTTCAGATCATTGTTACAAATAATAAAAATACAGACACATTTTAAAACAACATATTTCAGTCTTAAAATGGTCAGATTAACATAATTATAGCCTTGGGTTGCCAACAGTGGCACATTTCTCATTTTCATGAGAATGCAGAGGTTCTCCCAGATTGCAAGCTAATAGGCTCCTTGGTCTAAATATATACAGTAAAATCTGCAGCAAATTTCTGAAGCATTAAGATCTGAACCCTGGAGATATCTAGTGAGTAATTGGCGCTGGAGTGGAGCACATTTTTTTTTTTTTTTTTTTTGCCGTTACACAGCTGCTAGGAAATACATATTTTTAGATTTGCTCTTACAGGCAAGCAAAAATGGTATCCACTTTGTGGATATGTATCTAGTATGTTCCCTCAATCCTTACGGCAGTGGGTCAACCATCTACAGAATATGCTGTTCGGTCGCCTTCCTCCTTGGAAGTGAGTACAAAGAATGACACTAGATGCTCATCCTAGACGAAGCCATCAGAGCCTGACTGGGACACCTAACACTTCCGAGGCATGTTTCAGAAAAAAACACGCACTGGAGTTGAAGCCTGTAGGTCAGGTCCCTGCTAATTCTAAGTTACCTCATCATTGACACTGTGACGACTTCTTACTATTGTTTAGGGGGTTCCCCCCCAACTTTGGCAGTTCTTCCTACGATATCAAGGGCAAATGAAAAGAAACGGGTTCAAAGAATTAAATCAGAGCAAGGGAAAGCATGACCTTTGATTTCATAGGAAAAGAGAAAAATAAAAGGAAAGAAATCAAGTACATGTGTCCATCAGCCAACTGAGTACAACATATTTTCTGTATTTCAGAAATATGGAGTGAGTTAGTGCTGCCTGAACAATGAGAAGAGAAGGCGTCCTCTGGCTGGAATGACATGCTGGGTATTCACACCTTTCATGTGAAAAGGACTTAAATAAATCTGCACAAAAATGACTGAGTGAACAGCTAGCTCTTCTTTTGTGCCAAATAACAAGATGCCGAGGGGCTTGAGAATGCTTAGGCAGGAATTCGGTTTGATTTTGACATCAAAATGGTGAATTTTTTCAACTATATGATCTTTAATGACATTTTACTCTGTCGCTCCCATGAACATTCAACTCGGTCTTTGTCTTAAAGCCTTGGTTTCTACACTTCTCTCAATAACAAGATAGTGTCACCATGTCAATCATGATCTCGCACCAAATGCACTATGAGTCATTTAATGCTTTTCTTTAAGTCCATTTTAAATGGACTTTTTTTTATTTAGTTGTGACAGAGCAATAATATTTCATTCACTCTCAAGTTCTTTGCCCTACTTATCTTTCCAATAGTCATTAAAACAACATTATAAAATTATTAAAATCACTGGCTCCAAGTGAAAAACAGCTTTTAAAGTAGCGTGAGCAGTAATACATTAAAGTTTCAGATGGAATTACTATAGGAGCTTTTTGCCTTAGCAAAGAGGCTGAATTCTGAATATAACGCACTAACACTATAAAACTCTTTTAAGCTGATATTGTTTTATTCGAAGTATCTCATAATTTGAATCAGCTGCTGTTTTTCAGTTCACTTGATGGCTTGTTCGCCTCCAATAATATATTGGATAATCTAAATCTGGTTAGTTCAAAATCCATTTATTTTTGGTTTAGGCCCACGCATTTCTAATTAATGAGCTCTGGCCACACAGTAGCATTGTACTGCTATCTGGACAGTACGTGAGACTTGGCTTCGCTCAGCTACAACAATGGATGGCTAAGAGAAGTCAAATATATAGTGTTTGCCTAAATCAATAAAGAAAACAAACCCCCTGAGACCCAGGGAGTGAGAACAGAAGCCGGGGATCACTGGAGAGGGACAAAAGGCTGGTGTGAGGGGCCTGGTGGCCTGGGCTCCAGCCCTATTTTTGTCACTTCCTTATTTTGTGGTCTTAATCAAGTCGCACCAACCATGGAAGGCTTCTTGAGTCAGAACTGATGAGGGAGAGGGTTATAAGAGACGGTACGGAAGACCTTTTTCTCACCTCTAAAACCCTATGATTCCAAATAAGCCAGGGCTGTTTCTTGAGGGAGTGACACAAGTCAAGTCGCAAATCTACAGTGGCCAGCGCGCGTTCCTCAGGAGCAGACAGCGTGTCGCTCCTGCAAATCACACACAAGCAAAGGGATCACTGATGCCTTGGGAAAAAGGCTTACTACCAGGCAAGATGTATCTTCAAAACATTTTTTTTTCCCCTTTAAAAATAAACATGTACTTTCTCCATAAATTTATATACAGGTAACCCATGCTTTTACCTGAGAACTTTTAGAAAAAGCGTGAAGAAAAGAATGGTCACCTAGAAGCTCTCTACAGGGTAGGATCTTGGACCCGAGGGAGCCCGGGCTGATGTAACAGGAAACAAGCTCCTGGAATCTGAGCTGCCCTGACTGGGGACCCACAGAGGAGACGAAAGCAAAACTCCTGGAAGAAAATATGCAGGTGCAGGGGATACGACCTGAAAACACCAGGACATAGGCTCCCAGTCACAGGCAATTTCTGCGAACATCTCTATTTAAAAGAGCCAAGAAAAGGGATGCGGCTTGGAGATCAGAGGGCAGAGGGCGTGGCATAAACCTCTCCTGAACACTCTAGCAGGACACAGAGCTCGCGGGGCTGGAAGCACTTGCCTTGATCCTGGAGCTGCCCAAGTGCAATGCCGTGATGAGCGGCTGCATCCCCTGTGGATGCTGCAGGCAGTCATTACTTCACATCACAAGTCACCAGGACATGTTTGCGGCTGAGTGAATGTCTCGGTTTTCAGGAGTGGGTGAGGAGAGCAACAGTGCCTGCTTCTAAGGTGGCTCAGCTACCAGCTACCTACCCTGGCTTCAAAACGCTCCACCTTCAAGGGTTTTTTTTTTCTTTTTTAAACATTCTTCCTGTCCGCCTGCTTTTAGAAGCCTAAAAGGCCAGCAGGCAGGCACATGCAGGCAGTCTCCATTCAAAGGGACTTTCTCACTTCCCAGTCAAGCTCACACATAAGCTTCCTGCCCTATCCCATGAAAACAATTTTTATTGGTGACACAACACATGAAGCAAAGAAGAAAGCGGTAAAGAGAAAAAAGTCATTTATCCACAGCGTTCTTTGCTATTTCCACTATCTAATGTTTAGTTTTCATTTCACTCTGAGTAAGTTGTAACCAGATCCCTGAATAAAAACCAGTCTGATACTAGGTTTTAGACGCTACAGATATATAAAATAAGAAAAAATCCAAAATTGTTCAAAATAATTTATCTGGAAGACAAATAAACATTATGTATTTGTAATGATTACTTTCCAGATAAATTATCTGTATCTGACTTCAGGCTTGGCTGTGCAGTGTAGGATTTTAAAACAAGGACTGTCAGCTGGGTTTGAATCCCAGCTGTGCTACTTATTAGTGTGTGATCTTGTTACTTAATCCCTCTCGGTCACAGTTTTCCAAACTTAAGATGGTTATGACAGTAACCTCCGCCATAGGGTTATTATGACACCAAAATGAAATAATATATATTATTTAGACCACACTGGATAACAACTGCTTATGCGTATTTGCTCCTCTGGGATAAAGACATCCACAGAGTAGTTATGGATAAGCAGATCCATGCACACATTAACCTTTAAAAGGAAACAGACCGATTTACTAGACCATTGCTCTTATTAATCTCTTTTAGAAAAAAAATGCAAAATATTGTGACTGAACTAGCGCAAGAATAAGACAGAACAGTTAACTCAAGTAAATATAATTTCTGCCAGACATTTTTCCAGGCAATCATTAAACTTGATAGACTAGAATTATATGTTATGTAAAACCGTAGAAGTTTTTAGTGTTATTCATAAAGCCTAAATTGATATTTCTTTTAAAAAATGTCCAAATCAAGATAAAAGAGCTGTTTTTATTTTAAAATTTCAACTGTTTTTTCACAATGAATAAAAAGCAAATAATTTTGCCTGGAATGTAGAAGAACACACAGTAGTCTCCCCATTTGTACCACACCTTCAAATTCTCTACATTTGCCTCAGAAACTAAATGCAAGTCAATACCTTTATGAAAACACTGAGAATTGTCCTAAAATACATAAATCAATGAGATCCATACTAACAAACAATGTTGACACTTTAAATCCTTTTCTAAGCTATAAGGTTAAACAGAAACTAGATCACAAGATTTATAGATTTAGAGCCAGCCCAATGTAATTTAAATGGAATTTTAAAAACATACACCAATAACAAAGAAGTGTGCTTCTAAGCAGTGTGTATGAAGTTAAAATAAAACCTAGACTTTTAATTCCTCATTGAATCCAAACTTGCATACAGAAGACCTGACTCAATTCAATGTAAATGTGCCCCAGCATGACAAAAGAATTCTGAAAATTGTATTTTGTTATAAAGGCACAGTTCTTACCTTACATTTTCCGTGAAACTTTCTCTTCTAGAAGAAACTTTCTAGACTTGCAGAGACCTTGAAACCGTCCATCTCTCAAATGCTTCCAGCTCTGCCTGTCTTTATGGTGACTGAATGCAAGGCTTGGAGTTTGTTTTTTTTTTTTTTTTTTTTACAGAAGGAAGCTTTTAGTCAAAATATGTGGTTTAAAGGAGCAGTATCCACCCTTGTTAAAACTATTTCACGGACATTCAGAGGTTTTGTTTCTACCCTATGAAAGTTAAATCTGAGTAGGAAGGCATTTTTCCTGTCCCGGAAATCGACATAACTAAAACCAATGCTGAGCTAACGAGAAATGTTTCTTCCATGTGTTCCGTCTGGCAGAAACTGCAAGCCATATCAAGGAAACACGTGATGTTTATAAATACAATATGGCTCATGTTGTCATAACCTCTCAATGACAAAAAGGAAAAAAAAAAAAAGTGCAAGGAATAGCAAGCAGCCACACAGCAGGAAAGATGAGATTTGTATCACTTGGAAGCTGCATATCAGATATGCAGATATTACCCTTTCTTGCTTCTTAAAAATAAAGTATTAAGTGGAAGCAGTGAGGGAGGAAGAAAATACCTACCTTGCTCTGGGTTGCCACTGTATCGAAATGCATTTGCCTGGCTAAATCATTTCAATAAGAGTAATTCTTTACCATTTCCAATAGAAATGTCTTTTTGCCTATCAGAAAGGCATGACAGGAAAGGGACATAATTACATACATCGCGCATAAGTGAGTTCCAGTGTTCACTCAAGCAAATCACAGAATGAAGGCAAGGATTTCGCACAGCCTGGAACCGATGTGAAAATTATAGCTGTCTGTATCATTATTAATTATTGACTTTCTGATCTTCCACTAGACTGTAAGATCTGTGAGGGCAGGTACCATACTCGGTCACTATTACAGTTGATTCCTGAACATGGTGGAGGTGGGGGCTCTGACCCCCCCACACACAGTCAAAAACCCGTGTTAAACTTTTGACTCCCCCAAAACTTAACTACTAATAGCCTACTGTTGACTGGTAGCCTTACTGATAACATAGTCAATTAACACATTTTTTGTATGTTATATATATTATGAACTGTATTCATACAATAAAGTAAACTAGAGAAAAGAAAATGTTAAGAAAGTTAAGGAGAAAATACATTTATAGTACTGTACGTATATATTTTAAAAATCCACATATAAGTGGACCCACGCAGTTCAAACCCGTGTCGTTCGTAGGTCAACAGGATATCTTCAGAATCTTGCACGAGACTCTGAACCAGAGAAGCAACTCGATGCTTAATAGTTGGGTGAGTGAACCAATGAAACTTCACAATAGAGGGGTTAGATTAACTGCTCTAAAATCATCGCTCCTACTTTATGAGTTTGCGAATATTTGTAACACTAACTACCAATTTAATCGAAAAGCAAGATTTGTCCTACTGAGTCATAAATACAGTAAAACAAGCCCTGTCTTATTTAATCTGCTATCCGGAGATTAGCTTACTTTCTACCACAGGTGAATTGAATTCCCGAAAATAAAGTGCAGATATGTGTGCACCTCTCACAATCATTTATTTTAATTTGACAAATCTGTTATTCTCATCTTAAACTTTAGGGCTATTCACTGCTCTAAAAGTATATCGATAGGGAATTTTGTTAAGACGGATTGGCACTCTAATTCCTCATTTCGGTCAGGAACTAGTCCTGGAATAAACTAGAACTTCAGACGTTTCCATTTATAAATCACTTTACTGATCTTAGTAGAGAAGGCATTAACTGAAAATGTGCAATAGAGAAAGTGCTGAAGTGAGCTCCTTTTTCATCCAGATATTTAATGAGAATTTTCTCAGAGCGGGACACCGTACAAGGGAAACGCAGGGACTTTGCTCCTAAGAAGCTTCGACTTTAAAAAAGAACTTAAGATGTGTGCATAAGTAACTGTGATGCAGGCAGGACCAGGTGAGTGTGCTGGGAGAGGCAAGTAGACAGGTGAGGTTCTGTGGAAGTCAGAGAAGGCACAGTGGTGTGGGAGGCTTAGAGAAGAGAGGAATCGGGGAGATGAGATGAAAATAGTGGCTTTTGAGTTAGGTCTGCGAAGGGGGCGGCATGTGGACACCGCTGGGACAGTCGTGTGGGGAAGGAGAGTAGTGACCGCCGGAGTCAGAAGGCCAGTTACAAGATTCTGGTTCTGTCTGGCTCTGAATCCAGCTCCACTTCTGACAAGCTGTGTAGCTCCGAGCAAGTTCCCTAACCTCCCTGATTCTGAGCTTCCACGTCGGAAACAGGGAGATAATAAGAATTCCTCTCACATTGGGTTGTTTCGAAAATCGAAAGAGCAAAATGTTCATTTTTCCAAATGTTTGGCACGGTACCTGGCACAGAGTAAGCAGATCGTGAGTGTTCTAACAGTACCGTCATTACGTGGGTGAGGGGAATAGTGTGGCGGCTGGGTCAAGAAGGACCTTGAACGAATGAAAGAAAACTAGCTAGGAGTGTTTTTGAAAACTTCCATTTCTATGAGATTCTCTTCTCTTCCATTCCTGTAGGGTTATTTCATTCACCATCCCCTCCCCACCAACGTCCCCAATCCTTCTCAACCAGAACACTTCTCTGTGGAAAGAGAGCTCTATGGCATCGCCGCTCCATATATACATACTAAATGAGCACGTAATTCTTTTGCTTTCCTTTCTTTTTTTTTCCTTGTGGGATATCTTTTTAATCTAGTCAGAAGAGAAGAGAAGAGAATGCATGAAGTCAAATATAAAAGATGCCATGAAGTAGACACATCATAGGATTAAGTAAAACAAATATTTTAAAAGGCTATTCCGTGTGTTCTAAAATCTTACTAGGAGCATCTTTTCAAAAGTTGCGAAGCTTAAATGGAACTATCAAGAAAAAGAGGCTACAGGGTTAATCCAAGGGTCAGAAGGAACTGGGCTTGAATCAAATGTCCAACATTCACCAGGTGTGTGGGCCTTGGAACGACTCGACTTCACTGGCCTCAACTGTGTCATCTGTGAAATGGAGTCAGCGTACCTATTTTGCAGTTGTTGACTAATTTAGATAATATCTAAAGTGTTTAACACATTGTAGACTACTACTATGAAGACACAAAAAGGTTTATTAGTCTACATCCAAAAAAAACAATGGTATACAATGACTATTCTGATTCCAGAAAGAAATTAATAGAGTTCGCATGAATTATTACAATTTTGCCAGCCCCCCTCCGAAAAAAGTCAAAGTAAAATGTATGACAAAAAGATAAAAGTAGAAAAGTAAAAAGAGAGGCCAGGAACAAAGCCAACACACAAAATACATGCTGCAAAATGCCTGTATGCTTGCTGTGGGTGGGCCACAAATTTAATTCTAAGCTTTAGAGTAGCGACACAAAGAGGGAAAATGATCACTTACAAGATTCAGAGTGTCCATATGACAAAAATAAACCAGGAGAAACACGACTATTTCTGGTGATGAGCACAGAGAGATATTTTTACAGTGGGTTCTCATTAATGACAGAAAATGAATAATACAGGCATTTGTAGCACTATCATTATAATACTCAGCGCATGTGTTTAACAAGTGTTTACACTCACAGTGGGTAAGACACTGGCTTTCGGAGGGATACAAAGACAAACATGAGACTGTTTGTGCCTTTGGAGAACTTACAGTCTCATGGATGAGATGAACATGCATCTAAATGATTATAACACCAAGAGAATGTGCAGAACGTCCCCCAAAAGGGACAGATTAATTCTGACAGAGCATTAGGGAAAATTTCATGGAGCAGATAGTCTTTTATCTGGCCTCTCAAAGCAAGTGTTTCTTTTTTACATCTTATTATAGAAAATGTCAACCATAAAAAAAAAGTAGGGAAAATAATATAACAAACTTTCCATCATCCAGCTTTGACATTTTTCAACGTATTACCAATTTTGTTTCATCTATTTCTACTTTTTTGGTTTGCTCTGCTGGAGTATTTTAAGGCAAATCCCATTAATCGTGCTGTTTAGCCTGTAAATACTTTAGTATGTCTCATTTTTGTAAACACAACCACCAAGCCATCATTATACCCAACAGAATTACCGGTTATCCCTTAATATCATCTGATTCCTAACACATGTTCAAATTTCCCGAACAGTTTCAAAGATGTCTTTTATAGTTGGTTTGTTCTAATCAGTATTCAAGCATAGTGCACACATGGCATTTGGTTGTTACAGTATAGAAGAGACCTAGAAACCTAATAGTGTCCCCTCCCATCCTTTTCATCATGCCCCCAATTTATCGATGGAATTGGGCAACTGTCCCGTAGCATGTTAGATGGGTGGGATTTTTAAAAGCAGATACATGGGGCAGGAGCGGGCATACCAGGTACTCGGAGTAAGAGCTGTGAGGCAGCTCTGCTTGGGTGTCGGGGTGGAGATGATACCGACCATCAGGCTGGGCTATTCTTTGCACAATGGGAAGCTGGACTTAGGGAGATGACTTGGGAAGCAGTTGTTAGACGGGAATGAGAAGAGTTGGGGAGACTGGTTAAAGGCTATTGCATAAGTGACCAAGAGAAAAATAATGAATGCTGTAACTACAGCAGTAGCGTAGTGTTGTTAAGAGCCTGGGATCCGGAGCTCAGCTGCCTGGGTTCAGATTTCAGCTCTGCCACACTCTAGCTGTGTGGCTTTGAGCAAATTTCTTAACATACGTAACCAGCTGTTTCCTGAGCTATAAATATGAAGGCTTATACCAATATTTGCCTCAAAGTCTTGTCTTGGGGAGTAAATGAAATTACCCAGAAAAGTGGTTAGTAAATGCTTTAAAAGGTTAGCTATTATAGGAGTGGTCGCGTAGGCAATGGCAGAAGGGTCACCGGTAGGAGGCCTTGCACAGCGGAAGGGCTCTGGGGACTGGTGGCGTGTGCTGAGGAACAGGAGTTAGGCAACTGAAGAATCATCGATCATCCAACTTTTAAGTCTCTTCTCCCTATCCCTCAATGCACACACACACGCGTTCACGCATACGCACACCATCACAATCGCTCTACCACTCCCGAAGAGAGAAAAACATGGATGGAGAAAAAAGGCTTAGAAGAAAAAAAATGATTAGGATTATTCTTCAGCAGGATATACTGGAAATATTGGGACAGCTGCTTGAAAGTTGAATGTTTGGGTCTTGAACTTGAGAAAGAGTGGAGCTGGGGATACAGTGTTGAGGGTCATCCCCACTGGTATAATGATTAAAGCAACAGTAAGATGAAAATTCCGAGTGAGCTTCCGCCGTGGCAGCCATTGAGGAGCAGCCTACCCGGTGGCGTGCGCCTCAACAAGGGGTCACAAGGTGACCAAGAAAGTGAGCAAACCAAGGCATAGCCGCCACCGCAGGGGCCTCACTGAGCACACGAAGTTCGTGTGGGACATGATCCGGGAGGTGTGCGGCTTTGCCCCCTACGAGCGGTGCGCCATGGAGCTGCTCAAGGTCTCCAAGGACAAGCGGGCCCTGATGTTCATCAAGAAAAGGGTGTGGACACACATCCACACCAAGAGGAAGCAGGAGGAGCTGAGCAATGTCCTTGCGGCCGTGAAGAAGGCAGCAGCCAAGAAGGACTGGCCCCCTGCCCGCCCTCCATCCCATAAAGCCTTTTCAGAAAGGGGCTCCTGTGCTGGCGTAGGGGGGAGATCACATCTGGCTTATTATCTACTTGAGACCCCTTCCTGGGGCACAGTGGGGAGCACAGAAGGAAGCAACAGACAGTACTGGAAATATTATTTAATCATAATTAAACAGTTCATATGCACCAAAAAAAAAAAAAAAAAAATACAAGGGAAAAGATGCATATTTTTTTTAAAAAAAGCAAATTAAAAAACACACAAACCGATGAAGCCTGCCTGAACACACGGAAGACCATTCAGAGGGCAAGAGGAAGAAGAGTAAGTGAATAAAAGAGGCCGAGGTGGTCTGAACGTAGGCAAAGAATTTAGAAATGGCAGAGTAATGGAAACCAAGATTTCTAATCAGACTGACTACTCATTGGTGTCAAACTCAGAGCTCAAGTAGGAGAGAGAGATTTGGGAGGGCAGCGGCTGACCCGGGCATTAGGAAGTAATTTACGATGCAGGGACAATTCTGAGGAGTATGCTCTAAGTGGAAACCTGGAAGCTGCCTACATACAGGTAAAAATTAAAGAAATACAAGAGGGAGAGAACTGAAAGATGAAAGCAGAGAATCTCGAGAAGTAACCTCAAAACATATAAGAAGGTAGAAAAGCCCGAAAACTGTGAAAAAGCCACTAGGTTTGGTGAACAGGAAGTGGTGGTACTCTGAGAGCCACCAAACAGAATGGCTCATTTTTAAGTTGTACATTTGTGAATTACAAACCCGTGAATACATATATCATTTTTTGCGAAAGAGCCTATTCCACGTGGTGAGCTCAAACCCTTGAGAACTGAATTATCAAAACCACTACTGAATGGAACAAAGGTCAGGTGATGGAAAAAATCAGGACATGGGTATGCTTGATTCTAGCAGTGAACCACAAGTCTCATTAGATAGGGTGGCCTCAAAAATGCTCAGCTAGATGCTCAATAAAAAACTAGACACGTTTTCCCCACCAAGCATCTATTCCGCTGGTGCCCACAACCTCGGAGTTAATACTCGCTTCCTGAGGAACACCGTTCCCATCAAAACACGGCTCAGGAGAACAGACTGTTTTACACCCAGAGTCTTACATTTTCTTTTCTTTCACGGGTAAGATATTAAATTTACTATTTAAAGGAAGGTTTCAGAGGCCACTGCAAAGATCCGAACTTGCCGTCGTTGCGTCTCTGCTTGATCTGACCGTTTACCATGATGGCCACGTGTGTTGGTAATGGGTGGCAGCTGGGGGTCTGTCCCCGGCTGCGGCTGGAGGCCGGGGAGGGGAGGTGGATGACGTCAGTCGCCGGGCTGCGTAACTGACGCACGCGAACAGTTGCCATCAAATTCCTCTACAGCCACGCGCACATTGCAAACATACGGGAAGAAGCAGCTCCCAAAACCCACCGTGCAGCTGGGTGTAGTCTACGATTCATCCCTGCTCTATTCTCTATTTCTGTTCTTTGCCACGAGCAGTGGGGTTATGCAGCTGCTTTCCAGACAGGGCTCAACAAAGCTTTCTTTCCTTTAATGCCAAGGCAGCTACATTCAACCGGGCAGGAGAGAGAATTCCAACCTCCAGAGCCAAAAGGTGAGGCTGAAGGAATTCCATGGCTTTTAACTTCTGGAATCTGTGATGGCGCCAAGTTACAAACTGCAGGCACGATCACACCTAGTTGATTTTCAGACTGCGTTCCATTTCTCACTTCTAAGTCGTCTTCACTGAAACCTAAAAGCTTTTCTGTGGGTTGGATGGTAAACATTTGTCATCTGGGGACATAAGTTGATTTTCTCACACTCGAAAAACTGCTGTCTGAAGTAGGCTGTGGGCCACTCAGAAATTGATCGCTACAGTCTCATCTAAAGGTACAAACAGAACAGCTTTACTGAAACCCAAAGCAAAAGTTCTGAATTCTAATAGGCTTTGTCCATATGGTTAATATTTGATTCTCTCCGTGCTCACTGCTGGTCCTTTACGTAGGTACCACATCTGCTTAAGAGTTAAAACAGGTGTCCTCCCCAGCCATAAACAAGATTTTCAGAGGCGATTCTGGGACCCCTGTGTGGGCTCTGTGTAATAGAAACAGAGCGCTGAGCACCACTGAAACTTCAGTTCAAAGGCTAGATGTATCAAACATAAAGATTTCCAAGGGTGCAGACTCTTAAGAACATCAGTGAGAAAGAGAATAACAAAGTAATAAGAGGCAAAGGGTTCTATAACATTCAGTCCCCGCTTCGTGATTAGTGTGACTTGATCTGTCTTCACATGGTGCTGGTTTACATTTAGAGTGTAACTGGCTAAGAATAAACCTCAAAATCCTAGATTGTCTAAAGTAGCAATGCAGCCTTCACTTCAAATCACACATCATTTCTGACATAAAAAAGCAGCAGTTGAGTGCGTGAGAGGACTTTTCCTCCAGAAGTGTCGGCTCTGATCTCACAATGTCATCACTCAAATTCCAGGCCAGAATTACATAGAAATCCTCCCAGCACCTTCTGGACCTCCTGGCCTCTTGGTCCTAAACTCATATACCCTGTGTGGCAGACAGATCAATGATGCCCATATCCTAAACTCTGGAACCCATGACTACATGAGAGAAGGGGAATAAGGCTGCTAACCAACTGACCGTAAAAGAAGGAGGCTCTTTTAGTTTAGACTCTTGTAGTTTCGTGTGGGCCCAACGTATCTACAACCGCCCTTCACAGCGGAGGAGTAAGCAGTGATGGAATCAGGGCCAGAGGGATGCTATTCTGCTGGGTTGAAAGATGGAGGAAGAGGGTTGCAAGCTGAGGAGCGTGTAGCCTCTAGAAGCCGGGAAAAGAGGAAACATCTCTAGAGCATCCAGAAAGGAAAGCCAATGTCCTGATGATGACTCCTTGATTTTAGTCCACCCATGTTGGGCTTCTGATCTCTAGAACTGTAAAATGGCAAATTGGTGTCATTTTAAGCCACTAAGTGTGTAATAATTTGTTACAGCAGCAACAGAAAACTGATACACGCTGTTGGGAAGCGGAGCCGGCTTCATCTCAGTAACTCTGCTTTAACTCTAAGACAGAACCTGGGTTCCTTTGGCAATAAAACCTATTCATTTACTTTTTTCTAGTTAAACTCCGACATCCTGCTAATCCTCAGAAAGGATGCTATAAAATAGCACGGCGTCTTCTAAATTTGTGTGTGTGGGAAGAGGGGTGGGGGTGGAAGGGAGGTACAGCTGGAGAAGCTAATCTTTCTTTTTTTTCTCCCATTTGTCCTGCAGAGGAATGTAGCGCTGTTGTTAGAAACGCAATACTTTTCTAGCAGACCTGCATTAAAGTGATTTTAAAATCTGCCTTTTCAGTTTCCCAGCTCTTTTTTCATCAAAACATCCCTGTGTGCTTTGAATGTTTGGATAATCTTCTGAGATAATCTAAATCTAGAGAATTTTAGCTCTCGAATCACGCAGAGTTTTGTACTATGCTCTCAACATGATTTAGGTAGGATTTGATAATATTTAACACAGCACAATAGCAAACAGTCCTGAATTAGAAGGTGGGTAATTTAATTAGAGTGCTAAGACTTGGAATAGCTGATGTAAGAACATTAATAGATTTATACACAATTGTACATGGTTTTTTTTTTTCATTGTTACTCATATGCCAGTTTTGCTTTAATTAGCAAAAAAAATAGCAAGAGGTATTCTGAGTCAATTAATAGTCCTATGGACCAAGGACCAAGGACTATATAAATCTTATATAAAGATTTTTCAGGATCCCCTCAGAGTGAGGACATAACTAAACTTCATGCTTAGAGGTGAATGAGGATGTGTGAGGCCCCATTTCAATCTCTTTGTCCCAAATAACCAGAAAATCTGATTTCTCTACCAAGGAACAAATAATGAGTCATCAGACACAATGAGTGGTGAGAACCCCCAAATCATCAGGAGCACATGGCAGCAGAAGGGACAGTTTGACTGACCGAGTAAGATTAAAAACAGACCAGGAACACTTACCCTCACGTCTCCGTTCACAGTTTTCGGCGTGTGGTTGAATGCGTGTGCGGGATCCTTGTTGTAGACTTTGAGGAGCGACCTGTCCTGAATGTTCCTAGAATCAAAAACATCGATAACTATGGCAGACGAAAGTAGCCTTACTTTGGCCATTTTCTTTGTTTGCCCATAAGAATTGGGTAAAAGATGGCAGCAGACAATCCAACTGTCGTCCACGGTCAACCAGACAAAAAGTTCTTTTACCACAGAATAGGCAAAAATAAATATGGAGAAGAAAAATGACTTCGGCTTTCCATTTTTTTGTTTGTTTCTCAGGTATTATCTTTCCGTGTGGTTCTCCACCCACAGATAGCGGGCGGCATGAATTTTCTTTCAAGATTCTGAGCAAGGAAAGGTAACACTTTAAGAAACAATAAAGCTCCAATAGCTATAATATGTTCAAAGAGATTTGGTTAATATTTAAATATTTAATTGTTTACTTTACCCGAACACCTGGTTTTCTGCTTATCTCGTGAACGCATACAAATGAAAAGTGCTTTTTATCCCCGCTTCGAACAGTTTCAGCAAGAGAAAGAACATCTATTTGAAGTCCAGGGGAAAAAAAGTACCACAAAGACCAACACTAGTATCTTTACAGTGCCTTTTTTTTCCTTCCATAGTGAGCTTTTAAAAATACTTTTCTGCATACGAGCTGAATCACTGAACGTGCAGGGCATTTAGAAGGAGATAAATTCTTCCTCTCGTCTGTCTGTCTCTCCTCCTGAACCCAGCATTGAGCACCGGGGAGTCAGGCACAGCGCAGCAAAGAACAGACGTCCCGCGTCTTGCTCAATGCCTACGTTAGAATCGTTTAAGAGCATGTGAATGTATACAAAGACCTTCTCCCGCCACTGGCAGCTTCCATCAGCAGACGAGCCAGCACCCAAGGTGCTTTCGGCCCCGTCTACACTTCCAACGCCGGTGCGGTGAGCTCAGGGAAACGTGCTCAGGAAGCCGCATACCTTTCCTCCAGGTGTAGCCGCACGTTTCATGGGCTGATCGCAATCACTGGGATTATTGGGTTATGTTTTTGTTTTAAACGAAGCGGAAGATTCTTGGACTAGTCTTACTTCCCTTCTTTAAATATCCGTCGGTAATCGCTTTGAAGCAATGACTAGCCCAAGCTTGCACGGCTGCTCCGGATGTCAGGTAGCTCATGAGAAGCTGGCTTAGGGGCGAGTGTGCAGGCCTTATTATTTGAAGAGATCACAAAGGGGATAGTTCACACACAGAAGGTAAGAATGTGGGGATTCACTAAAGAAATTTGGTCTGTGGGTTGAGGGAAAAGTCACAGTTACGATGTGAAGAAACTGAAAAGAGTACTTGAGCCACACACACACACACACAAAAACCTTAGTGTGATTCTAAAGGTGTTGAAAATACATGAGGTTGGTTTATGATTAATTTAGAAATATGTTTGTCCAAGATGAACCAAGAGTAAGGGCCCAGATTGCATTTACTACGGCAACATTTATGAACCTGAACTCTCTGTAGCATTTCTCTAAGGAAAACATGGAGAACCTAGAACCATAACTAAATAGCCAAATGTTTAACACATACAGTCTCACTTCAGAAATATTGAAGGGTGTGAAATGAAATTTGTCTCTGGGTTTGGATGAAAGCCACTGTCTTCAGTTAAAAATCTACATGGTACTTTTTGGTGGGGAGGGAAGGCCCTATATAATGGTGATGGTGAGAACTTATTCTCCCATTCAAATAAAATAAATTGGGGCATTTCACGCATCGAAGCAAGGAAATAGAATAAATCTTTGGAAGAGACATACACGTGATTATGTAACATAAACATTATACTCGCCACCAAATAAAAACATTCTCTACTTAAATTTTTTTAGAACCATTTTTATGTGAATCAGAAACACTGAAAAGTAAAATTCTAGATGAATTTATAAATCAGTGACTTCCCACTTAAGTATTTTAAATGAGATTTTTAAAAAATCAGGCTATCAGTAGTTACTGCAGCATAAGTTTAGACAAGATCATCACTTTATATTATGAAGCAAATATAAACATATTATCTGTAAATCCCGATGTTAAAAGTGATTACTTCTGTCAAGCACTGTTTTCATCTATATAACCAAACTGCATTAAAGAAGATCGTCACAGTTTGGAAGTTTGGGGAACCTTTCCTTTGTGTCCTCCCTCCTATTTCTCTGTGACTACTTAAGGACACTCCCAAAGAATGCATAAAGGAGGCAGTAATAATACTTCAAGATCTGGGAAAGGCTCTAGAGTATTGTGACTCATCGTAATATAAAAATTCTTGCATGGGCTACGAGACAGTGGGGTCCAATTATTCGTAATAATCTCATCATCCTTGAGCTCCATAATCGAAAGTGGCTTTGCCTAGTTTCATGCTTATTTATTATTACCTTATCCGTCAATTCCTCTAACTGCAAAATGCAGAAATTCAAGAAGAGTTGTAAAAACACTACATGGGGATTATATTACCGCAAACATACTCTTTAAATATAACATTGATTGCCTCATGTTTATGCTTTGTAAATTCCTTTTTTTGTGTGTGACAGCATGCTTAATAATTCATTTCAAAAAACAAACTTGAATTTTCTAATACCCATGAATATTTAAACACATTTTTTAAAAGCAGGAACGTTGTGCAACAGATGTAGCACCTCTACCTTAGGGCATGTGTCAAATTTTGAAAGCCCTAAATTACTCATATGTGCCTAAATATGTCAAATGTGATCATTGTTAGATATTCGTTTATATTAGGCACTAGAGGCATATTTTTAAAAAGTAGTTTCTACTAATTCCATAATGGAGAAACAGGCCAGCCTGCTATCCCCATAGGGCGAGAGCCCAGAAATTCAAGTTGTGGCCCAGATGAGATGGGGAAGGAATAAAAAATTCTTGACCAAGAATGTGGACAGGAAGGCTTGGGGCTTGGTAATGAACTGGCCGTGCGATCCCAAATAAATCCCTTAACTTTTATGTATGTGACTGTCTGGTTCCATCAAACAGAAAGTTTGGATTCGTCACTAAATAATTTTTTTAAGTTCTAAAATATTTAGAGGCTATACTAGCAACTGCTTGTTGGTGCTGTTTAACTCTTATTTCTTGGGCTGTTTGCCTGAGACAGATCAGACGCTCTATACACAGCCCCACTACGGTGGATAAAGACTCATTTATTTCCATGCCATCTGCAATAGCAAGAGTCCACATAGCCTCACTTGAGAGCACACTCTACTGGGAGCCCCAGAGAAAGCCCACCTGGAAAGTGAGCTCCTTTGGTGAAGGCCAACTGTTTAAGAACAAGTGAAAAGGGAGCCTATTTCTCAGCCTCCTTTCTTGGGGAAATCATGGTGTCCACTGCTTTTATTCTAACTTGCTCATGTAAAGAATGACTCAGTGGGATCATCCCTAAAATGCCCGTAGGCTCTGCCTCTGAGGGGAAGAGCCCATGAGAAGGAGCCGGGAAAGTTCCCGTGGTAAGTGGTGACTTCAGCTTTTAGGATATTGAGCCAGTCTCTATACCTGGGCCTTAGTTTCCACGAGTCTTAGATAAACAGTGGACTGGACGATTTCCTATGTTCTTTTCAGATGCAACATGCAAAGAACTGTGTGGGAAAAATCTCTCCTCATCTTGGTAAACTACACCTGATTAGCGAATAATAGAGTGAACTATAGAAAACCAGATAATGAATTCACACCTGGATGAGAGAGGCCTGCCAGTCAGCGTAATAGCAATGCTTTCTTCACTGGGCCATGGAGAGATCAGGGCTCCGTATAAACAGTGGCAATGTTAAATGCAGCACGGCGGACACACACACGCCAAGCACACACACACACACACACACACACACAGAGCACAATTACTCACCTGACATCATTTAATTCATAATAGACGTTTCTGCTTTCATCTTTGATGTAAATGGCGACACTGGGTGACTCCAGCATTTTCATGGTGAGCTGCTGTGGAAAGGCACTTACGAAGAGAGCACGGATTGTGTCTGCACTTGTGATTTCATTCGGCATCCTGAGCTGCTTGGTTTCATCTCCATACTGGAGATACAGAACCCCTGCAAACAAAACGAACACGGTGATCAGTCACAGACCAAGTCTCACAGGACATGCAGCACGAGGCACGTCGCTCTATCCTACTACACGCGGAGATGTTCAGGACAAGCTTGGAAAGCACGTAACGGGACATGTATGTTTGGAATTTCCAAGAAATGCATTGTCTGGTTATTTCATAAGTATTTTATTCTTTGGAGTCCAGGCAAGTATTAAAAGTGGCTAATTTTCAACTTTTTTTTTGAATCAACAGGACAAGAAGCTAACCTCTGGTAACCTGAAGCAAAAGCCAGCACTTAATTTCCCTGAAAGGTATATTTAGGAATTTTACCCCATAGGGTGATTTTTTCCCCTGCGTCTTTCACTAACAAAAAGCACATTCATTATAGCCATGTGTGAGGTACGTAGTTTAATAAGTCTTTATGGTCCACCCAGAAACATTTTAAGTGGCAATGCTACAATATTTCTGTGGTCTAACACATATTTATTGAATGTTTATATCACATACAACTACCCATAAGAAAAGAACCTGACACCCAATGTCTCAGAAAGAAAGTGACACAAAGCCAGTGACACAAAGGAAAACACAAGCACAGGATCCTAGGATTTCAGAGTTCCAGAGGGCACGTGGCTCCCAACGAACCATGAGGCCTCCAGGAGCCCATGTTCCTGTGGAGTGTCGTTTCTTCCCAGACCAAGTCTGGGCTTTGCCATGTGACTCGCTCAGGCCAATGGGACATTATCAGGTGCGATGCAAAATGGGGGCTTGATAAGTGCTTGCACACTCGTGATTACACTACTGGTGAGCGTGATCGTGGGTTCTCCTTCACAGAACCAAGCTTTTGTGGAGTCCAACCAAGCAACATGGGAAGGCCACATTGAGAAGAATGGAAGCCCTGACTGATGGCTCCCATCAAACACCCATTCTACAGCCAGGACTACTGGCCAGTCGTGAGGGTGAGCCGTCTTTGCAGGGGGTACCTCCAGCCCCAGATGAACTGCCCGGGCTGATGCCACATGGAACAGAAACGACATACCCCCTCTCCAGGCCCTTCCCAAATTGCAGAATCATAAGCAAAAAAATAATTGGTTGTTTTAAGTCACTATGTTTAGGATCATTTGTCATTCAGAAATGGATAATGGAAATGGGGTGTTGACGATCCTGACCTTTGATCTGAATCCTATTTCTGGTGAGAACCTGTTGAGGGGGGACTACTACCACTGAAGTTATCTTTGGCAGGAGAGACTTAAAAGAGAATAAAATATGACTTCTGGTTAAACATGGCAGTTAATGTGACAAATTTATCTCTATCTCTCCCTGAAATCCCATTAAAATGACAACGAAGAATAAAAACGTGTAAATTAAAGAATTAAGGGGATGAGAGAGGACACAATGGCAGACCAAAGAAAGCTGACACCTAGGTCTTCAAGGAGACAGCTCCACATAAAACGTGCACGGCCAGGGACGCTCAGGCAGTGAGGCAGACCCTTTGAAGGCAGGAATGCAGAGTGAGTAGACAGCATGAGGCCTGATAGAACCTTCTGTTTTTTTGGGTTTTTTTGTTTGTTTTTTTTTTAAACGGCACAGCAGCCTACCCACATTTCCCTTACCATCCCACTCAGCTTAGTGACTCCCTGTATCCACAGAAGAAAACTGAAGAGGTTGAGCCAACATACAGGATTCTGTTCACCTGGTATAGGGGAGCATGGGCGAGAGCTCCCCCCTGACAGAATTCTGGCAAAGGGCTGACATCTCAGTCAGGAAACTGGAGGGATCCCTCTAAGAAAGCTGACTGGCCTATGAGAAGAGACCAACAGATTTTAGAGGGTAATTGTTTAGGTTCTGTCTGTCAAGCACGTTGATAAGCAGACTGGCCCTTAGGTAAAAGCGTCCCATTAGTACATCCAAGCATCATTCATACGTTAACAGACCACCCAGGATTAACAGATATTTCTAACATGAGCCTCTAACATGAAAGAAAAGACCAAAATAAACAGAAAACAAACTCAGAAAAGATAAGACAATCTAAGCAAAGAGGACTATCTGGAGAGCAAGAGAGAGGTCTGGGTACCATGAGAGCAGAAATTAAAAATTCAGTGAAGAAAGAGTTGCTCAAACCTCTGCAAGTAGAGTAAAAAAGACAAATGGGAAGAGGATGAAAACCAACAAGAACAATAGAGAGTTACCTCAGAGCGGCCCGATACCTAATAATGGAGATCTGAGTAAAAAGAGATGAGGAAAAGAGATTTCTTTTACAAAAAGTATCGTAAAAAAAATCCACCCCCCGCCCCCCAAAAAAACCTGAAGGATATGAGATTGGAGATTAAAAATGTTTCACGAAGCACTCAACACACTCAAGCTTGTCACTGAGCCGTTCCAGAAGGCGGAGGTTCCCATGACATCCCCGAGGGCGGAGGAAAGTCACCAAGGAAGGAGCAGGAGTCCAAAGGCATTAGCTTTCTCAACAGCAGCCCAGAAACCAAAGACGATGGAGAAACAGTCTCGAGAATCTGGGAGGAAATACTTTCGATCTAGGTTTGCATCCTTCCAAACCATCAATCAGTTGGGTATTTGTGAAAGTCAGCAGGGCCTTTCCCAACCACCTCGTCCATGATTTCAGCTCCCATTCTCCCTAATAGTTCCTATTCCCATCCCTGCTTCATTTCTGTTCCTCAGCGTTTTTCACTATATAGCATAATTCATATTTTAACTATTGTTAGTGTTGACTGCCAGTCTCTCCCTTTAAAATGTAACCTTCAGGAAGTCGGGAGTATACTTAAACCTTTTTCATTTTTCTGTTGTTCACCAAAGTGTCCTTAAGTGCCCATGATACGACCTGTTACGTAGTAGGTTCCCAGTAAATATTTGTTGCATGAATGAATGATTTACATATTTATTGGTCATCCAGAAGGAATGTTCACTTGGGGTCTACCTAAACTGTAAGAATTTTGGCTACACGGTGTAAACAGCTTAGTAATCTCGTCTCTGCCTTATATACACATGAGAACTACATCCCGAAGTGGATGTTTCCTTGACTGGAGTAGTCAGTTCTTTTGCACTGAGCATAAGCAGCTCAGCTTCTCTCTGCCCATCACAGTTTTGATCCTCAGCTTCTTCAGGGAGCTAGTTTTCCAGAATATTCATGCTGTTACACATTCCTCAGAGTACAGAAAAAAATTTGCAAGCCTGTCCAATCACAGATCGTGTGATGTTTTCGCCCGAAACGGCAGATGTGGTGACTGTCCCATGTGATTGCTAATGCCATATCAAAAAGCCAAACCACTCTTGAGGTCCTAACCATGCCTGGGTGAGGCCCCGGCCGAGGGGCCACTTATGGCCACACTACAGTCACATGTCATGGCCTCACTCCCCCAAAGAGCCTGGTTTTCATTCCCACATCTGCATTCTGTACGTGTGTGTGCTTGAAATAGAATTTGTAGGCTCTGAGTGAAAAAAAAAAAAAAAGAAAAATTGGGCCTAAACTAAGGTTACCTCAGGGTCTGGCTGGTGCAGCTGCCAGCTGGGTACACAAGTCTAGTTACAGACCATGAAAACCCGGAAAGAATGGGAAAAATCCCTTTACAAATAGGGAATAGTCTTTTTACACTCGATTCAGTTTGCTTTCTCAATTCAGGAAAGGTATTTCGAAATGCTTAAACTCCGAAGGAATTCTCTTAATATACGACGGCATTTTATTGGCACAGTGATGAGAGAGTTCGTGATGGCTGCTCCAGATTCACAGAGGAAGTCTGAAGGACTTTGGATCATAAACTCCCTTTTTATGAAGAAGGCAAGAGGACAGGGAAATGCATTCGTGGGATGTCTGCTATGTGTCAGAAACGGCACGCGTGTACAGCAGGTCCTTGAACAATGTCGTTCCGTTAAAACGCTGATGAGATGCCCTAGGAACTGAACTCTTGCGAATATCAATTATCCTATGGTGAAACTAGTTTCCTTATACATCGTTTCGCTTAAAGTTGCAGAACCTATGAACACCGTTAAGTGTGGATTTACTGTATTCCATTTAATCAGCACGGCATTTCTTGCCAGGTCAGTATGATGGCCCCATTTCACAGACTGGGAAAAGGAAGCTCAGAGGGTCTCAGTGACCTGCCTGAAGTCATAGCTAGTAAATGGCTTAACTAATTTATATGTCCAATTCTATCCATCCGCAGAAACCACTGTAAACAATACTATAAACTTCAAAATGGAGCCGGAGCTGCCATGCCAGAGGAACTAACTGCCTTGCGTGTCTAATACCTTAACTCTTGGAATGTTAAAAAAACAGGGCAAAATGACCTTTGGACTGGAACTAGGGTAACACTGTCTCAAAGAAACGTTTGCAAAGATAACAAGAAAGCAGTTATTATGATTACTGAACTGAAAACTGAAAACAATGTTTGGAATTAACATCACTATGTCGTATTAGCTGCACCAACAGAAATGCCTCCTTTTTCTGATGTAATTCATCCCCTTCCCTTTCTCATAAATACCCACTGCTTTTGTCTCCTAGTCAGAACATTATTTGGGTTTCTGCCTCAATTAACGATTTCAGAATAGCTATTCTTCTTAATCTCAAATAAACACTTGTTTGCCCCTGACATTGAAGGGCCTTTTTATTTTTAGGTTATCATCAGGATCTCTCCCTTTAGGCATATGGCCTCTGAATCTCTGCATTTAGCCACATCCATCTCCTCCAACCTTCATCTCCTGACAGGCTTAGCTGTCCTCACACTTTCCCCTGATAATCTGCTTGAAGAAGTTGAGACAGGATGGGGACAACTGGGAACAGAGATTCCCGTCTTTAAGACAACGGAAGGAAACGCTGACGCAGGGTTAGAAACCACACCCGAGCTGCGGGGAACAGGGAAGGCACAAAGTTCTGAAAGAAAAGGCTTCGAAATGAACCTCACTGCACCTGGCGCCCTCCTGAGAAGCCTGAACACTCGAAGTTCCTTCCACTCCAATGGCTGGCTCTGCAGAGGCAACGTGCATTTTTCACCAAGAACCCCTGGTCACAGTTTTACAAAAAAACAAAGTGCACTTGGCAGGTCACACTTGTAGCACACAGCCTCATAAATCTTTTGAATCTCAGAAATCGGTTCCAGAATGTGGGGCATCTTCTAAAACATTCTTTATCTTAATATGGCATGCAAAGATTTTCACAGTGTGACCTTGCTGTGGACTAAATATTTCCGTTCCTCCAAAATTCGTTTAAATTCTGATGTGGTGGTATTTGGAGGTGCGACCCTGGGAGGTAATTGGTCATCACAGTGGAGCCCCTGTGATGGATTGGTGTTCTTATAAGAGACCCAGAGAGCTTGCTTCTTCTCTCTAATCTCTGTCATGTAAGATGTGACCAGAAGATGGCCATCTGCAAACAAAGAAGCGGGCTCTCCCCAGATGCCAGCTCTCCTGGCACCTTGATGCTGAACTTCACGGCCTCTGGAACTATGTGAAGTAGGTTGTTGTTTAAGATGCCCAGTCTATGGTCATTTGCTATAGCGGCCCAAATGGTCTTATACAGAACCCAACCTCCTATACCTGCCTCCTTCCTGTAGTTGCACTGTAGTTGTACTGGATTTCTTGCTGCTCTGTGAACTTACCATGCACATCCACGCTCCACACTGTGCCACTGGCTCGGGTGGCTTCCCACCACTTTTTTGCTTGGCACCCACAGTACCCCCTCTGAGCGATCTTCCCCTACTACTTCTTCATCATTTTTCCATTAAGATTTGAGGAATTAATTTTTCTCACATGTGTGCTTACTATGTTGTGTTTTATTAAAATTGCAAGCATGGCTTTTAATTCTGCATTATGATCAGTTGTATTCATCGGATGGTAATATATAGTAGAGTGTTGGGCACAGAGTAGATGCGCAAATACATTTTTGTTGAAATGAATTCAATTCTCCCTGTAATGCAGCCAAGTTAATATGATGTATGCTGGCCTTCTGGGATGCCTTCTACGATTTCCCCTAAATGGCATTTTCTGTAGGCAGATGATGGTGATGATTCCAAATGACCTAAATTCCTCAGTTTCTCTAAATCTAATGTAAGATTATGTAAATCAATATTTGCATTACAACTATGGCATATGGTTAATGCTTTAAAAATATAAAGAGCTCTTACAGTACTTTCTGGTGGCAATGAACAGTTTTCAAGTTAATAAGAAAAACATAAATATTAAAATAATAAGATAGCTTTTTACACCTATGAAATTGGCAAATGTTTTTACAATAAAATATACAGTGCTGACAAGGGTTGGGAAAATGACTTCTCTCACATACCATTGTTGGGAAAGTAAATTGATACCATTTCTCCAAAGGGCTATTTGTCAATATGTGTCAAAATCTCCCCAAATATACATATGGTTCGAGCCAATAGTTCTAATTCTACACATTATGCACGAAGATCTGCTTACTAGGAAGCTCAATAAAGCATCATTTATAAGAATCATATGGGGGACTAAATATTAGGGGGTTCATTTAATAAATCAATTCATTTAATAAACCTATTCATTGGAACACTGCATTGTTTTTAAAAGGAATTCTAAAAGAATGTAGCAATGAGAAAAAAATATTTTGTTAAGCGACAAAGTATATTATGAACTAGAAAGGGACTAGAGCTTTAAAAAATTAATTAATCATCTTGATGGCAGTGATAGATCCAGGTTTTGTGGGGCCTGAAGCTTATTCGGTTTTGAGGGACCTCTTTAAAAATCAAAACGCAAAGTTAGAAACATAATTTCAATATGAAAGTTCATTATTCATTTATAGGGGTCTGAACTTTGGTTTTATCAAGTAAAAGTGATAATACCATCAAAGTAAGCACCCCAAGGTATTTCCAAAAAAAAAAATTAAAAGAAAAAGAAAAAAAGCCTTGATAAAATCTGTTGAGGACTTCTGAAATTCAAGCTGTGCTGAATGCCAAAGCTGCTGATTTGCTGATTTCTGGTGCTGTGATCCTATTCATCCTAATGAGTCTTGCTGCCCTTTTATGTGGATAGTTAGAGACTTATTTGTGAGGAAACTATAATGCAAGGTCACTACAGAACTTGCAGCAACCTCAACCGAGTCAATAATTTAGTCCTAAACGTTACTCGACAACTAAGGCAGAAAAAATTATAAGACGATGCTGTGAGAAATACTATAACTGATGTGGGTATACTACAACTGTAAGTGAATTCTTTCTTACACTTAAGGTGAAATGTCAGTTAGATGAAGCATTGCAATATGAACTCATTTTATAAGGCTATTAGAAAAGTAGAAGAAGGAAGGACTTCAAATTTAAATGCAAACCCCTAAATAAAATATTAGTAAGGCAAATCTAGCAATGCATAAAAGAATACATCATGACAAGAAGAGTTTATCTCAGGAATGCAAGGATAGTTCAACACTAGAAAGTCTAGTCCCAATACATTCTGCAATAAGAGAAACTATACAATAATTTTGATAATGTCAGAAAAATGTTATGAAAAATCCAAAACACATTTCATAATTTTAAAAAACCCCAATAATTTAAGAATGAAAGAGAACGTTCTTAACTTAATGAAAGGAATCCATCAGAACTCTCAAACGAGCATAATGTTCAATGATGAAACATTAGAATTATTCTCCTTAAACTCAGAATTTTTGCTATTGTTGCACCTAAAGTCCTGGCTAACACAGTTAATACATGAAAAAAAAAATAAAATAAAAGGCATATGGATTAGAAGGGATAATCAAAACAGTGATTATTGTCCCATGATATAACAGAGAATTCAAGGAAACCTGCAGACACACACTTCATTAGAACTAATAAAGATTAATATGACTGAATGATATAAAATCAATATATAGAATCAACAGCAACCCCAAATACTAGAAAAAAAATTAGAGAATACAGTTTAATAAAAATATACCGCTTATAACAACAATATGGAAAATTCTGAAGAACAACAGTAAGAGGAAGTGCTTGCTCTAACGAATATCAACACGATTTTAAAAATGTGGGCTTGACAAATGGATAGAATAAGTAGCACTATGGAGCGAAATAGAGAGCCTAGAAAAGAACATGGGTTTTATGAAAGCTGGATGTTTGACAGAAGTGGTGGTACGAATCCTTGGAAAAATGTTCAGTAACAAGACAAACCACAGTTGGAGAGAAGAAGTTTACAGCTCACGTACTCTATCAAGGATTAGTGTTGAGAATATTTAAAGAATCTTTATAAATCAATAAGAAAATAAAAATGGGCAATAATTGAAAACGGATATAAATAGGTAACTCATAGAGGAAGAAACCTCGGCAGCCAATAAACATTAAAATGCCCAACCTCACTAGTAATTAAAATGGAAACATTGGCATCCTATTTTATACCCATCAGATAGGCAAAAGTCAGTAAATCTAATAACCTCAAATATTAGTGAGATCACTAGGAAAATGGAGTCTGTTACTCATTGCTGGTGAGAGTGTAAATTCACACAATCACTTTGGGATACCTGATAATGCTGAAGATGTGCATCTCATAACCCAGCTACTTCTTTTAAATTATCCATCCCAGATAAAAACCTCATGTGCAGGTCCTTGTTCCAGGATGCTCACTGCAGCATCATTTCTCATTGAGTTGTTCCCAGTGGCTTATTCATGTAATGGAATAGTAAACAGCAGTTAAAATGAATGAAGTAGAACCACATCAATCAATCTGGATAAATCTCAAACACGAAAGTCAAGTGAACATAGAAACTTACAAAAAGATGCATGCAGTATGATCCCATTTACATGAATCGTTATAACACACAAGACAGTAATATATATTGTTTACGAATACAACAAATATAGTAGAACCACCAACATTTACATGGCAATTATACCCTCCAACGTCAGCATGTGGTTAGCTCTGGGAAAGAAAAGAGATAGGGCTTTACAAAATTTTATTTTTTAAAAATGTAAGAGGCCCAAAGCAATTGTAGAAACATAATTTTCTGTTTAAAATTTGACAACTTACATAGCACTTGCTAAGTGCCAGGCATTGATCTAAACCCCTTCCAGATATTAACTAATTTAATCTTCTTTCTGCAGTCACTACTATAATTACCCCCCATTTTCTGGATGAGGAATGCTGAGGCAAAAAGAAGTGGTTTGTGTGACTCGCCAGCTAATGATCTTAACCACTGTGCTTCGCTGCCTCTCAGGTGTTAAACAGATGCAAATATCTGCTTAATTTCAGCAATGTCTATTATATTGTTATGCTTTCTGTACTTTTTCTACTCAAAAAATTAAAGAATAAAGCATTTTTAAAGAAAGAATGTCAAAATAATACTGTCTAAATAACATCCCTTCCATAGAACATCCAGATCTGACCCAGGAGCTTAAAAACGTGGATGTAGTTATGGAAATTTGGAAGTTTTCCTTGGCTTCTGATTAAACAGTGGGTGTAGAAATTCTATAAAACAAAGCAAAGAGTAAAGGCCATGAAAGGAAGAATGAGATTTTCTTAAAGATAAGAACAAAAGCATAAAAGTATAATGATCTTGTTTCCAGAAAAAAAGCAATTGACCTTTATAAATTAAAAAAAGTCTCTAACCAACCCAATGAGGAGGTTATATATCCTGAATTTTCTTCCATCATACTGATTAGCAGATTTAGAAAGAGATTATAGATATTAGTGAGATATCAGTTAATCTGAAATTTAGTTTTTCTCTCTGCTAAATTATCAGTATTTTACAAATAATAATCAGTAATTATGATGAATACACTTTTATAAAAGTTTTCAGTATGAAATGCTTATTTTTATAAAATTTACATGGAGATTTTAAGAAACACACCAACATATAGTGTTATAAATTTTATCGTTCAAAAATTTTTTTATTTTTTTACTGTTAAGTGAAAATTACTCTGCTTGAAAAGGTACAACCTGTTTGGTCCTCAAGCCGGCGGTGGGGGAGACAAACGGAACGAGGTGTCCATAACATGGACTTCTTTTCTCCTTTGATAAATAAACCTCGGGATCAGCAAGAATTCCCAGAGGAAAGAAACTTTCAGGATAAATGGGAACAGCTGTGCTTTAATACTTTTACCCCACAGGTCATACTAGTGACAAAAAAATAAAAGCCATCCTTGATGATAAACATTGCAAATAAGTGTCAGTAGATCCACATCTATCTGTGGGATTCCATTTTGTAGGACAGCCTCTCTACTTTTTCAAGAACATGTTTAAAGACTAGTAAATGTGGGGCGCTTGGACCCCGAAGAGCCTTGCCCATTGGTGCAACTCTTCCCCCATCTTGCCTTTTCTCGCCCTCATTTCCGGGAGCCGTGTTGGTCTCCTTTCTCTGTACTCTGCCCTCTGCAGGCGGGCTCTTGTCCCCAGCAATTCCAGTCCTTGTCAGTCTGTGACTCTCATAAAACTCATCTACTCTCTAGCACCTCAGGGAAATATTTTTTGGGGAAACGACCATCAGTCTGTGAACAACTGGCCTTTGACACGCTAAGGACCAGAAGTGAACTCACTCAATCACAGAGCCCCCAAAGGGGAGTGCCTCAGGTCGATGGGTAACACTCCGGCCGTAGACAGCCATTGAGGGATACTTCCGGAACACTCAAATTTTACTTTTTGCCTTTTTTGTTCCTCCACGGAGAAGGCCATAAAGGGAAAGGTGGCCAACGGGGAGGGTGAGGCACACGCTGACCAGACGTTGCTCCCCTGGGCGGTTTTCTCTCAGCTTCTTAGGTGTCTGAGTGGGAGGCTCAGGACTTTTTCAGACAGTGGTGAGAAAGAGGGTGTGGGCAGTTAGAGAAATTCACATCTCAGTGGCCTTCACTTCAAAGCTCTTAAAAAGATAGACTTGCTGTATCTCTTATGTGACCCCCAAAACAAAATACCCTGATCTATCAAGCTCTCATAGGAACGATCGGCTTCCCTTAATGTCTGCGATTTGATTTGATGGAGATGCATGTGTATAGTCTCAATGGAAGAAGGGCCAAATTGTGCGATTGAAGAACGTGGCAAAGGGGACCCTGTCCCAGGTACTACGCTTCAGGGCCCCAGCCCCCACAATGCATGCACCCTAAGTATTGAGGGGTGACAAGGCATGGCTGTTTGCAGGGTGTGTGGGGGACGCTTGCTCCGGCAGGTTGGAGCTGAGAGGGGGGACCTTCTTCGTCTCCTGATCCGGCACAGAACTCAGTGAGAAGTTTTGTGAATTCTAAAATCAAAACTAGCTTTCTAGGTCGTTTTATAAAGGTATATTTCTCAAAGGATGAGGATAGAACATATTTTATCTAACAGTTTGTCAGCTTGATTTATAGCTTTAAAAATATTTAGACAGACGGTAGATGAGTCTGTGTGCTCTTGCCCCAGGCGGGCTTGCGTGTCACACAGAAAGATGAAGACGGTTTCTCGAACATTGATGTCAGTTCTAGAAATAGAACCTTCTTTGCCCCTTGTAGTCAAGCTGGTGTGATGATCATTCTATCAACAGGTGATTTTACGTCTATTTTTGAGTAATCCCGATGGAGGCTGCTACCTTAGCGTCTGCTACTTCTCCAGAGATTTGGTTACTTTATTTTTGGTTTTACGTTAGTGGGAAAGGCCAAGTCATGCTGGGTTGCTTCTAGTGTCTCCACATTTTATATACAGCTTCTGGTACTATTTAAATTTGAAATCTTTTCTACTACAATTACATGCTTACTATTCTGATTCCTCAGAGCTTTCCGTAGACTCTCCTGGGGCTGTTACTAAAGTTGCCCCTGCCATGGCAGGCCACAGCTGCCAAGTGGACACTCCCAAGCACATCTAGCCAGACTCCAGCCTGATGGGCAGTGACAGAAAGTGAGGCAGGGTGAGTCTGCTCCAAGGTTTGTCCCTGGCTTGCTGCCCACTCCCCTTCCCTGTCTTCCCTGCTGCTCCAGTATCACTTTTCCTGTGTCCTCGGGCCCATGCCAGGGGGTGTGGATCTTCTGGAAGCCTCTATGTTTCCTGTCTTTGCCCCTCTACACACCCTGCCCCTGCAGAGAAAACAGGAATGTCCTTCTTTCATCCTTGGCTACAAGAATAAAATCCCCAAGACAGCTATTGTCTGGGAGAATCAGAGAGATAGGATAAGTAAAGCACCCCAATTCTCTAAGGCCCGGGATGGGTACTCGAGATCACAGTTGTGTATGCAAGGGTGAGTGAGCAGGAGGGGAAAGAGAGTGGTGGTTGAGACTGCTCTGTTGGTCAATTGTTCTGAGCTAGGTCATTTGGTGGCATTTGTCCTGGTCTCCACCAGTGGGCTTTTACAAAGTTTTTGTAAGGCATGTCCTCATAAGCCATTTCTTGCTTTAAGATCAAGTGAGAAAAAGAGAGAGTTGCGGCTAGTGGATTTCAGGCACAGGAGGGTCACACGTGATCCGGCCGCAGTCTCTCCCCGACTGCCCAGCCTCCAGCACACAGGGACTCGAAGGAAGGGCTGGCTCTGGGGCGCTGGTTCCCACGACTTAAATCTCCAGGGCAGGACTTGACTAACTGAACTTTCCACTCTGCCCTCAAAAGACCCAGAAAGACTTTTTATTAGACCTTTACCTTCTGTTCCCCTCTGGCACTTTCTGAAGCAGCATTTGAGACATGTCACACATGGCGACTGCCTCCACCTCGTTTCTCTTTCAAGTTTCAGTGCTGCCTTTCAAGAGTAGCTTCTATTCTCAGCCATGCGATCACAATAAAGAGCAAATGTGTGAAGGTGGCCAATGTGTGGGAGCGGTGGGTGGGGCGGGACCTCAGTGACAATGTGCCCCTGCTCAGACCCATGTCGCCCAGCCTGCTCCATCACTGCCTGTAAGACACCACCCATAGCAACCTTTCTCCCCTTCTCACTTCATAGGTAGGAGTCCCCTCTGAATGCCTCAAGTTAAAAATAACAGTTGTCAGCATTCCCACTCAAAGCACTGGGAAAGAAGCAACAAGCACTCTACCGGCGTTATATGCTAAGGCATAAATCAGGCAAAGTTGTTGTCTTGGTGTCCCCATCAGAGATCGCACTGAACAAGCTGGGCAGCTATCCTGAGCTGGAAGAAACCTGGGGAAACAAGACTCACCCCAAGTGACTGTCACTCACAGGCATCTGTGCAACCTCTTGACTTCCTTCTGTAAGAGTAATCGAGCTGATAGATAAACATTATGCTCTATAATAAGCATAATAAAGGGAGAATAATAGACCATGTCCGTTTTCCACAGGACAAGTAATTCAACCTACACGGTGTACTTATGCAAGTTAAAACAACGAAAAGCAAAGCAGATTGAACTGTTATTTTGATCCTTAAATGAAAGCTTTAGGAATAGAGAAACGTTGATGAAACTCAGGGCTGTTTGATTTACAGAGCAGCAGCACCGCATTCACTTATGCAGAATTAGTACCGTAAAAGGTGGATTTCATTCATTTTAGAAGTGTGTATTGAGTACATGCAGGTGCTACACAGGAAACTCGGAGATCTTAGCTTCTACTGATGTACAATAGACAATAAACTCATAGACAAAAAATAAGTGTAAGAGTGTGCCAAGTAATAGGGAGGAAAATAAAGCAGGGTGTGGGGGGTAGACAGCATGGGGTGGGAGTGGGTGGAATGCTATTTTATTCACAGTGTTGGATGTCCTGCTGATAAGATATTTGAAAGAAGTGTGGGAGCAGGGCTTGAAAATATCTGGGGGAGGAACAATTAAGGGAGAGAGAATGGCAAGTTTCCTTGAGGCAGGAGCATTCCTGGTGTGTTTCAGGAACAGCAAAGGGCTAGTGCGTTTGGAGAAAGATTAGTGAGCGGGTGAAGGGGGTGAGGTGAGATGAGAAAGTCAGCAAGGGGCCAGACTGCGCAGGCTCTTGTACTCAAGATGAGATGAGAAGCCAACAGAAGATGATGAGCAGAGGTGTGACATATTTCCCAGGATGGCTTTGTTAACAGCTGACCATAGAAGGACAAGGACTAAATTCAGGGGACCCCAGGAACCTAAGGCAATAATCCAGGAGAGAGATTATGGCGGGGTGGACCTATGCAGAGTGCTAGAGATGATGAGAAACGGTTAGATCTCTGGATACAGTTTGAAAGTAGAGTGAATAGGATTTCCTGAGAGATGGGATATGAGGTAAGATCAAACGAGGAGTCAAGTCTAGCATGAGCAAGTGGCAGGATGGGAACGCAATGGCCTGAGATGGGGAAGAAACAGGGAGGAATAGATTTTGTAAGGGAGAATTAGAAGTTCATTTTTGGACCTGCTAAGGGTGAGATATCAAGTAGGTTTAATCTGAGATATTAATCTGGACTTCAGGGGGCGAGGTCCCAGATAGAGGAGTCATTGAGATGATCATGGACTGAATGTTTGTGCCCATCCCCAACTCATATGCTGAAATCTTAACTTCTGATGTGATGGCATTTGGAGGTGAGGTCTTTGGGAGGTGATTAGGCTTAGACGAGATCATGATTGGATTAATGCCTTTATAAGAACAGACAGCAGACAGTTTGCCCTCTTTATCTCTTCATGGGCACACACCAAGGAAGGACAGATGTGAGGACAGAGCAAGAAGATGGACATCTGCAAGCCAGGAAAAGAGGCTTCACCAGAACCCGACCAGGCTGACACTCTGATCTTGGATTTCCAGCATCTAGAACTATGAGAAATTCAATTTCCATGGTTTAAGTTACAGAGTTTATGGTATTTTGTTATGGCAGCCCACGTTAACCAATACACTCATGCAGGTGACATTTTGCACCATGGGAGTAGATCAGATCACCTAGGGTGCTGGTACAGTTAAGAACAAATGAGGGAAAAAGAAAAAGAAAAAACAGATGAGGCCTGGGGGCTGAGGTCGATGTTAATGGGTGAGAAAATGAGAAGGAACCAACGAAGGTGACTGAGGGGAGCAGCCAGAGAGGTAGGAAGAGAACTGAGAAGCAGAGGTGTCCAAGAAGCCAAGAGAAGTACGTGTCTTAATGACAGGGAGTAGTCTAGGGAGTCAAGAGATGGCAAGTCAAGCACAATGGGGCTGATTAACGTGGATGTCACGGCGACCTTGACCAGACCTGTTTCTATGGAGTGGTGGGATTGAAGTTCTGAACGAATGGGTTCAAAAGAAGCCATAGAAGGGAAACTGGGGACGGTGCTTACAGATAACTCTTTCAAGTCATTTTGTCATAACATGACAGTGGCTGCAAGGGGATTTGGTAAAATCTGGGGAGCTTAGGCTAAAGCATTGGGTAATCCAGTCTCGAAATAGTCCCAAAAGATTGCTGAAGACTGACAAGCAAGTCAGATGAGACGCTTGCTCAAATGCCATCCGTAAAAATAGAAATATTTTTTAGAAGATTCAGATTTCTTTTCTTTTTTACCAAACATTTTTGTGGTACCGTTACAATGTTAATGGAAAATTGTAACAAACGTTAAAATTGCACAGGATCTTTCTTTTAGAATTCTGCAGACACAAACAACTTTTGGTTACAGTGATACCTGGCAATCCAGCAAGAGCTCGTTCCTATGCAGATGTTACTAACCCACCCTCAACAACGTCTCTTGTTTTATAAGGCGTGTTTTGTGCACAAGTTGGAGGTTACATCCGTGATCTTTGTGGTATACTTGGCCAGAAACAAAAGCATCGGTTTTCATTAGCGACTTCCTACTGATAACTATCTGGTCTCCAAATTCCAAAGACAAACTAAAAATTTCAATTCTTACAGCTAGGCTCAAGGAAACATGCTAGTGTCTATTTAGATGTGAGGCGTGATGCAAATGAAGAGAAAATCACAGTGGAGTTTGAATTTTCCATTTGTTCCTTTCTCTCTGCCAGAATAGACTTGCCTCAGAACACTTAGTGATGCTTGCAAATAAAATGGGAAATGGTGTCTCGATTTAAAAAATTTATATGTGTGTATGTATATATGATATATATTTTTGTATGAACATGTATTATATATATGCATATATGCATACACACTATTACTCATAATAGATAAACCAAGGAATAATTATTACTATCATGAAAGAATTCACCAAACACATCCTATGGTAGTTGGTATCCAAGTGTACTTAAGATTGTAATTATAAAATGTGGTTCCATAGCTTAGCCGTTAGCATGTCTGCTTTATATGCAGAAGTTCCTGGATTCACGCCCCAGTGGAGCCAAGGTCTATGGTCTACGGCCATGCCACCCTGAACAAGCCTGATCTCGTCTGATCTCGGAAGCTAAGCCGGGTTGGGCCTGGTTAATACTTGGATGAAAGACCACCTAGGAAGACCAGGTACTATAGGCATAAATAATAACAAATAATTTTTTTAAAAGATTGTAATTATAAATTATTTGACCAAGGTGTTGGCAATAAGTGCAATAAAGGTGATAAACCAATAAATTTAAAGTTAAAAGGTAAAGATTCTGTAATAATTCACAACAACAAAATACCCAAATAATTTTAAGGAACTCAAAAACAGTGTGCTTTCCTTGCAATACAAAATACTTGTGCATTTGCTCTATTCTGTCTACTCGAGAGTTAGGCTGACCTCTATTTGTATCTCTCTGTGTCAATAAGCACTAAGTCAGTATCAGTCATACACAGCTGGAAAAACATTTAAAAATGAGACCACTGAATGGAAAACATTGATCAAGGAGAGCAATTGCTTTGATAGGAACAGATTTATTAATTAAAGTGTGGCCCATCTGACCACAATAGGTGGCATTTCAGCCTTAACTTAATCTGACATACGCATCTTGCTGATATATTTAATGACCTCGGTTCTGTTGATATGGTTTTTGATAAGCAGTGCCTCTCTTACATGGTAAATTAAAAAAAACAACAACAACAACAACAACAACAAAAAGAAAAAAGAAAAAAAAAACCCATAATCATGAGTCTGAATGTGCCAGAAGACATTTAGAGTGTCTCATTCACAGGAGAGAAAAAGAAAACACGCACAAAGAACTTGAGAAATGGATCATTTTCGGTATCTTAAAAAAATGAAAGACAAAAAATAAGTAGAAAGGAAGGAAAATGTGGCTTTTACATTGACAAACAAAATACAGGGTTAGCCAGTTTCTCATTCCTGTGCCGAGCTGCTGTTCTAGATGACCTCGGTCAAATCATTTAAATCTCTCAATTTGCTCCTCTAAAAGTTCTGTACACCCTCAATTCCATTTGGCTATTTGATTTTTACTTAATTTAAGGGTTGGGATTTTATTTAAGTGCTAGAGAACAGCTCCAAACTGTAAAATCAGAGTTATCTTTTCAACACGGAGGAGTACGTACCTAAATGTTATTGTAATTTGGGGGTTGTTCCTGTGAAATGCCTGAGCCTTATTCATCACCACAGTGGCTGACAGAAGGATCTGGAAGCGCACGTCAGAAGCCCACCAATGTAGGCTCTAGTCAAACTTTGCTAGAAAAATGTTGTGTGATCTTGGGCAAATGACCTAAAAAAATTTTTTTTCAAAACATCTTTATCCAAATAAAGCTACATACAATAAATTGTACATATTTAAAAGAGTACAAATTAGATGTTTTATTATATGCATATGCCCATTAAACTATCACCAAAATGAAGACTATGACCTGCTTTCCATCACTACAGAAATCTTTTTGGGATCTGACACATTCTTTATAGATGTCAATGCAAGAAAAGACATTTGCTTCCCTCTGAATCCTACTTTGTGGAATTCAATAAAATAGTGTACATAAAAGAGCTTACACAGTCAAATATAAACTACTATGTTATCTACTCCAGTTTATTAATTTATTCAACACATATTTATTGAGCATCTACTATATGTAGGTACCCTATTAGGAGTGTGTAAAACAGCAAGGAATAAAATCAAATACCTGCTCTCATGGCCTTTTTATGCTAGTTGGGGAGAGACAGGGATGCCAACAAACAATGAGCATATACTATGTAAGGCTGGGCTGACCAAGCAGGAAAGAAAAAGATGTTTCAGAAAGGGTGGCCAGAGAAGCCCACTCAGGTAAGATGACAAGATGACACCTGAATAAAGATTGAATGAAGGAGAAGCCTTTCTTCCCACAGGTGTCTAGAAGAAGGTTTCGGGCAAAGGAAACAGAAAATCCAAAAGTTTGGGGTAGCAATAAGCTAAGCTGTTAAGGGGACGACCAAGAGGCCAGTAGCTGAAGTAGAGGGTGAGAGAAGCGTGGCAGGAGATGAGGCTGGACGGCAGACGGGGTTGTGCCTCTGCCTTGTACTTTGCACGAGACAACGGGCCATGCGGAATACGGAACAGAAGACTGGTGTGATGTGACTTAGGGGTCGGAATGACAATTCCGGCTGCTCTATGGAGACCGTTGATGGCAAAAGGGGAAGCAAGGGCACCAGCAATAGAACTAGCAAGAGGTAGTGGTGAACCAGAAGCAGAGGAGGTAAGAAGTGGTCAGGTTCTAGATACATTTTGCAGGTGGACTCACAGCTCGTGATTCATTTTCCTACAGTGGTTTTACAAAATGCTTGTAATAATACTTAATAACACTTGAACATATGTAGTGCTTAGTACGGTTTAGGCACTATACTGTGTAATTAACATAAATTAACTAATTTAATCCTCCCAACACCATGAAGTAGGTTTATATCTACTTACGGACGGGGCAATTGAGGCAAAGGATAGTGAAATAACTTGACCAGTATGACATAGTGATAGATGATGGCGCTGAGATGTGATTCGAGCCAGGCAGTCAGGTTTCAGAGTCTATGCCTTTATGCTACATGACTATGTATGTGCTAGATGACTTCTCAAGGTCATCGTGTGAGAGAAATAATCACTATTTTGATCTAGTGAACTTCCACCAATCAAAATATTGAGAAACAAGTGATATAGTTATCACTTCATTTTTCATGCCCAGCCCCATTTTCAAGTCAGTGTTTTTCCAAAGGGTCACCTTTAGTGACTCAAAAATGGGGCTGGCCATGAAGAATTCAGAGCATTATGGCCAAGATTGCCTGCCTGTTGGCAAATTCTTTCTGGTACTTTCCTCTGGGCTTTTTCTTGTTAAAGGAGTTACTATCTTCTCATCATAAAGGGTACAAAATGAATCAGTGGTGCCCTAATTTATTGTCACTAAGAATTTCTGGGAGGCAGTCTGCTTTTCATCACCGTTTCTCGATCCTAGTCTTCCTCTCAGATCTCCTGGGAAACGGAACAGGATTTTATGGATGAGGAAATTGAGGCCTAGACTAGGAGGTCTCTGAGTTACTCTGTGACAGAGCTGGTAACACTGGGATCGGAATGTCCTTGACGTTCTTACAGAAGGCTGTGTGAGTTCGGTCAGTGACAGGTGCTGTTGTTGTGTCATCAGATGAAACTATTGTGAAAGAGCTGGGCACACACGTTCTGAAGTCTGCACATGGAGGGGTAGGCAACCATACACATTTGTAGAGTTGGAGGCTACATTTCACTTAATGCTCTGTTTGGGTGTACTTCAATACTTCCTGCCAACGCAGAAATCGGTACACATTAAGGAAACTCAGATTGTTTGATACACCTGATTATAATTCTAACTTCAAGAGCCAACACATTTCAAATCTTTTTCTAGTACATTTGCTACAGTCGATCTAAGTACAACAGATGAGGCATAAAATCTTTTATGAGTCAGTAAATAGAAGTTTCTGCTGCACAATGTTTCAAGTAAGATAAAAGTATTCCTCCTTTTCTATCCTGTAAAATAGAAAGTTTTAGTCATTGGTTCTAGGATAAAAGAAGGAGAGAAAACTGACAGATCAGAGACAAATCTTCAGGTTTCTTTTATTCAAATCTGTCAATAAACATGAGCAACTAAGCCCCAACACCTCTTTCCTAGAGACTTATTACCAATGTGTGTGAGTGTGTGTGTGTGTGCACGCGCGCACACACGCGTGTTCTGCATGCTCTGTGAACATGTGTTTGTGAGAATGTGTCTTAACATACCTGAGATTCAAGAGCATTTTAAAATTAGGAGAATCAGCAACAGGATGTACACGTGCAAAATTAACCGACAGTTCAACAGACTTGTGATTTTCAAAATGTCATCTCCCTTTTCTCATCCCTACAGGATAAGATCAAAAATTTTATTTCTACACTCCTTGGTTTACTGAATAAACACTAAATTTAAATGTTAATTGATGCTCTTCATTCTTCCAGGTAGCAAGACTAATTGAAATATGGGCTCCTGGGGTCTACAGCCATGTCACCCTGAACAAGCCCAATCCCATTTGATCTCGGAAGCTAAGCTGGGTCGGGCCTGATTAGTACTTGGATGGGAGACCACCTAGGAAGACTGGGTGCTGTAAGCGTAAAAAATAAAAAATAAGGGATTGTAAGCTGACAAGGTCCTTGCAATCTGTGAGGTCAACCAAGGGTTGCCTCGCCTGAAAAAAAAAAAAAAAAAAGATAAGCTCCTGGGACACACAGCTTCACAATGCCATTTTAGAGCTAATAAAGGAAAAGGGAAGATATGAAAGTTTTCTGTTTAAGTTTTGCGCTTAGTTTGGGCCATGAAACGAAATGCAAAAGGTAGATATGAAAACTTTCTGTTCTGCCCATAGTTTGAAGATGATTCGTATTTCATTCCACAAAAGGTAAAAATATTTCATCTTCAAAATAATGCAGGGATTCCATTTAGAAAATTAATTTATTTCAATATTCAAGGAAGGCATAGTGGAGTGAAAAGAACATAGGTTTAGGTGGGTTCAAGTTCTGACTTTGCCACTTACTGCTATGACCTCTGATATGCTATCCACCCCATTTGGCCTGTTTCGTCATCAAGGAAAAGAGGACAAAACCACCTTCTTTCAGGATTATGATAGGAATTAGCAGATTTCCGGATAAAGCAGATGCTCAGTATGTGATTTTAATATAAATTAAAACACCATTGGTTGTTTTAGAAGCAATTCTGTTTTATTACAAAGATATTTCAAACACATGGTTTTGTATCCTCCTCTTAGACAGTGGGAGAATTTTAGAATGCTTTTCCTCATCACCCTGTCTGGTCTTATATTTTTTCTGTTTATTTTATTTTATTTTGCTTTTAACTCCAATAAATGATTCATTATGACTGATGCTTATTTAGATTTTTCCGAAAAACATGTTTACCAACTTACTTCCTCATGATCACTTCGCTTCTCCCTCCTAGGTTTATTATACTTCTTAGTAAAATACCTATTTTTCAATTATTTTATTTTAAAATAATTATAGATTCAAAGAAAATTGCAAAGAAATTGTACAGGGAGGTCCCATGTACTGTTCACCCTGCCTCCACAATGTTGACATCTTGTATAATTATATACAAGAACAAAAGCAGGTCACTGAAACTGGTAAACCCCACAGAGCTTATTCAGATTTATATATGCACTTGTGTGCACACGCGCGTGTTTGTGTATGTGTGTGGTGTAATTCTAAGAAATCTAACGCTGTATAATGACTACCCAGTCATGATATGTAACTGTACCATCATAACAAAGCTCCCTTAAGCCACCACTTTGTAGTCAAACCCACTCTCATATAACCCCAGGCAACTACTAATCTGTTCTCTATGTCATTAATTTTTTTTAATAGTGTTTTATATAAATGGAATAGTACCTTTAGGGATTGGTGATTTTGTTTTCACTCTGCATAATTCCCGTCAGGCACATTTACGTTGTTGTGTGTATCGACAGTTTGTCCCGTTTTATGGCAGTCGTGTTCCATGGTACAGACGCACTGTGTTTTGTTTAACAATCCACCTATTGAAGACATTTGGGGAGTTTCCAGCTCTTGGCTATTACAGACAAAGCAGCTGTGAACATTCATGACAAGTTTCTTGGTGAATAAAGTTTTCAATTTCCTGAGATAAATGCCTAAGAGTGCAATTGCTGAGTCATATGGTATGTCCATTTTTTAGTTTTCAAGAAAACCATAAAACTATTTTCCAGAGTGGCTGTACCATTTTACATTCCCACCAGCAATGGACAAGCGACCCAATTTTTCTGCATCTTTGTCAACATCTGGCATTATCATTATTTTTTACCTTAACCACTCTGATGTGTGTAGTGATACTTCGCTGTGGTTTAAATCTGCATTTTCCAAAAGGCTGAGGATGGAAACCTTTTTATGTACTTATTTACTGCCTGTACATCCACTTCAGTGAAATGTCTCTTGCATTTTTGTTTATTTTCTAATTGGATTATTTGATTTTTTACTATTGAGTCTTGAGAGTTCTTTATCTACTCTAGGTACTAGTCTACTGTTGCTTATGTAACTACAAAATAATTTTCTCCAAGACCATAGCTTGTCTTTTCATCCTCTTAATAGGCTCTTTTTAGATAAAGTCCATTTAATCAGTTTTTCCTTTTATACTCTTATAAGCCAAGAAGTCAGAAAACAATGGAATAATATCTTCAAAATTCTAAGGGAAAACTCACTTTCAACTATTACTTGAGCCCACAAAATTATTACTTAAGAGGGAGAACAAAAATGAAGACATTTTCAGATAATAAGATTAAGGTGTCATGTCTAAGAATTGCTCACAAAGCTCAAGGTCCTGAATAATATTTATTGTTTTTCTAAAATTTTTATAGTTTTTGATTATTTTCTTGGGTCCATGATCTATTTTAATTTTTTTAATAAGGTGTGAGACAGGTTAAAGTTCTGGTTTTTGCCCATGGATGTCCAAAAAATGATGCTCCAGCCTTCTTTGTTGAAAAAGCTCACTCTCTCTCACTGAGTTGCTTTTGCGATTTTGTCAAAAATCCACTGGGCATAATCATGTGGGTGTATTTCTGGGATCTCGATTCTGTTTCATCGATCTACGTGTCTATCCCTCTGCCCATACCACACATTCTTGATCACTGTAGCTCTATAGTAGGTCTTGAAATCAAGAGATTTATTCTCCCACTTTATTATTCTTTGTCAAAATTGTTGTGGCCATTCTAGTTCCTTTGCCTTTTTATATACATTTTAGAATAAGCTTGTTAATGTTTATTAAAAAAAAAGCTTTGCTGTGGTTTGGAAAAAAATTGTTTTAAACCTATAGATCAATTTGGGGAGAAGTGACATCTTTACTTTGTTGACTCTTCTAATCTATGAAAACAGTTTGTATCTTCAATTATTAGGTTTTTAATTTCTTTCATCAGCATATAGATCCTACACATATTCTGCTAGATTTATATCTAACTATTTCATGTTTTTTTTGGAGCAATATAGTATTTTTTTTTTTTAATTTTAGCTTCTAGTTGTTTGCTGTTAGTACAAAGAAATGTAGTTGATTTTGTGTGTTGATCTTGTGTCCTGAGACCTTGCTGAACTCACTTATTACTTCTCTGAAGGTTTTTTTTTTTTTTTTTTGGTATTTTCCTTGGGATTTTCTGTGTAGATAATGTCATCTAGAAACAGAGAAAATTTTCTTTTTTCCTTTCCAAATGGTGTGAATTTTACTGTCTTTTTGTTGTCTATGTCTATTCCACTGGCTAGAACTTCCTGAGTTACACTGTGGTGAGCCTAGACATTCGGCCTTGTTCCCAGTCTTAGAGGAAAAGCATTCAGTCTCTCACCCTTAAATGTGATGCTGGCTGTAGGTTTTGTGTAAATGCTCTTATGAAGTGAGAAAGTTCCTCTCTATACCTAGTTTGCTGGGAGGCTTTTTTTTTTTTTTTTTACATCATGAATAGGTACTGGCTTGTCTTTAAATGCTTTTTATGTGTCAAGTAATGTAATCATATGATTTTGAACAGGTTGATATGATTGACTGCATTGATTGGATTTCAAATATCGAACTAGCCTTGCATACCTGGAATAAATCACTTGGTTGTGATGAATTCTTCATTTCAGATATGGTTGCATTTGATTTGCTAATATTTTGTTGAGGACTTTTGTGTGACATACATATGCTACTAGTTCTTCTGGCCAGAGTCTGAATGCTAAATATTCTTAATCTTATTATCTGAAAATGTCTTCGTTTTTGTCCTCCCTCTTAAGTAATAATTTTGTGGGTTAAAGTAATAGTTGAAAGTGAGTTTTCTCTTAGAATTTCGAAGATATTATTCCATTGTTTTTTGACTTCTTGGCTTATAAAAGTATGCTGTTGTCAAGTTTTCTTTTTCTTTATAGATAACCTGTCTTTTCTCCCTAGCTGCTTTTAAGATTTTCTTTTGATATTTAATGTTTTGAAGTTTTCCCGCAGTGGGCCTATGTGTGGATGTTATTTTTAAATCTTGCTTTGGATTCAGTGCTGTGTTTCAATCCTAAGGTTCGGGTTTGTCTTCAATTCTCGGAAAAGTCTCATCCATTATACCTTCCATTATTGTTTTTCTCTAATTATTTCTAGTCTTATCTTCTGGAATTCCTATTACACATAGGAATTTTGGTCATTTTATCCTGTCTCTGAATTGCCCTTTCATGCTTTATTTATTTTTTTAATCTCTCCTCAGATTGTTAGATTTCCTAAGATTTATATTCTAGTTGATTATTTCTCTCTTCACTTGAATAACATACTCCAGGGGTGCTGGTGGTCCCTATCATTTCTATGTAAATGTATAGGCTTGGGATGGTTGTCACTAGTATTGTTTCACAAATATTCTAGTTCTTCTCTAGGTACATTGTTGGCTTATACTTTCTTGACACCTTTGAAGTTGAGCATGGCCTGGTGACTTCTTTTAACTGAAATATCACTGCTGGCAGAAGCTTTAAGAGCCAGAGAAGAATTTGTCATGCTACCTTTATCCAAACTTCACTGCTGCTTTCCTGGGCTGTGAGTAAAGTCTTCCACTTCCCACGTCCAATTTAATAAATAACCAGCTATTTGAACCTCTAGGCTATTTTGAAGTCCATCTTTTTGTTCATTTTCCTGTTGCTATGTAAGTACCAAAGCCCATGCTCAAAGGCCTGGGGACCAATGCCCACTTATGAAATATCAAGTTCACTGTCATTTCCACTTTGATAACCTTCTTCTGGAACCTGGAGATTTCCTTCCTTTTCTTTCAAACTCGGCCATGTATTAATATTTTGTTGTTGTCATTGTATTTCCTTCTGCATTTCTATGTGTTTGTAGTAAGAAGTGGACTGTTGGCATTCTAGGCTCCTTCACTCTGCCATAGCGCTAGAAATTTCCCTGAGATCATTCCTTCTTAAAAGCATAATTTCTACATTTTCTAGACTCTTTCTGAAGCATTAACCACATCCAACTTAACACCAGATCTCTCTCTGCTAGTCTGTCTGTGTCACACTCATAGAGCTGAGAAACGGAGGACTTGAAAGATGTGGAACCAGACAAACAACGGAATGTGGGAAGGTGTTAAAATTTAAAGACAATGTTTAATAGTCAAATAGAGAGGGAATGCCATGGATGGAATTAGTTACCTTACCTGGAAATTTCCAGAAACAATCTAGCTTAAAATGTAACTTAAAGGCATGGGACTAATGAAAGTAAAGACAATCATCTAGTCTAAAACGTAATTACTATAAAATAACATAAACTTAGCAAATAAACTATACTGTAAAAGGGTAATGATTGGGCATTTATTTTGAATTAGAGGAAAGTTGAGGTGATCTGAATTAACTCGGTAGGTAAATAGAGTAAGTTAGAAGCCAACAAGTCTAAAACAGGAAATGTTTTGATTGTGACTGTTTTGATGTAAATATTTCTAAATGAAATTCATAATGTCTTCTCTTAGAAAACAAAAGTGTAATTGACATCTTTATTTATAACTCAGGTCATCATTGTGAATATCAGTGAATTGACAGAATATTCACTACATACTAGGCATCATTTTAAGGACATTACCTACATAATCTCAATTGTTCTTCACAATTATTCTATGAAGTACATATTTATGAAAGGAGCTTAGAGATTGAATAACTTGCCCCAAGTCACACAGCAGGTCAGTAATGGAGCCCAGATGAGGTGGCCCTAAACACTACGTGGGCTGCTTCTGTTATACTCAGTGTCCTCCTCTTTTTTTTTTTTAAAGGGGAAAAGGCACTGGAGATACAGGCATGAATGGCACAGGACAGGGATGAATAATTGCTGTACAAAGAAGTATACCACTGTGGCTCCAGATCAGCCTCTGGAGGAGTTTGAGAGATCAATAGTGATAGTATTATTTTGGTTCCATCCTCATAAAAGATCTGCCCTTTTTCAAACTATCACACTTCTATTCATCCCTCAAAGTCCAATCCAAATGTTACTTTCCATGAAAAGCCTTCCAAGCTATCCAGATTGGGATTTCTTTCTTTCTCTGTTCAGTACAATGCAGTAGTTAAGCTCCTGAATTCTGGAGACAGACTGCCAGGGCTCATATCCTGGCTTTGCTGCTCAGTGTGTTAGATAATGCATATCTGGCATAGGGTGAGTGCTCAGTAAACGTTAGTTACTATGACAACATTTGCATCCATGCTTGCTTATATATCTGCCTCCTCCGTCAGAACTCGAACTGCCGGTTGGCAGGGGCCAACCTTACTCTAAGTTCAAAACACCTGCAGAATCCAAATTCTTCTCACTGCTTCCACAGCTAATGCCCACATCTCCTGAGATTATCACAAGACTCCTAACTGGCCTCTTTCGTCAATGCCAAACCCAGCAGCCAGAATAGAACCTTTATAACGGAAGTGATGCCCCTGCCCACAACTCTGCCGTTAGAGCAGTTCCCATTCTGACGTGGCCACCGTAGCTCAAGTCTTAGCTGTTGTGACATCATTCGGTCCCCGTTGCGCCTCCAACCTCATTCCTACTCCTCTGTTACTGTGTAGCTCCAATCACAGTGGTTCCCTTGCTATTCCCTGAATGCCCCAGGCATAGTCTTGCTCAGAGCCTTTGTACTGGCTGTTCCCTCTACCCGGAATTCTCTCCCAGATATCTGTGTAGTTTACATCTTCACATGTCCTAGGTATAGCTCGACGCCATTCTCAGTGATGCCCTCCAACCATTCTAAAATGACAACTCTCTCGCCTTCATCTCTGTACCCCTCCCTTACCTAATTTTTTTCCATTGCACTTATACCGTCTATTATATATTTATCATCTGCCACCCCAACAGAATAGAAGCTCCAGAAGATCAGAAGATTGTGCCTTTTTCTTTCTTTTTTGATTGTACCAAGAGCGCTTTAGTAGGAACTCAGGATAAGCGTTTGTTAAAAGAATGATTTTATTTCTTCCCACCTGCTATGGTGCCATATGCATTGTAGGTATTTAGTATGTTTTTGTTAAACTGAGCTCTTTAACTCTTAAAAAGGTTCCTACATTACTTGGTTTTCTTATGAAGGCACAAGGAAGCATAAGAAAGTACATAACCCTAGAATCATGCAAAACCAATTACTGAATCAACTGTCCCCCCAGGAAAAGCTTTAGCTGCACTGGCCTCTGTCTTCTCAACACCGGAAGCAATATCAACATGTGGGTGCCAAATGACCATGTTTGGGGCCGGAGTTCTCTAGGGCAGACAAGGGTAGGGCGCTGGTGGGGAAAATCCCTGAATTCCAGAAATTGTGTGTGTGCAGAGAGGCGTGAAGTCACATGAAAAGGTCAGCCACTTTTTCACTGTTGAGTCTGCCTACGTTGCTAAGTGTGTCAAGCTGGGGACTGAGGTGGCAGTAAAAGTGGTTCGGAGATTAAAGAGAGATCGAAAGTAAGAACAGCAGTGGATGGCAAGACAGGCCTAGGTGAGCAGGGCGGCTTTGCAGCTCACCGAGGGAAGGGTGCATATTCCCACACTTCTCGTGAGGGACCTGCTAGTCATGTGTGCTGGGATTAAATACTCTAGTTCAAGGACAAAACAAAAGCTAGACATTAAGGCCTCCCTATTATCCTGCTCAAGTATGGCTACTTTCCCTCCCCTACTGGGAGCTGATTAAAACACCCTCATGTGGTACTACGATGTAATGACACTTAACATTTTTCCTAATATGTTGGAACAGCCAGGCGGCCAGCATGGCTGGGCGTGTATGCACAGCTTCTTTTTTGTAGCCTTTGATTTATGTATATTTTAAAGTCTTTACATGGTCACCATGTGCCTTTAGTTATACTGAAAATTCCTTAAATACAAGAACCAGATTTCATATCTCTTTAAAATAACTCACCATGGCACTGTTAACAGTGCCAGAAACTAAACAGATTCCTAATAAACACATACATGGATGAGTGAAGGAAAAAAAAAATTGAGAAATGGGCAAAACTTCTGGGGGCGGGGGCGAGGGGAGGGAGAAAGATTTAGTTTTATCATGTTTAGCTTTATATTACTGGGAGACACTTAGCCAGAGATGTCTGACAGCCAATTAACACCTTGAAAGAATCCTGAAAGTGAAAAAATTGGTGGGAGTATCATTTTTAATGACATTATCAAACTTCCAAGAACTGAAACGCAGCATGGTGAGAATAGGAGCTTTTCTTGACAGGATACGGTTAAATCAGGTAGATGCCAAACAACATTCATTTACTAAATTTGAGGATAGGGCTTGGGAGATGTCACACAGAAAGGTATCAGTAAGTTGAATCAGTAGTAGCAGTTTTTAAATTTCCCCTTGCCATACTAAGAAACCAAGTTGATACACTGTATGCAGGTTGAAGAGGCTAGAATAAAACCAAATTAAAATAAACAGAAACCTTGACAAATTTAATTTTACCATCGTGAAGAAAGAAATGCTTTAAGTTTGTGAGGAATGCCATAAGCCTGACTGCACCCTCAAATGAGACAGGAAAAAGAAGGGGGAGTCTCCTGAGCCTTAGTTTGCCAGGACTGCCATAACAAAGTACCCTAGGATGGGGGCTCACACAGCAGAAATTACTTCCTCACAGTTCTGGAGTCTAGAAGTCTGAGATCAAGGTGTCAGCAGGGCTGGTGCCTCCTGAGGCCTTTCGCCTTGGCTCGTAGACGGCTGACTTCTCCCTGTGACTTCACGATGTCTTCCCTCTGTGTCCCTGTCCTAATCTCTTCAAGTAAGGACACCAGTCATGCTGGATGAGGGCCCACCCTAGAGACTTCATTTTAACTTTACCTCTTAAAAAGCCCTATATTTAAGTACAATCACATTCTGAGGTGTATTGGGGGTTAGGAATTAAAATTATGAATCTGAGGGACACAATTCAGCCCATAACAGTCCCTAAAAGCGTGTCTCAGACAGATAAGAACCGAGGCACCACCATCACGGCTCGCCTGCCACCGCAGTCCAAAGCAGCTTTTGGACAGACAGTGAATCCCCTCGTGGTCCAGGCAGGACCTCATCTCCAGACTCTGAGGTGGCTTAGTTGCAACCCCCAATCACGGAGGTAACTTAAGAAATCTGGAAGGGGAGTGACCTGCACCCTTCACCAACTCCTTTACCTCAGAAGACATAATACGTCCACCCTCTAGCAATGCAGAATGTGTGCCTTCTTGGGTTCTTATACTCCTCCTGAAATATAAGAAAACTGCCAAAATCTCAGTTTCCAGATGTCAGCAGGCAGCGCTGGAAAGCCACTTCTCGGATGAGAGCACCAAAGATGGAGCTCCACGTGCGTGTATGCCATAAAGCCAATGTGCATCTTATTTTTACTATTTCATAGAATATTCTTTAAAACTGGTGCAAAAAATGTGTGGGAATTCTTACAGAATTAGATGAATGTATAGGATTACATTTTAAAGTCAGCTTTTAAAGAACAAATTAACTTGGCAAAACACTTTTAAGTATGCAATAAATCTTGCAGTTACTGAAAAAATTGCAAGACTTAGTCAAGAGATTTTAGGCAGAGTTTTCACAACACGGGAAAACAGGAGACTGACAAACTAAATCTTTTCCCTGTAAGTAGTTCAGGCACATTTAGTTCATGTCTGTTGTTCCAGCCAAACCGTAGCAGAGCACATTAGAGGATGTCAACTGCATCCAGATCCTTCTAATCTCATTACCGGAGAGTGTGGAGTAAGAGCTGGCATTACTAGAACATATTAAAAATTGGAATTTTGTCGCCATAGGAGAGATTCCTTCTCTAACTCTCTTTTGTCATTCAAGCCTTCAGCAATGACCTGCCACTCAAATTGTCCTATCCATCTGAAGTTATCCACCCTGATGAGACAAATAAGAGCCAAGGGCCAATGATCTAAGGATCAGGTCAATTAAGAACACATCACTTATTTCTGTGTGTCAGATTAGATCCACTAGAGATCTACAGGGTTTGAAAGACACGCTTTCTAACGACAGGGCTTCATACTATGCCTTTGGATTCTGAGGTTTTATGTAAAGACGTAGCTATAAGAAAAACTTTTCATAAAACTGTTAAATATAACTGTCTATTATACAAGATGATGTCAACAACATTAAGATATAGCAGTTCTGAGATTATAATGCTTTAAAACTTTTTTTCCTAATGAGATGGTATACACCTCTTCTTAATAAAATCCACTTGATTCACTATATCGCTCCTTTTAACCTATTTCGTCTTGGTTGTAATTACAGCATTTATCCTTATTTTTTCTGGCTCAACCGCTACTTATATTAATTCTTATTTTAATGGTTCTTATATACTTTTATTGTTTTTGAATGAGCCAAATCAAGTCTATTTTGGATGTAGAGAGGTATAAATAACATAAAACTGGCCTTACTTCCTCTCATGTTGTCTTATGAAACTTGACGAAGAGTTCTTTTTTGCATAAGAGCGTTTTTTTTTTACATCAGAAAAAAAGCATAAACATTATCTAGGTGTCTGGGTTAGGATGGGGTATCATGGCCGTGACAGAGAGAAAAAGGAATATTTCACAATGTCTTATTGGCAGACTGATTTTCTGAAATGGCTTTGGAAATTAAACCCCGTAATCCCATAACCAGTTATTTGACTTCGTAGCCCCCCACCTACATAGAGTACAGAAGTGTTTTATGTTAACTTTATGAAAAATGACCTGTAATCCAGGTTTAGCAACAAGTCAGCTGTAAAGAAGGAAATAAATGGCAGATCCCAAGTCTTCTCCAAGACTCCTCATTGTTTCCCACCTAATCAACGACAGACCTGCAAAATACTGGTGACTCACGGAGGGCTCTGAGCCGTCGAGTCAAACAAATCTTCTATTCACCTCCATTGATGCTTTTCCTACACATATCCTGTCAGCGAAGTAATCTTAGTGATATAGGTAAAAGCCACTGACCTCCTGAGATGCCATATTAACTAAACGATTTCTGAAAATTCTGAGAAATCCATTCCAAAAGTTCAACCCAGGAATTTCAATAGCGAGATTTCCAAAGACATCCAACTAACTTTATTTTTTAAAGTAAGCACCAACATGTCAGGAGTCTACAAAATCTTTTTTTCTAAGAACGTTCTTTCTCATGGGTGAATTGAGAGCCAAGTGGGTAAATGTGAATAAGCGCTTCCGTCTTTCAGAAAACCTCATATATGAAAATCCAAGCTCGTGAGGGAAAATCAGGGGTGATTACTTGTATCACAACTCTTTCACTATATCAAAGAATTTCTTGAAATATTCCTTTGAGTGATTAATTCCCAGCCCCAAATTCATTTTTTTCCCCTTAGTTTAAAGATTGGTTCAGTTTACAAAAACTATCTTTCATTCCTTACACCAAGTGTAAGAAAGCGGAGAGATAATCTTTTCAACTCACCTAATAGCCAAATTAAAGTTCTTCAAGGGCTCCTGGTGTATAGAAGACATTTTTTTTCTAATAACTTCTTTCATCCCTCCCTCCCTCCCTCCATCTCTTCCCCTGCTTCCCTCTCTTCTTTTTCTTCCTTCCTTGCTTCCTTTATTCCTCCTTCCTTCCCCCATGCCCCTGGTCTATTTAACGTTTTAAATGTTTTAATGTGCCTGTGCGTGTTAGCACTTTAACATCGCTCATTTTTCAAATGAAATCTTATCTGAAACTGCAATGTTTACAGCAGAGAAAACGCCACAGAATTCTGAGGAACGCAGTTTGAAAACCACATCTCCAGTTCACTGCCAACTCTCCAGAGATTGTCCATCTGTACCTAACAGTACTTGTCACATTTCCTAAAACATACAGAACAGGCAATGCTACAATTTCTACAAATACAGTAAGTCAGATCCTTTGTATCGGTCAGGGCTCAGTTGTAGAGAACTGGGCTAGTTTAAGCAAATATAGATTTCTTTGATGGCTTGTAGAATCATTGGGCTGATTTTCACTGTAGAACTAGGACACCACAGAATTCTTTTGACGAAGAAGAAGCTTCCTGCTCCCTGGACAGCTGTGACTCCAAAGCCAGGCTGCCTTGAGCGGAAAGCCGTCGATAGGTACTGTTAGAAAGCCAGGTCATGCTCTCAGTACTAGAAAAATGGATGTCTTTACACCACGCCTCTCAATGCTATCAAGCTGGTGACTATACCTTGGGTCCTTGATAAATGACGCTGAAGAAAACCCAAAAGCCTCCACAAATGCCTTGCTTCCTACATCTGGAATGAGTCTGCTTTCCAGCCTTCAAAGTAAAGGAAGGCCGACCAGGAGGAGGCTAGAGTGAACCACTAGCCACCATATCCACCCACCAGCATCCACGTGGTTCCCATGCTAGAGAAATTACTGACCTTTCTTCGGCAGCACCTGATGAAGGTCAGCGATGTGCCCCAAACCTACCGACTTACTATGACACTCTCCTCCGTAAATTTTTGTTTTTATAACATTGCATTTCAATCACTACTACTGCTTAGGAAAATTAATTTCATAAATGTTTCACTTACTCTATAGAGCGACACCGCTTTTTCACTTGTCTCAACGTTAGTATTTTTTTAACTATCCAAAGGATAAACTTCACACTCGGATGATCTAACGTGAGTCTTACAGTTCTCGGTCACCACCCTTCCTGGCTTTCCTCTTGGTCGATGGTTTCCTCAGTCCTTTGCTCTAGCCTCTTACCCATTCCTGCACATAGGAGGAAAGATTCTGGCGACCATGAACCTTTTGTTCCTTAAACACCGGCTTCCGCCTAGGGAATAGTCGCCATCGCTGTTACCACCTCGGAATAAAAGAACAGCCACATACGTGCTCGAGAAAATTCTCCATCAATTAGGCTAACATCCTCCCAGGCCATTTAAAATCATTCTTGCTTGTTCAGTCTGAGTGTGTAAGAGACAATTTAGACACATAGCTACACGTCTTGCTGCTGGGCTGGTAAGGGCGGGAGGTCTCTTTGCTAAGTCTCGCACCTTATACAAAAACGAACATAGATCATGGACGTAAGTGAAAAACAGAAAACCATACAACTTTGAGCGAAAAAATAGGAGATATTATTTAGGACCTTGAGTTTCGTAGAAGAAGAGTTCTTAGACATGACACCAAAGAGCACAATCCGTAAAAAGAAAAACTGATAAAACGGACCTTATCCGAAAAGACCCCATGAGGAGGACAAAAAGACAAGCTAAACGGTCAGAGTACGGTCAACACGGGCATCTGGCTGCGGCCAGCAGGAAGTGCTGCTGCCGTTCTTGTTTTCACATGAGTTTTATTTCCAAATTCCTGAGCGCACGCAGAAGGGCTGGGCTGACCAGTCGGCAGCCTCTGCCCAGGGTCGCATTCCAGACAGGCCCTGGGAAGCCAGAGATCATGAAAAGGAAACGACCCCATCACTGAGACCCAGACCTAATATCGGTGAGGCCGTTTTTCATAAAAATTATTTCTCAAATCAAACTCTACCGCCAAAGGGCTGTTACTTTATTTTGTAGACTTCCCTTCTCCTAATCTTCTCTATTTTCACTGAAGAGGGAGGGGAAGGAGAAACGGTATAAATTTCACCGAGAAGAAATTCTTTTTGGCTCCGGATGGGTGGAGTGGACTGGGAAGCCAGCACGCTGCAGAAGTCGAGATTTAGAGGTGCCGATCACTGGAACCTGGTCATGTGATAAATCAGAGCCGCTGAGCACATTTTTTTCTTTACTTCTGTGCTCAGTAAATCTCCAAGAATGATTAGTTTGCCCTCAGCATCAGAGAGGACCCCTGCGCTCTCTGCTGTCACTGGTCCCTGCCTGCAGACCCAGAGCGCCTCTCCCAAATGAGCAGCGTACATCTTGCGTGCAGAACAGCATCTGAGGAAGAACATTATACCGACACCGGCCATGTCTAAGTTCTGTCCTATCCAACACCTGTGGCTCTCCCACCTCTCCATTATGTGTCTTCTTACAGACTCTGTGAAATGCACCCAGCCTCCCTGGCTTCCTCCCAGCCTCCAGGTACTAAAGTAATAGAAAGCAGGAATTACTCAAGCGGGAAAATGATTAAGCAGGCAGGCTTATCTGTAGGCACAGGCTGCCTGAAGTGAGGGGCCGTTTCACCCCCTCCCAGGAGCAGGAGTGGATCTGTCCAGCCCAGGCTCCCCACTCAGGGTGCCCAGGACTTCCTTCTGTGCTGTCTGAGCTGGCACAGGTCTCTAGTGACACACTGCGTGTGTGCAGAGGTGAAGCCTGCGAGCTGGGCTTTCCCATCTCAGCCTCTTTCCTGTCTCTGTGGCTGCAGGCCACGGCGGTGATACGGGACATTCCTGGGGTGATATGCAGGACGCACACTGGGGTGAGGAGAGTGAGGCATCTCTTCCGGTGCAAAATTTGAGGGGCTCCAAAATCAAGATCAATAATAATTTAAGGTAATGTTTTTTTAAATTAAAATTAATGTAAAAATCATGATGAACAAACTCAGAAAATTTTAAATAAAGACAGGATCAACAAGGTTTTGGGGGAGGTCTTAAAATTCCGTAGATTAAGATAAAATGACAATGTACAGATGCCAGTGGGTCCGAATGGCACCAACGGCGAGTTTACAGAAGGACAAAGCTCAGCATCCAATCTGCAGCCTCTGAGGCCTGCAGCAACCGGGGTTGGGGAGACACCTGCTTACTGCTCCCGGTCCTGGGCTCTCTGAGGAGCCCGCTGTCCCCAGGAGCTCGTGTCTGGCTGTTAAATAAAGCCAGGCACACAGGGGTATTCCTGAACACGAAGCTGGACGAGGCCCCTGGCAGGGAGACTGTGTTTAGACTCTCCCTGACTCACACTTTCCTGTTTATTTCCCATCCCGGCTCAACTGAGCTACTCCGCAAAGCCAGGTGCAGCTGGGAGGACATTCCGAAACAGGCCGTGAAGAGGCGGTCAAGGGCAGCACCAACCCTGCTGGCCCAGCGCCAGCTCATTTTCTGGAACCATAGCTCCGCTCGCTTGGGCAAGCTTCTCATTCCTCTCCTGTCACTGTGTTCCTTCGTTTCTATCCAGGAGTTGTGAAAATCACAGGCCAACAGCTCCTCACGGCGCTGGAAGAATAAACACTTTTTCCCCCCCAGATGCACTTTGTCATCTGCTGCACTTTACGGCAAGGTGTGTAAAACCAAGAGTTTGGCAAAGGGCATCCGCCCCGAGAGACTACACCAGCAACCTTAGCAATTCCTAGGGCAAGGCTGCCACCTCTCTGTCCTGAGGTTTGCTTCCTGAATGCCGCCAGCATCTACCTGCACTGCCAAGCGCACTTGGCCGCCAGGGGAAATTCCCGCCTGCAAGACAAAGGGTCCCCTGTCCAACAGTCTCGCTGTTTCCCAGGCATGGGGGAAGGCACACAGGCATTTATTCTTATCTTCATTGTATTTTGCAAAGCACAGGCTGTCTTTACAGAGACCTGAATCTCACTCGTTTCCTGCAAAGCACAAAGGAGAAATTCCACCCCTTAGCGGCCTCCTGCCTTGAGTTGCGTGGGTTTAAGAGAGCCCAGGGCTCTGTAACTCAGATGGAAAGCTCCCGGAAGCCTGTGTCACTCTGACACTGCCCCGGCCCAGGATGCTCCTCAGGTGCACCACACCCCTGCATGTCCCCTGCTTTTGTTTGTAGGTGAGGCCATAGGAACTGAAGGCTTTAAACTGCCTGCTTCTGCCACTGAATTAATTATGTGACCTAAAAAAAAGAAAAAAAAGGGCACATTTTCTGTGGCTTTCTTCTGTCATTTGTAAAGTGAGGCTTAGCTTCATCTTATTAAGCTAAGATGAAGTACACAAAATTTGAGTTAAAAATTAATATCGATAATGCAAATAATAATAGTTGTTTTTTTTTTCTTTTAGGTCAGCTAGGATAATGTCTGATCCCAAACTGCTCTCACTGTCATCTGCAACTGAGGAAATGAAATCAGGATGTCAGTTCACATCTTCTCTTCTTCAAGCAAGGCGTTTGCTAGGTTTTATGAGGCAGAATTCGGTTGTCTTCTGCAGGGACCTGAGCCTGAAGACCTTTTCGGGTTGACTCTCTTCCTGTCCCCTCAGTCCCCAGATCCTGTCTGCAAACACGGGTACCATGTGTTTGAAATGGCAGGTTAAGCTTATGAAACACTATTGGCAAAGAGTTCCAAGTTGTCATGACCTGTACGTTTTGTTAAAGGGCCAGGGGGGAAAAAAAGCAGAGCAAGAAAAAAAGTGAAAAATATCCCATATGAAAAATCAAATGCTAAGTGGTAAGGTGGAAAGAGAATCCTCTAGTTTTTCTTGAAACCTTGCTGAGAGGAAAAGCTATGCCGAACGCGTGCCAAGCCCCTCCGCCCATCCATGCAGTGGTGGGACAGACGGACAGCCCCGAGTTTGCAGCTTCCACTAATAGCCATGGGGGTTGGGGACACTTGCACCTCTTCTTCCTGGAGCCATTCATATCCGCCCCCCTCACTGCCAGACAGTGGTGAGGGGCTGGTGCCCACCCACATCACAGGGCTTGTTCCCTAACCATCTAGACTTCTGAGATGGGGAAAGAGGTTCCTGAGAAATGACACCCATTCTGCAGTCTGTCCCACGCTAGTGTCTATGCCAGGAACACAGGCAAGTCCTGCTGGCCTCTTGGCTTGAGCGGTGAATCCCAGACAGATCTGGGAGCACCCAGCTATGAGGACAGCTTAGGCTTGCCGCTCGGTGTTCAATCAGTGATGTTTCTCAGTACTTGTGTTTTTACAGATCGAGATTGAATTGACATTTGGATGCAGCGGTATGTGTTCGGAGGTATAAAAATACACACAGGCAGTACAAAAAGGGGCATCAGAGACTGCTTTGGGGGGGCTTACCCAGAGATCTTTCCTTCGTCTGGTTGGCTGACCGCACCACTGGGAGGCTTGCTCGGGTCCGGCTGCCTCTAGAGAAAGGACTTGGAGCTTCTCCCTCAGACATCGCTTCCAAAGAGTCACCGGACGTCTCGGACAGATGCTCGACCGGGTCACCCAGGCTGGGAGGCTGAGGGCTGTGAGGCAGTTTTGGGCTTCGTGTCTGCAAAAGGCATTTGAAAGAAAGTAGGAAAGTGGATGCGTTAATTAAGCCGAAAATATTTTAAATGTTATCTAGGTCTGCCAATCTGCCAAAACAACACAGCGAGGGGAAAAGTCTATCAGGAGGACTAGGACCTCCCAGCGGGTCAAAGTTTCGGTTGTGAAAGTTACTGGGGAAAAAAAAAAAAAATATATATATATATATATATATATATATATATGCATATATATATATATATATATATATATATTGCCCCTGAGTATTCCATTGAGATTTTTATCACTGGACATCTACCGTACAAATGCCATTTTGAACAAGGAGCTGAGGACAAGCCACATTATAGAAAATTTCTTTTCCCGGACAAATAAATTTTAAGAGTTATTATCACAGCAGATAGGATTGTGCACGTTCACATACAGCCACATGCCTTATAAGGCGTTTTGGTCAGTGACAGACTGTGTATATGATAGTGGTCCCACAAGATTATCATAGCATGAGTGTAGTAGGTGAAACCAGCTAGGTTTGTGTAAGTGCACTCTATGAGGCTCGCACGATGACAGAATCTCTTAATGACACGTCTCAGCATATCCCCGTCATTAAGATGCACGTGCTTGTATACCTGAATGCACGATGCACTCACACCAAAGTACGCTGAGCATAACCAGTTCTTTAAAGTCTCATACCAAGGCCATTTCCAAAATTGGTAAACCAAGATCGTGAGGGAGATATTTACGTCACAGCCGAATTTTTCTTTCGAGGCACAGATCGCATAGATAAAATCATCTAGCTCTGGTTATTACTCGCCTTGCCAATCAGCAGAAGGTATCTATAATAACTTACGCACACAAAATACATAACTGCATTTCTTTCTTAGTTATCTATACTGTAACGGTAGGAAGTCGAGTATGGAAATCCTCACAATCTTAACATCCCCTGACCACGCACACGTGAGCACTGTGGGAGATGCGGAAAAACAGACACGGTGCCTGACGTCAAAGAGCTTCAAAACTAATCAGTGAGATTAGTGAAGGATGACAAATAACACAAGATGTTGTTTAATTAAGCGTAAATGATGAATTATTCATTCTTTCAAAAGACACCTTTGAGCATTCACCATGTCCCAGGCACTGTGCTAGGTACTGGGGACAGAATGATGCACAAAACGGACATGGCCCCGCCTTCATGATGTTTAAGTCTAGTCAGGGGGCAGACATTGAAGACAAATTAAAGGAGCAACAAGAGTGTATAACCCAGACTGGTGGTGAGGGGTGTGTATAGATGGAGGGTTGGAACTGTGACCTGGCGAAAGCGGGAAGTTGGGAGGAAGGAGCAAACCACAGGGGAGGGAACAGTATGTGCAAAATCCCTGAGGCAGGAAGAAGTGAGGAGGCTTGGGGGGCGGGGACCGGACGTAGGGGGGCTGGAGCCCAGCAGAGACCAGAACACACACAGCCTTGGAGTCAAGGTGACAATTTTCAACTTGACTCTAAGGTACCAGAATACCACTGAGGTGTTTCAGGCGGAGAAAGCGGGGAGGGGTCCAGTACCAAACGCATTTTTTAGAAAGTCACTCTCGCTATTGTGTAGAGATTGCAGATTATACTTGTAGAAGGCCAGAGTAAGGGAGTTGGTGAAACTGGAGGGATTAGGCGGAATGAATGTGTTATCTCAACCGTCCCCTCTCCCACCGCCTGCCCTTGACTTGAATTACATGATTCCAGGCACCTTCCAGGAGGTAAACTGATCTGAATTAGTCAGGCAGGTGAGTATTCACTTCATAAGATGCCGAAGTTGCTGACGAGGTGATGGTGTGATACAGGCATTGCGTACGTGTGTGTGTGTCGTGGTGCTGTGTGTGTGTGTGTCGGTGTGTGTGTGTGTGTGTGTGTGCGCCGGAAGGCCCCTGGTAGCATTCTTTAATTTCCTTTAGGTCTTCCTAAGGATGCCAATAATCAAAGTTAAGCACTGAGGCACTTAACTCTCAAGGAAGGACCAGCTTCTTGGGTGTACAGCCTGTGCGGTCACCCAGGGCCCCATCCTTGAAAGCATTTCGCGCTTAGTTCCATGCTCTTCTGTGGCTATCTTGAAATTTGTAACAATTCTTGGAACGAGGTGCACTAAAAATTATGTAGTCGTAACTGCCTCGAGGCTTCAGCTGTGGAGTTCTCAGGAACAGCCAGATGTGCCTGGTACTCTAGGGGATGCTTTAAGGGTGTGGGGATCACCTTCTTTCCCATCTGTCCTTGTTAAAAGCATGAGGACAACCCTCTTGGCGGGAGCATCTGCACTTTGCTACCCCTCTCGAGACCTTTCCATAGGGGGAAACAGAAAGAAGGTCAGCGCCTAGCTCCCCGAATCCCCTGTGGCTTTGGGGAGGTGGCCAACCTGGATGTCCCATAGGAAACTCTCAACTCAGATTACATGCTGATACCACAGCCAGAAAGGACACAGTTAAATTGTGTCTTTGGGTTAACTTTACTGTGCAAAATCTGCAAAATGGTTTATTCCCAGATTTATTTCTCACAAAGTTTCCTTCTGTTACGGAGACTGGGATCTGGCTTTGACATCTTTAAGAGTATTATTTGTCTAGAAAAATCAACTCTGTGTCACTGCCTAACTCACCAAATTTACATAAAGTCATACGGTCTTCAATGAGGTATGCCGAGCAATGAACCTAGTTACTATGCTCAGCAGAATACCAAGCTAAGATGTTCTCAACTTTGACTTAAAAAAAAAAAAGACATCGTTTAGCAAAATAGCCAAAAAATAATATTACTTGAAGCAGAATGGCTTCATTTACAACCTCTGTTGGTTGGTCATCTTTGCAGTCCATGGCAGACACGATGCATTTGATGACTTGACAATTCAATTGCCAAAGTCGATAATCCTTGAAGAAAATAAAAATCAAATTTCTATTTCTTGTTCAGAGTCATTGTGGTGGTAGTAAGTATAAAAAATAAGGATGTGAGGGCTAAATCTTTCTTTTAACTTTCTGTACACAGCGACTCAGTTTCGAATATAAACTTTTCTCTCATTTTTACATCATTCACTTTCTCACTGCAAACTATCATTGCATATTAGCAATCTCCTCACACAGTACCCTCCCCTCAGATGCCAGCTCACTGCTGAGACATCATTTAGTTCAGAGAGAAAGACAATGGAAAGTGCTGACGTTAGTGTCAGATACCCTGTGATTTGCTACATGAAAAAAAGAGTCAAAAAGCATTTGGAACAGGGACTCAGGACTCAGCACAGTGCAAGGCTCCAGGAGTTAAAAGTGCTATACATGGCTTTTGAGCTCATAATGCATTTAAGGTATATGTGGGGGCCAAGGACAATATATGGCTTAACAGTTGGACAAGAAGAGCTAAGAGGTGTGTCACTGAGTGAAGGAGTTTTGGGGAAAAAAAAAATGCTAACATTAAAGGCTAGGCTGGGAGAGGAGGAAGAACACGGGTGAGGAATTGCTAAGGGATGCTCCGAGCTAAGTCACCCGCCCGTGTTCCCAGGTCTTCATGCACTCAAGGGGCATGCGGGAGGAGAAGGCGGGACAACTGCGGGCCTCTGAAGCTCTTCCCTTCCACGTGCACTCAGAGGAACGGGAGCCTGATGTCTTTCTCTGTTCTCTCAACTGAGCTAACAGACCCGTCACCCAAGAGCAGCTGAGCAGCAAGGTGTCTCTTCCCACGGGCAACCTTGTGGCAGGACTATGTCTCCTGCAACCCTCTCTAGTAATCTGAATAAATGAAAAAGTTCCACTTTTATTAGTTGACTTGACACTTAGACAGCTTTGAAAGGGTCCCTGTCCCCAAACAAAGGCCCCTTCCCTCTTCTGAGGAATTCCTCCCTGCCTACATAGGTGACCCCCTGAAGCCCGACGTTCCATATCTAGGGGCAACATACATGGCAGCTTCCCTTGGACAGTCCCGCTTTGCACCTGTCTTTCTAGAGTACTTATTAGTAACCCCCTTCGCTCTCAGATGTACATTGGTTTGAGCAATGAGATGTATGGTCACCACTCCCAGCCTCATCTAGACTGATCGGATCAAGCAGGAGTTACCTGATGTTGGCTGGACTGATCAAATTCTGTCCCCAAGAAATGCAGACCTGGGACAGAGGGGCTATTTAGTCAGTGTCTTGAGAACTTGAAATGTGAGGTCATATGAAGCTGCAGCTGAAATGGACAGGGAACATGAAACAGAGAAAGAACCTACGGAGAAATAATGATGCAGATCTGTATAGGAACATGGAGATGAGAGACCCCCATGACCTCAATGGAAAAGCCTGAAGGATCAAAAGAAGAGATATCTGGACACTTGGGCATCTCAGTTCCTGATTCCAGTACATTGTGAAGTTCTTCCAATGAACTCCTTCCAATTAATTCCACTTTTGTTCTTAAACTTGTTTGAAATGACTCTGTGCCTTGCAAGCAAACCATCACTGACGAAGAACAATTCTAACAGCTCCCTTGACCAGTTTGCTATGATGCGCACGCATTTATAATATTAGCAATAACTATGGAGAAAGCTAACTTCTCCACAGCAATAATTTCCATTATTTTTTATTTCATAGATTAACCTTTCCTTTAAAAAGTTATAGGAGAGGATACAATATAAGGTTACCAAGATTTTATTTTGCAGAGTTAAGGCATCCAAAAACACCCTATTAAAAATATCGCCCTGTATGGTATTATTCTTACCATGAGAAAGAAAATATTTTAACACCAAAAAAGGGAATGTAAGATGCTCACATTATTTTCGATTTGGCCTAATAAAAAAAAAAAAAAGCCCTTCGGTTAAAAGTTATTGTTTCCATTTTGGCTCAGGTGGAGCCCTTTCTCGGTCATGCGTCGTCTACGGTGTGGCATCCGCAGCTTCTACCCGAAGCTGCTGAGGGAACAGCTGCTCTGACTGGGAAAAATGCATGAAGCAAGGGAGGGTGCACATGCTCTCTGAGCCTCCTGAGCAGGACTCGAGGGTCCGTAAGCCTGGATTTCCCTCTGTGTTTCATGGGGACCTAGGACACCAACCGATCTCCTTGTTTCCATCACAACCTTATAGAGGGAGTTTTCCCCAAATCATCAGGAGAACCCAAACCTACAAACCCAAATGGGAAGTCCTTTGGGGTCATGCAGGAAGGGGTGGTCTGCGTAACCAGGCCATGTGAACTCCACTGGTCTTTTCTAGTCTTTTCTTATACAAAGAGGGCTTTCTGTCACCAAGACACTGGAGTAACAACATACAGATGGCCCCTCTGCTTCACCTGTAATGTGTACAGACTGGCTCCCTAGGAATAGTTTCTGCTTAATGAAGGGGCGAGGAAGGAGAGACAGGAACTAACAGAGTGTCCACTGCACTGTGCGAGGTGATCGATGTGGTGATCTCATTTCACCCTATGCAATTTCATAATACTGGTTACCCCTGGGAGAGCAGAGAGTTTAGGCCTGAAATTCTAGCAAGTGTAGGAATGGGGATCGGGTCTTTAGGATTCCTGAGTGACACTCAGGGGTAAAGTCATCTAACCTGGGATCTGAAGATGCTGGCTCTAGTTCGGGTTCTACAAAAACTGATATAGAACCTCACTAAGTCACAGTTCTCATTGGTAAGCTCAAAGGTGGAATTAGTTGGTAGTTAGTCCTTTCGGGACTGAAATTTCATAACTCGAAGATATATACCACACAAAGAAGAAAAAATCGTGTCACCAAGAAAACTTTAGTTTACTGAGATTTCCTTCTGATTATTTATCCTGAAACTCTTGCTCTATAGAAATATGCAGCTAGCTAGCACTAGGATCTAGGTTTCTGCATTTAAGTTCCAAGTACATGCAACATAATTGCACAGTATTAATTTTTAAGACTGTTGTACTTACATTTTTATTATCATGAACAGATATTTGCTGAAATGTTTACCATGAGCATTATGCTCTACTAGGGGATCAAATTTATTCTTATTCTTTGCAATATCGTACTTGGAGACTAGAGCCAAAGAGAAATAAAGGAAGTTAGAGCTGGAGGCATTGACGATGTTGGTTCATTTCCATTTTCCAGACCCTTTAAACCCTAAATTGTAATCTCGAGGTCCAGATTGATGAGAGCTGCAAACATAGCTTTACATAATACGTTAACTATAGGGAACACTGTGGGGTCTGTTATATTATTCACTTCAGATTATGTTGTATTTTGAGAAGAAAACTCAACATTGCCTTACTGAAGTTCTACTTCATGCTAATTAATGCCCAATTTGCCACAGAGTATTTGGAAATATAATGAAGCATCCCACATGGAAATGTATTCAGAATGATTCATTATTCTAACACTCATTAACTGACATGGTTAATTTAATCACGACATCCAGACACTTTCGCCCCGTTTCTTACACTTGTGAAGCTTACAACTCCAACCTAGTCGAAATTCTGAATTCAATTAAGAGAACATTCCAGTTGTTAGGTCCTCTTATGAAAGATTCAAGGAGCAAAATATTAGAAGTTGACAAACAACGGATCATCCCAGACTTTAGTCTTCTCCATCATTTCTGCTCCACAATCCTCTAGCCTCAAATGATCACGATGGAAGTTCTAAGCTTCTAAATTTGCTTACAGAGTCCTTTCTGGAACCACAGGGCAGTCACTTCCCTCCCTTCTTTGCCCTCCTCGTTACCGAAGTCTAAGGCCTTTGCAGGGTTTGGGTCTGGGATGGAAAGAAAGACAAAGAGCTCTCATAAGGCAATATCTGGTTTCTATCCTGCTTCCCGTCCTTATGTAAACCCATCCCAGGTGGCCAAACCAGCTGAAAGTCTTCTCCCTTTAGGCCGGGCACCTGCTAGTCTCAGGTGAGTCCTGGGACCGGCAGCCAGGTGCACTTCTGAAGCAGCAGGCCGTGGTCTCTGTGTGCCTCTTTGTTTACTTCTCACAACTTTTGTGGCCGATGGCCAGGAAAACACAAGCTCAGCTGATATCTCCTCAGTGCCAGTCTTGGGCTGATGGCCAATCTGGGGACAAACCTAAAGACACCCACGGTTCTAGGAAATGACAAGTGGATGTGAGAGCTGCAATATAAATGTGAGAGAGAACTGCACTTAGTTGCAGGACAATTATGAAATCTGGGGTGGACCTAGCACTAAAGGCTTAGAGGAGAAGAAATCAGCTTTGGTTTTTAATGGAAAATTTGGTGCAAGCACTAAAGGGTACAGCTATTGTTATAAACACATAAATTGAGAGTTTAGTGCCAATCTAGGCCTGACGAAGAGGACATATCTGCACAAAACCTCTATCTCAATGCCAGGTCCCAACTGTGTGTATCTGAGATTCTCATACATCTCTCTTATCTAAAGTTTAGCTTTGAAAATTCACATTCTCCTTCCCATTTTCTCGAAGATTTATTTTGATGAATTATCCTTGATAAACTCAGTTCAAACCCTATTTCTTCACGGGTAATATTTCAACCCCTCCCTCCCTCCTTCCACCCAAAGAGTACCCAGACCATTTTCCATGATTTTCACCTGTGAAAACAGAAAGATGTTTGGTCTGGAGTAAAATCAGACGATTCAGCAGTTGAGAAACGTACAACTGTGTCTTTTGTTTCCACATTTTCCTTCACCGTGTGCATTACTTCATTATCAGGTCAGAAATACGAACAGGCAGTGATGCCAAGTAGTCACTGCCCATTGCCTTCCTGTCTAGAGCCAGCCACAGGCATCCGTGCAGCGAGGCCAAGCGAGTCAACCAAGACTCCTCTGCCAACCTACTCTCTCCAGGCAAAGGCCCCTCCTACACATTCCAAGGAACAAATGACAAGGACACCTCTGTGCAGAAAAGGATGCTTGCTTGTTATTTAAAGGAGCATCACACTACACAGATACTCTCTTTCAAGTTATTCATGTGTCAGATTAATCTTTTGAGATATTCTTCATTTGTCCTTGTAGGCGTCAGCAACAAACAAACAGAAAATTATGGAACATCTACTCCTCTCCCCAAGTTCCCGGGGAAAATGCCAAGTCTTTGTGTTCTAAGGTCCTCCCAGGAGGAAGTGCATTGACATTGTCTCTGTGCCACAGAGACCACCCTGAGGACCCTCTCCTCACATTGGGCTTAGAAGTTAAAGGCATTTGGAAAATGAATCTGGAGTTACCCCCCAGAATGGGAGAGGGGGGGCTGCCAAATAGGCAGAGAGAGGGTGGTGAGTGACTTTCCATGACCAGGAAGAGGATGCTAGTTTTGGTGGCAGCGGTGGAAGGGGTGGTGGTAGTGCTCTTCAAATCCCGGAGACCTGGGTCCCATTTACACAGAGTGACCCCAGCTGGGAGGAAACATGTGTAGCATTCTCAGAGTGACTGAAACTTGATGCCCACGCTTAGAAGACACCACAGGGAGGCCACGAGCCCACCTGCAAACAGAGGCGGGAGACCACTCACTGCGACTCCCAGGCAACTCAGAGGCCTCACCCGGTCTTACTGGGCTAGATGCGCTCCCTAGCATCTCTTTAAGAACCCCATGTGATAAAAACAAATTTTTCAATAATTTCCGAATACATGTGAGATTAGCTAGATTTGCAGATATTAAGAAAAGTGATACTTTCTGCACTAGAGTGTCAGGGAGAAAAATCTGTACATATTATTTTCTTTAATAAAATAAATAAACCTAGAAACGACCTAGAAGGCTGGTTAACAAATTATGATAGATTCGCACTATGGAATGCTATGCAGCCCTAATCAAGATGTTTTAAAGAAACTTTTTTATAACTTAAGATGGAAGCAAAATGAAATATTAACATTGTTTTTTTAAATATGAATTATGAATAGCATACTCTTTTATTTCTCTTAAATGAGAATGCATTGCTTTTCCAAGTCAGAGAATTACTGAGTAAGCATGATATTTTTAAAGAGCGGGGAAGGGGAAGGGAACAACTTTTTCACAAAACATTTAGAATCCAGAAGGATTCTTGTCTCTGGTGACCTGAAGATACCCATGCCGTTCCTGTCTTCTTATGTGTATTCTATATGATTAGATTCCAAGAAAAAGAATTTCTTATAGATGACCCCTGAAATGAGGACACAAATTCATGGAGAAAACACAGGAACAGAGACGCATTTCCATTTCTAAGCCATGCAAAATTTAGCAGGAATCCAGAATTGCATGGACTTTTCATGCCAAAAAAGATAACAGTTAAGAAAGAAGAGACAAAAAGCATCAAATACATTTTGGACATGCAAATAACTTCACCTTTTAAAGAGACAGAGACTCATATCTGTAGCTCTGACATCATTACAGTAACTTAATTTTAAGGGTCTTAAAATTTGACTGGAAGTAAATTTGGAATTTTAACAATTTTCTATAAATTCTTGAATATTTTCTATTTTTCAACTTTTTCATAGAGGTTTGGCTGTGTCTGGAGGAGCAGCTAGAGCCCGCTGCCCTGCAGAGGGGGCGGGGACCCCTCGCCAGGTCAGCATGTGAGGGCGACCAATTCCATTCCCAGGATTAGACGTGAACCTGCCCCCTGCCCATCTCCTGTCCTACCTGTAACATGACACAGACTTGCTTCTGAAATACCACCATGAATTGGCTGCTTTCTGGTTTTCCTCCAAAGCCAGCATGAGATAAGGGCTATTTAAAGAAGATAAGGCCTAGCTCACCATCATCTCTATTTAGCATCCTTCTGTCAAGATAGAAAGTAACAGCATCAGCAAGTTCCAAGTCTGGATCTCGTTAACTCAGCCCCCTACCCGTTTCAGACACATGTTCCTGAAATTATTATTTAGTGCCGTGTTTTCCTCTTGAAGGAACTGATACAAAATAAAAGGCCAGATGAAGAAGACTGCTGTTTTCTTATTGACCCTATTATGTTGATAAATCAATGTGCCTTTCAAGAAGGCATAGGTAAACCATGTTTCTTTTAGAATTTAAAACGGAAAAACAATTTTGCCTCATGAAGGAGTAATAAGTATTACTTTGTCTTATAATGAGAAATATAAAAAATATATATATATATATGTATATATATATATATATAATATGTATATCAGAAAGGCTGAAGCTAAATTTAACATTCAAGCCAATCACAGTTAGTTGATTCAATTCATAAATTTGTCTCCTCCTAATGAGGTTTTACCTCTTGATTTTTAGTTTATTCACCTTCAGATAGGTGTCTCTTTATTGCCAGCTGCCTTGACTCAATCAATCAGTCTCTCTGTTTATTTCTGAAACAAGAAGGTGTGCATTGTAAACAAAGGAACAGTTTTACAGGCTTTGGCTCCCACGGTGCTCATTGGGAGATGCCTGAGCAAAAGCAGCAGATGTCTTTGCCATTCAGAGAGCAAGGAATGCACTTAAAAGGCTTCAGGATAAAAGGTGTCCGTGTGAGGACTGCTGTTATTATAGCGATGAAAGGAAGGGACCTGCTTGCAGGCTTTGAAATTTCAAGTCAAAGACAATCAACATAACACATCGTGCAAAATATGCACCTCAGAGGGCCTCCTAACAGAAGCTATTATTAAGCTCATCCCTGCAGCCCCACTTCAGCTCTTTCTGGAGTGATGGGGAGCCCCAGGCCCAGGGGTGGTGCCCCTAGAGCTTAACTGCCTTGTGAAACCAAAGAAGTTTTACCCTGATAGCAAAGGCCTCCTCCCTCAGCCTGTCGTGGGAGATCTAAAGATGTCCTCACCACCTCCACAGTGAAGAAGGAAGGCCACAGGAAGCCGATCAGAGGGTGTACTTGGTGCCAGAGGCCACCAAGCCTTTAGGTGCTTGTGGCCAGACCCTCTCCAGACATGTTGGGAATAGAATTTGCTGTTACTTTCCAACTCATGTTTCCAAACAGCCCCCCCTCTCCAAATGCCCTCCCAATGTCACTGGACTAATTTTTCAATGAAAAATCACCTTGAGATACTTCTGACTAGCTTTTCGGGCTAAAAGTTCTTTTTCCCTTTAGTCCTGCCAGAGGAAAGAATATCGGGGTTTGGAGAGATGGAAGGAAGACACAATTTAGATATGAGAGGACTTTGCTTTTCCGGTCCCACTATTCTTTTAAAAGGCAGACTCCAATCCTGCCATGTACTGGCAGTACAGCCCCATATAAAAGCTTAGCTTTGAACTTCACTTCTCACTTTTATAAAAGAATCAGAATATCTACTTGATAATGTTGTGGTGAGAGGTAACTAAAAAAAAAGCATAGGAATCTGTCAACTATAAATAATGTGAAGCATTTAGCTCCTCTTACATAATGCCACTCTCTACTAGGTGGCTCTGCTCCCTACTCTCCTCAGGGTGAGGGGCCCATGGCTTGTTGAGGGCCAGTGGGAGGAGAAGATACCAACCAACCTCTCACTGTGTCCACCATGCCTTTTCCTTGGTCTTGTGCAGTCGGTAAACGGTTACTTCCAACTTCAAAAGAGAGAATCTGACATCCACAGAGGCTCTAAGAGTTACTTCTTCACCAGAGGTGAGAAAGAGCCTCTCCGACCTCCAACCTTAGCTTTCATCTCACTCCTTTCCCAAGTCCAAATCACGTTCAAGTGCTAGGAACGACTTCACCTTTTCATTCTACATATATCATGGACAAGAGTGATTCGATAAATGTTTACGGGGAATTAAGTTAAAAGTGCTCTCTCGGTAAATATAAAATAATTCCAAGTGTTAAGAAAAAAATAACATAACTGCAACTTGTGTATAAATGCTTTAAAAAACTTGAAAAATTCCTCCAATACCCCAATGTTTGCTGTCAAATTTATTTATTGTCAAAAATAAATAGTCAGCATCGAGAATTTGAAGCATAAGAATATATATAGGCATAGTGAGGGGGGACCCCAAACTCTGTGCTTTTTATGATGGAAAATCCCACATCGCGATGTCAAATCTCTGTTCTGACAGTAGGAAAAAAGAGTTAAGGGCCATGTACACAGTTGTAGGGAAGAGCTCGGCATGGCTTCTTCTCTCGTTCTACGTTTCTATTTAGTGCACGTGTGTGAGCAAAGCCATCATAAAGATGCCTCTATTTTGCATGGAGTATAGAAACGTGAAAACAATGAAGAACTCGTGGAAAAAATGAAAGGCAACGGGCCCTTCAGAACTGAGATAGTGTAGGATACAACATGATTCTCTGTAGTGTGTCGGGCCCGACTTTCACTTCTATGTCTATCTATTTGGAAGGGGACTTTCTAAGTCGAGCTTGTTGCCCTGAAAAATATCAAAGAGATTAATTATTAAGGAAGAGAAGGTGACGAGGCCAGTGCGGTCACTGAGGACTGACTGAGTTGGAAGGAGCTCACCATCGTTCACTAGCTAGACTGCTGGAACCTTCCTAAGCCCAGCGTGTCTCAGGCCTCACGGTACAGGCCAAACCGTTCTGCCCTGTGCATGCTCAGGACACAATAAAGACCAATCCATGCTTGGGGGGCCAAAAGGATGTGGGTGGCTTTGTGTCAAAGGGCCAGTTGGCACAGGGATCAATACCAGGCCAGGTGTTCAAGCGCTGGAAGCTCTCCCTACTTCCTTCAGTTTTAACGTTCTAAACTGACCTACTGTGAAATAGAGAACATTGAGGATTCTGAGGAGGTAAATAATATGTTGAAAAAACATGTGGACTCAGGGGGGTCAGAGTGCCTAGAGTCAAATCCAAACTCTGTAACTTACTAGCTTTGTGGCCTTGGGCAAGTTAGTTAACTTCTCTGTGCCTCGGTTTCCTCAAATACAAAATGGGGACACAGTAAGCCTACCCCCTGGGGGTGCTGTGAGAAGTTAACGCTTGTTAAGCACTTAGAACAGTGCCCGGCACATAGTAAGTTCTACATAAACGTGTCCGTTCCTATCATTTTTATTATTAAGATGTATGACAGTCACATGATCTGGACCGGGTAGCGAATGCACTGGAGCTGAGCGAAGGAAGAGTCACAAGAGATTTGCAATTGTTAGGATGCTGCCACAACTATTTTGCCTCGAGTAAGCTGGAGAGGAGGATGGAGTCACTTATTAGAGAGACTACTTTTCAGATGCCTGTGCCAAGGTCTCCTACTTGCTGTTGCATTACTGCTAATTCCACAACTCAACTTGTGGACAGCAAATAAAATATTTCAAAGCAAGCATGCAATTAGTGTTCATTTTAATAACAACTCTCACTTTTTTTTTTTTTTAAATGCGTGGAAACAGTCCACTGCAAGCATTTGGCTTTGAGAGGTTTAAATCAGGTTTCAGGGCAGACGGGGAAAAAGTACAGGTGCTCTGTTGGGCGGCTGACACTGATTAGAATGCCACACACAGCTGAGTGAAAAGGCAGGAGGTGGGGTGCGACTCGATGCAGAAAAAAGAAAAGGTAGAGTACTAACTCGCTGAGATGACTCAATTTTCATCAAGTACCTTTGAATGTCAAGTTCTGCCTGAAGAGAGATCAGCATGCACCGCAAAGCCTGTGTATCGGGAGAAAAAGACAGGGAAAAAAAAAAAATAGAAAAGAGAAAGGTTGAAAATATGAAGAGAAAGAGAGGTGGTTGACCAAACAGACCATCTATTTGTTCCTAATGAAAATATAGGACAGTTAACCCCCCTCCCCACAAAGAAAGAAGGAACGGTGGGAGTCCTATCTTTATGTTTTAGAGAGAAATGGTGAAAGCCAGCCCTGACTGGCAATGAGGTTTTTCTAAGATATCTTGCCACAGGCCCATCTAAATTCACCTTGTCATTTGAGAACATGTCACACTGACTGGCCTATTGTCCTGAGATGGTCCCAAGGCTGCAGGGGAGTCACCAGAGCCAGGATGAAATATCTTTCTTAGGCAGAACGCAGACTGCTGGTGAGCTGCCAGCTTGATTGGCATTGGCCACTGGGACACTGACCACTGGACTGCTCTACAAAGAGCAGCGCTCTGTGCCTGTGTGTTGTCACCCAGGATGGCAAGACTGTTTCATGATTACATCCGATGTGAATACTTACAGGAACAGATCAGAATTAGAATTCAGGGGACATTCTGACATCTGAACCTGGTTGACTTGGGGGTGTGCTATCTATCAGTTTATCCCATTTACTTGGCCAATATTTAAATATTTCAGTTCTTATTGATCCACTGACTAATTTTTGGATAACATACATACATTTATTTATTTATTTATTTATTTATTTATTTATTTATTTATTTATTTATTTATTTGAAGAAATCATGATAGAAAACTGTTTTCGTATTTAAAACCGTGAAAGTTTCTATAATTCTCGTGTAAGAATGACATACTCTTGCATCCAGAATCAGTCAGGGAGAAGCAAGCAGGGTTTCGAGATATTCGCACATCCATGTTTATAGCGGCATTATTCACAACAGCCAAAAAGTAAGAGCGACTCAAGGGTCCATCGACAGACGAGTGGATCGACCAAATGTGAAATATACAGATAAAAGAGTACTATTCAGCCTTAAAATAAAATCGTTAACAAAAATTCCTTTAAAAACTCCTGTTGCGTTACAACACAGATAAACCTCGAGAGCATTACATGAAGTGAAATGAAGTCACAAAACAATAAATGCAGTGAGAGCTCACGTATGTGAGGTACCTGGTGTAGTCAATTCACAGTAAAGGAAGCAGAATGGCGGCTGCCAGGGGCTGGGAGAGGGGAATGGGGGGAAGTGGTGTTTCATGTGTACAGAGCAAAATGAAAAGTGTTCTGGAGACTGAATGTACTTAATGCCACTGAACTGTACCCTTAAAAATGGTTAAGATGGTAAAATTTATGTCATGTATAGATTAACACAATTAAAAAGAAAAAAAAAAAAGAGGAAAAGCCATTGAGGTTAATATGTGACTCACTTCATGTTACTGCACCATTCAAAACAGACATCCGGACACATCAACATATGGATGACATATCTGAATACTCCAATCATCTATAAATAATTTAATTATGAAAACTATTGATTCATAGCATAATTATATATATATATATATATATATATATATATATATACACACACACACACATATATATATACATATATATATATATACACATATCCATATATTTCTGAATAATTTTATATTATTTAGAACCTAGTCTCATACACATAAGACAAAACTATCTATAAGAAAAAGAACATTTAAATAAAAATGGCTATACCAAAAGCCAAGACAGGTCTCCAGAAAAGAACTGTTCTAAAGTATTTTACCCAGAATGTACTTAGGTACTGAGAAGAAAAGAAAAAGAACTTGAAGGGACTTTTAAGAGATAAGGGGAGTGACACCATTAGAAGAACTATTAGCTAGACTGACCTCATAACAGCCCTTTTCAAGGTAGATGTATTCTTGCTAGAAAGGTGGGGATAGCTGTAGGGCCCTCGATTCTGCTGCCCTGAAGTTTACAGGCTTCATCAACGATGAAAGAAATATCCCAAAGTAGACCACAAATTATAAAGTCCCGTAGGTTCAGGATAAATAAAAGTGCAAGATAAAAACACAAGGATAGATTTGAAAGGCTGCTGTGGGAAAAAAAAAAAAAAAAGGTGCAGGAAAACCTCAAGGTTTCATCCCAAGGAGATGGAATGAAATGGGCTGAGGCCAGAGAACCCCACACACAGAGATGCCGGAACTGAGTGGGTGGAGGCTGCCAGGAGGGGCGGAGACCCTAACCTCTCTGCAGAGGCTCTCAGCACAGGAACGCGCAACATGAATAGAACACCTGGACGAAGCGGACAAGGAAAGTAACCAAAGCAGCTGTTTCAGGCAAGAATCAATCATCCGAGGCTCAAGAAAGTAGGGGTAAGAGAAACACATGCGTGATCAAAGGCTTCAAACTCTGGAGCGGACACCGACTCTACTGGTTGCATCTTTTCTTGCCTTTGCTGACTGAGGTCAAAGAAACAGAAGCAGAGTCTCCCAGCGTCAGAGCAGGAAGCTCCCACAGGTGCTGGAGAGCCAGGTGGTCCTTCTCAAAAAACACGATGGACTCCACAGAGAAAGCTCCACAACTTGCAGTCACTGGAGCGTTAGTCTCTATAGCGACAGATAAATTTTCTCAGGATTACAAAATTAAATTCACAGAAAACCTTTCCACTGCTCAGCAGGCTCCACCTGCATGTGAAATGTTTTGAGCCCTATAGATTTTTGAGCTCTAGAGTGAGGAAGCAGAGGGAAGAACCCTGGATTTTATTAGGCTACTCACATACTCTTATTAAGTCAAGTGTATAGAACTTAGAAGCCTGATTTATGGATTTGACTATAAAAGAGAAAATTGTTCCTAAAAGATAAGAGTGGGCGGGAAAGGTGGTGAGTGTCTTCGAGCCACTTCAGAGAATTATAATGACAACCAAAGTACTTTATCAATATAACGAGGTTACATCAAAATTAAGGGAAAGCGCAAGACTCACCACCTCAAGGAAACAGCTGCAGCGTCAAATAAAATAACGCCATAAAAATTTAACAGAAGAAAGGACACTTTGATGATTTCAGAGACGCCTAACAAATCCAATGGCTATCATTAGCAGAAAATGGCAAAGAGAAACCACAGATGCTGCTGTTATACTGAGGGGTACTTGAGATCTCTTTGAAAGGCTAAGTGTGGCAGGAAGGGAAAGGGGTTCGCAAGTCTCTTTAATTTAATAAAGAATAAAGGCAATGCAGATAGCCTGAGCAGAGGTGACCACAAATAGCAACGATGAGGTAAATGCCTAAGGCACAGACGTGGCAGAGAGAACCAAAAACGACCAACGAACATACAATATTTATAGCAGTGAATGATGAGCAATACTTAATTTTCTTTAATTTTCTTTCACTTATTTGCTATGCCTATCTCTGAGCTCTTTATAGTAAAGATAATTCTATAATAATACAAAAAAGTACGAGTGAAAGTGGCAAAAGTGAAATGTGGATCCTTAGAGATCGACAGTGAGAGGTAAACTGTAAGGAATGTCGGAGATTGGAAAAATTTAAAAACTCACAAAAAGTTCCGGTTTGGGTCAGAAATTGGAGATTTTCTGATATCACTTTACCTCTAGTCAACTTTTGACTACTTGGGAGCAATTTAACCAGTTTAAAGACTAACTGTGGTTAAAGAAAATGCATTCATGAAAAAAAAAAAATCACAAGATCTAGTGAAATCATGCTTCTATCAGGAGTTCTCAAAAGTTTGTAATTAGTTAGACGGTAATCACTGAGTTGTCCCCCACGTCTGCTGTCCACATGAAGGTCTAATTGACAGAGGCTTAACTTAGATTTTTATTCTCGTTTATAAATTTATGGAAGTATATTTCCTTTTCCTTCTCTCTTACTGTCGACATCTTTGTTCTACATCTCACCGATGGAGAATTATCAGAACTAGTTTCCACTTAGTTCATGATACAAGGAATGCAAAGCGCTACTTTTATCAAATTTCTGAAAGCTTACTGTCTCTCAGCTTTTGAAGTCACATAACAACTATTTAATCTCTTTAAGCCTGACTTTCTTTATCTGTAGAGTGGGGACAATAATATTATCTACTTCACAAGGTTGTTGCGAAGATTAAATGAGATGCAGGCACCTGAAACATAATGCACAATGCTTGGCACAGGCTAAGAATGCAAACATTAGGGACCTGAGGCTTTAAAATAAAAAACGTAGTATTCTCAAAAAGATGCTTTATTTTAACAAATAACCCAGGAATAAATATCAAATGCCTTAAAATTTTTGCATATCTTTTTGATTCGGCTGTTCTATTTCTAACAATTAATTTTAATAATCCACAATAATCCACAAGGATATACAGAATAGAACCAACTGAAGTAAACAGCCACTAACAATGATGACAGAGCCGACTCTGTAACAACACAGAGTGAAATTCACACATATAATTAAGTGGAAAAAAATCATGTTAGAAAAACAGTACGCTTTAGGTTTTCTGTCAGTCTCTATGTCTAGAAGAAAATGGGAATCCATGTGGGTCATGTGATTGTAAATAATTTCTTTACTCTTTACATTTTCTTTTTAACATTTATACAATACACATGAATTTATTTTTGTCATAAAAAAGATAAATTATTTTTAAAAGTCATCTGGCATTTGGCATCACATTATTTGTTTTCCCCGAACATGATATAAATAGCTGCGGATGAATTTAAAACAAAAGGCGAAAACAAGGTTTTATCCATTTGAGAGCCTTACAAATGGGAAGAACAATAAGATCATATCTTGATTCACAGTCTCTTTACCCTGGTAATTTTGCCCTTATTTTTTTCTTATGTTGATTATGTATCAGTTGCACCACCAGGGGGCGCCTTGAATTTAGAAAGCACAATAATACAGTCTTAGCATGATGGAAGATATAGCAGCTGAAATCCCAAATTTAGGAAACAAGGCACACTTCTCATTGATTGCTCAGAGTCAATCCTTTTCCTTTTCAACGTGCCTCACAGGTTCCGTTGTACAAACTGTATGGAATCAGTCTGTGAAAAACTACACCACTTGTGTAGTTAATATCAATGATAGAAGGCAGAGTTGATTTCTGCAAGTAGATTTAATAAAGATGCCATTGAAGAAACAAAAATGAGTAGCCCCTGTGATACAAAACTAAAGAACACAACAAAAGCAAATATTGAGAAAATAATCTTAGAAGTAATTTTATCCTAAAGACAGACAATTCTATAGGTAACTTAGGGATCAAAGCAATTTCAGGTTATTGAGAAACCCATTTGCAATATAATTCTTTTTCTAAACATGTTCAAAATAGCAAAAACAGAATAAAATTAGGTAGCCCTGTGAGACCTTCGTAAGTGATGCTGACTTATAATTGATATAACAGGAATCTTAAAATATAGGATAAAGTCTGAGGTACTCTCTAGGGTGATAAATAAAAAAGACTGTGACATCTAACAAAAAGAGTTCAGAGCAGAAATCTGAGTACTTTTTAATTGCCTAGGAATCCGAAGTAATCTTATTGTGAACTTAGGAAGGTAATTGAGGGTGTAACTTTTGGAAAGAGACAGAGTTCAGCTTGAGCCTCATTTTCAACCCAACATCTTTGAGATTTTGAGCATGTTACCTTGGAAATGCTGCCTTGGTCATGTTTCATGTGCAGTTTCTTCATCAAGAAGATGATAAAAATAATAACAACATTGTTTATATTACAGTTCGTTGTATGAAATGAGATAACTTATGAAAAATGTAAAACCCAGTGACTAGCATACGATCATACAGTATGTTGCTTAATAAGAGAGTCTCAAAACTATGTGGGCTGCCACAGCTCCTGCACTGGTCATGTGGCCAGGGGAAGTATCGAACCCCTCTGTGCTTGTGTTTTCACGAGTCAAATGGAGGTAAGGAGTCTGGCTTAAGCTTTTAAAAAGGCAAACATACTTTGTCTACTTATGCATGTAACAGTGCTGACCTCCATAGCAGTGGGGTTGGCAGGGTTACATAATTATTTCTATCACCTTACCACCGTCTGTAAAAAACAGACCGCAAACCTTACCATACGTGGGGTGGACACTCAGCCAGTTCTCCGTATAGTCACTCCGCTGCTTATGGCCGCTGGCTCACCATAGCAGTTAAATATTGTCATATTAACCCTGGTTATTCATCTTCATTTCTATTTTTCAATATCTACCCTTCCTACCTCATGAAGTATGAGACTAAAATGATGCAATAGATTTGAAAAAGTTAGGTCCATGCAAATAAAAAGTAGCATTAAGATAAACAGATGCATGGGCTAACTATATAACCATTTACAAGACAACCGATGTCTCACTAACAGAGCTCAGAGGTCTCTTCTAAGCCTCAGCATTCTCGCTTAACAAAAAAGGAAAAGGAAGTGAGCTGACTTGGAAATGTCCCTGCTCAGGGTTAGTGTCTAAGAAGAGTTAACCCAGGTTACTTCCACAAGGTGACAAATATTCTCAGAACTGCTCTCGTCGGGTGCCTAGGACATCAGGATGACTAGTTCCTCGAGAACTTAGCTTATTATTCTTCTGTAGCACTAAACACCACCTGACACACGAGCTATATCGCTTACCTGTGTGTTTGTGTCCCACCCTGCCCCGATCTGTGAGCAACAGGAAGTGGGGAGCTCTCCTGAGCTCAGATTTCACTTCTAGAATAGATGAAAGGCTGGAAGGAGGCACTGGTTTTGGGGAGGCTTGGTTTTGGCAGCCTGCTTGATTTGAGAGATTACCTCTTGACCATCATTACCTCCTTTGGTCTCAGGAGTTCAGATAGGTGCCCCAGGCAGCAGTGCCTATGCTGGGAGCTGGCCAGCAAGGCCCCCAACAGTCACATCAGACCCCCAGCAGACCTGCAGACTCCCCTCCAGCCACCACTTTGCTCCACGGAGAGCATGCCAATCTATCACCCAGCTCCCCCGTGCTTTAGTGCTTCTTAGCTGCTCTCGCACCTTCTTAAAAGGAGAAAAATCTCCATCTGATATGGAATTTCTTTCTGGCAGGGTTTCTCTTCAATTTTTCACCCAAACCGCCCTCCCCTAGAACACTAAACTCAAGTTAAACAAAAATACTCAAAACCCCTCAAGAAAAAAAAGCCTCTAAAATCCAGGTTTCTATTCCTCCCTTTGTAATACATTCCCTTCTTGTTCCAATGGCTGCCGTGGGGAAATTACGCTTCTGCTGGGATGGCAGGTGCCAGTGACCCTGCACTTCGCCATGATCTGACCATGTCTTGCTTTAAGAAGCAGCCTTCTTGCACTTGAGACTTGACTAAAAGTAAGAGTTTTTTTAATTGGGAGGAGAGAGGGGATGATCAAATTTTAATAGGGAGGTAAGGTTGGATAAGAAATGGGATCGTTTACTGAAACCAGTCGGTCTTAGCTTTGGGTTGTGCCAGGCACGTGTTCCCTCCTAACCCCCGTGGCCAAAGCGGCCACCTCCCGTCACAAAGGCATTATTACAGAGGAGGCTTGGCTCATGGGGCCAGAGCACCACGTGCTCCCTCTCCAAAGCTCCAAGAATCTCAGGTCGGAAAGATGCGGGTTCGAGACCTTGGTTCAGCACTCATGAGATCTTTTCCTTTGAATAAATTACTTAACCCGATACTGAGCCTTGTACTGGGCCCATTAAAGCAGTTTCCACACTCACTTTGCACATCTGCAAAATGGCAGCCGTCATCCTACCTCCTTCATAGGGTGCACAGATAAGGTAAATGGACAAAAGCACTGTTACCCGTAAAGCTCTAAAAATAACAAAGCAGTGGTGTTATTATTAAGGAGAAGGAGCTCAAGGCATGCCCACACACAAAATTGTTCCCAAAATGTTTTGCTGCTAAAGGACGAAGTCTGGTGATGTCCGCCCCAGCCCACCCAGCTGCAGAGACTGACTGCAGGCCTTCAATAATACACAGCTTCAGTTCATGAGCAAATGAAAATCATGGTGGCTGGTGTTAGCCTCCCCATCCGCAGGTGGGGGCCTGTCCTGAGACCACCTGCCCATGGAACTGCAACCCCACCCCCCCTCCAAGCTAATTCCTGTTTTAATCTCTGGTTCTCTGCTGCCTGGCTGTGCTGAGCCCCATGGTTGAGTGCCCGGCCTGCCTTCCCCCTTCCCACCCTCCATCACTAGCTCACATTGCCTGAGAGCTCAGGGCTGGGCCCTGGCCTCATTTCCTGGCTTCTGTGCTCTTAATCTCCAGAAACATCCAAATATACTTTTAGCTCTAAAAATTATTATGAAAGCTGATAAACTTTATTGGGGAAAAAAATGCCTTCTTATACAAATAATATCCTTGACGGTCCCATTTCATTACTAATAACAATCAAATAAGAGAGTGATGCCATTTCTTAATTCAAATATGGGTTGATGTTATTTATACAGACGAGGAACATGGGCCATCATCAATAGCTAGTTTGTGTGATCAAACACCATCATTATAATAAATATAACATAACCAAGGCCCTGATTACAAATTAGTATTTTTAACATTTGCAATTAAGGAAAATTATCTCTGGAGAAGTAACAACAAGAACAAAACAAAACAGCTCTAGCTCTCTGGCACGTTTTCAAAGTTACTGGAGTAAAGGTCATGCATTCACCTGGCTAGGTAAATACTACTATCTGTCGCTTCTAATACCCAGTCAAATCTCTTGCCCATAAAATAAGTAAAGATTTCCATCTTTTGGAATTAGAAGTTTGGATTCTAGCAGTTCTTGAAGAAGTTTAACATGCATCCCTCGAATCATAATGAATTAAAACCCAACACGTGCAGACAAACAATTCAACCCTAAACAGACTTTGCTAATTGCTTGGAAATAGCAGGAACAGAAAAAAAAGTCGTCTGGAGAACACAAACAGCCTCTGGTCCTATGCTAAGAATCCAAGAGAGTGAGATCAAAAGAAAGAAAATAACCCCTGAGCAAAATTAAAAGGCCCGTTGCTCCCGTTTATCATCTTCAATATGGAACTCTTGGATCTGGGGTGCAGCCACAGTTCACAAGTGATCACCAGGGCGCTGGGTGGTGCCATTAAAAAGCTTTCAAAAAATACATTTAAGAAGATTACCAACTACCCTTTCCAGGGAAGGGCACAAAAATGTTAATTGAGAACTTCCTTGATGCTCTTCCCATCAAAACTTCACAGAGATAAGATGAAAATATCCAATGGAACAACTCTAACGCGAAGGACTATTCAATAACCTTGAGAGGGAGTACTCTCACAAATAAAAATCTAGTCTCCATTTGTTGGCAAAAGTTTCCTTAACCATAAATAAATTCTAAATGGCTGTTGGAGTGACACTACAATTTCTCAAGCGCTTCCGTCCAGACCATCTGCCTGGTTCCCGTCTTCTGTCCTTTGGAACACGGAGCAGGCTTCATACCTGAATGTTCATACCATGGAGAGAAATGGTTTTCTTCTCCCTCCCCTGAAAGAGGTCTGGGTCAGCAGCTTTGGAGTAAAGTACAAGGTGGGGGGACCTCCCAGCAGGGAGCAAAGAGGGAACCACATCACTGAGATAAGTGCCCCCTTGGTCTGAACACATTCTGCTTAGAGCATCTCTCTCTCTCTCTATTTCTGCCTGGAGGACCCGGGAGGCTGCAGTGGGGCTAGAGCTAATGTGTGAGCACACGGGGCCTTTCTGGGGCTCTAAGGAGTGGCCTCAACACTATTTGCCCTCCAGTACTCCCTAGAGAACCCATAAGAAAGTGACCAGCCACCACCGCCCCACTCCCGCATCCCTGCAAAGCCACGTTCCCATCTTCGCTTTGCACTCCCAGGCATGAGGGTTTAGGATGAAGTTGAGAGGGTCTCTCAGAGTTTTCAAACTATTTGCTCCATGGTATTTCGACTCAGCCAGGGATGTCTGGTATGGAATCTCCATCGCTTTGATCAACTGGACTCCTCTCATGATTTACCAAGTATCATGGTGACCCTCTACTTCCTGCACAGAGTTAATAAATCCACTTGCATATCATCAACTGAAGCACAGCAACAGCTCCTCTGCCTCTAGGAACAGTAACTCACTTTCCAGGCCAGATTGCTCAACAGAAATAACCTGGACTCCTAGTTAGACACTGACCTCCATCAACAGAGGGCCGACTTTAAGGTATAGCTGAAGAGCTTTACAATCCAGAGTGGAGGACAGTTAAAACAGCATTTGGTTGGTTGGCTTAAAAAATGATTACATTTTCAGTAGACTGGTGGCATCTGGTCACCATAATCCACAACGGGCAGACCAGCACCTGCTTATGAGGAGGGTGAAGAAAGCAGACGCCACTGGGAGAGAAGCCACAGCAGCCTCAGCAGATAGTTAGACTTCGTATCGATAAGTTTAGTAGAGCCAGAAATGAAATAACTTTATTGTTTTTCACAAGTTCTGCCTAGACACGAGCTGGGGGAAAAGGTCCTATAGTCTCCCTGGCTTTCCAGCTGCCTTTTTCTAAAGAGGGGACCTCTCCATTTTGCAGTGGGCAACAGATTCAGAAAGCAGTTGAGACTCTGCTGGTGTCTCTCTCCTACCAGCCCAGGGGAGGCACAGCTACACCCACGTACACTGTCGAATGAGCACAGGAAGACATGAATGAACGCCGACCTTGGATTGCGCCACGAAGGGCATGGTCATAAAAGGCTCGCAGCAGCTCCAAAAGAGAATGCAGCCCAGGTCAGGGAAGAAAATAAAGACTCTTTGAGGGGAAGAAAGGAAGCCAAACAGACTCAACTGAAGTGTTAGATTCCAAAAATCTATTTATAAGCCACTAATTCACTCTTTCAAAAACGTAACAGTTGAAATATATGTCCCATTAGGCATGACGGACCATAAACATCACACATCTACTGTCAGCTCCAAGGGATGCAGGTGGACAGGAGTTGGCAACAAATTGTTTTATGAAGTTTCTATGGTTCTATCACTTAACCTCATGCTAACTAGCATAAAACTGAGACTGACTAGCACAGTATAGAGGAAATGCATATTTTATTTTAAGGTCAACTACTAATGGGTAAAAAAGACTTTCCGCTGTCCCTCCAGAGATGTCAAAACTTAAATAATGAAAGTAGTTTCCTTGATTCTTCTCTGAAGGACAGTTGTTCTTAATCGCTAGTGTATTATAGGTTTGGGTAGTTTGAACTGATTATGAAAACACCTTGAAAGTATGTAATCAATAAAAAAAACCTTTTAAAAATACAAACAGGCAAGAAATGTTTATCTACAACTGTCTAAGAACTAGAACATAATAAAAAAAAACTTTGACGTACAATAGAAGTCACTAAGTAACTTTTCTTTGGTTAGTTCGCAATCTAAATCAGACAGCTTCCCCTCCCCTTAATTTCATGAAAACTACCCCATGGCTGCTACTGGAATTATGTGTTATGGAAGAATATTATCCTTCAGCATTGATGTCATCATTGTTTAGGAGTCAGGTCACGGTTTTAAAACCAGGAAGCATCTGCAGCATATAAAATTACTTTCAACTTCTGAGGCTTCTGGGCTTAAAGCCAAAAGGTAATGAGTTACCTCAAAAATATTTTCTTCTCTTTCTCTTAAAAAATTATTTGGGGGGTAGTGGGTTACGCAAAAGCCATTTATACCACCTTACCCAGAGCTGAAGAGTGAACTACCTACCCATCATGCCTGCTTTTAATCTCCTCACTGTCTGTTACGTGTCTTTTCCTACAGGACTAGAATTCTTTTCATGCCCCAAATCTACCATTTTTCAGCATCATTCTCCCGAAGGCCTGCTCTTCAGCTCTGGGGTAAAGGCGTTCTGAGTACACACGCTTTTCATTATTGCTTAAATTTCTTTTCTGCTGACCATGACTGCACATCAACTTGCCAACAATCTCTACTCAGGAGAGAGATTCAATTCTTTTTTAAGAAGAAAAATCATTGGGTACTTTATTTCTCCATGAATCTCTCATAATACAAAGAAGTTCAATATGCATCCAGCAGGTGACTCATATTTCTTAATGGCTTTCAGATATTGGCATGCACATCCCGGCATTTATAATCCCACCACCCAAAGCAGAGAAGACGAGGTTATACATTATTGGAGGTTATATATGAGATTCCATGAGGGAGGCACTATACGAGTCTGTCTGGTAGAAGAAGCAGGCCAGAGCCGGAAGCACATGCTTGGAACCAGACTGTCCTACAGATACTGTCTACCAAGATACAGATAACTTGGCCGGACCGAGCCTCAGTCTTCTCGTCTGTAAAACTGGAACATCAACATGCAGCTGATCCAGAGTTTCAGTGAGAAATGTAAGTAAAATAACTTCTAATCTTGGCACATGGTCCATGCTCAACAAACACTTTCTCTTTGCTCCCTCTCCAACTGCTCTTCAAAAATCCTGCTAGAATCCACACAGATGCTAGGGGATCGCCAGATGAGGGGGCCATTTTCTGTAGTACACATTGGCTGATTCTGGCAGTCATTTTTTTTTTTTTTTCCAAATGACCAAAGTTACATGTTCTTCACAAGATCACTAAGTTAATATGTGTCCATTGATAATCAGTGGAACCTCCTATAAAAACGTTAGATCCCAGATCATTTTGCATGTTAGGTCTACACTATGAGACCAGTAACTAGCTCAGAGCAACATCTACTCTTTGGTGGGGCCACACCGTTCTCCCCAAAGTCACTGCTTTTCACTGAACTCATTGCTCAGGGAACAGTATGAGAATTTAGTCTGCTTATTCTTGAGATCTACTCTTAACTTAGAATTTTCCGGTTTCCATTATCTATAAGATCCTACGAGAAGTGAAGGAGGTTGCTTTCCCGCTATGTATACAATATTTCTTCATTTTCCCCAAGACCTCAAAAAAAATCAATAACTTCTCTTTATCTTTAGGTAACTTTTACCAAAAATACAAAATAATTTTTAAAAGATCTCTTATACCATAAACACAGAGTAAAAAGGAAAGAAATGTCTGCTGTGAGTATACAGTCAGGGTCATAAATGTATCCCTTTGCTCTACTAGGCTAGACATTCTATTTTAAAGCCACTGCATCCACTGACGATAAAAATGGGCATGCGTTTACACATTTCTCGTTATTAGTGTATATCAGGTTACACAGCAAGCATGTTCCCAAAAGGACACATATAAGTCAAACAAATTTTAATGGAATTACATTTTTCATTTCTTAACTGACTAAATATTAGGATCGATGCTTTTATTTTCACTTAAAATTTATCTTCAATTAAATTTTTACCATTTAATGCACAGCTGTAAAATAAGATGATTCTCTTATGTGAATATTGAAATCTACTAGAATAACTTCTATTTTAGAAGTAAATTTATTGGTAATCCTTTTAAGATAAGAATAATCATACCCTAGGTTCACTGGGTCAGTAATAACCTTAGTTATACTGCAATTTTCTTAAGGCAAGAAATGATATGCAAATAGCATACGCATAGAGATCTTATTGATTCACCTTAAAAACTGAAAGCATTTCTTCACAAAATTGACATGAAATTTGTTATTGTTTTTATTTATGTGTGTGTGCTTTGTATTTTTTTAAAATCACTATTCTCTCTTTTATCCTATTCCATATTTTTTTTTCATTCTCTCTCTCTCCATGCCAATAGAGTAATCCCCAGCTATGAAAACAAATGTTTTAAAAACAAAAGTTGTAATATAAAGCCTTATGGCTTGTTTCATGGCACAACCCCAATCATTAATCTCCTCCTTGCCCAGTGCCAAGAGTGGTCAAATCTGGCACACATGTAAAAAAGTAAATGGAACAAGTTTCCATTTCTTTCTTCCTCTGAGAAATGTGAGGAAAGTGTCGAGAAGGGGAAGTACTCCAGGGCAAGAGGATGTGAAATAATCGAAATGGCTTCCCTCCGGCCCACTTTCCAGACCTCTGAGTGTTTATCTAGCAGAGTTTTTGAGAGAGTCTGGTGAGAAAGATCACGTACCATGTCTTGAAGGAAATAAACCCCCATCTCAAGCTTAGTGGTCTGAACGTGTCCATGGAAAACACACCTTTCTGGATGCCGGGTAGTGGGAAATCAATTCAAGAAAGCCAACATCTCTCATCGAGTGGCTACCACCTTTGTCCTTTGGCTTCTTACATTGATCCTGTGACTGCCTGAACTCAAAGGAGGGAAGATTTGAGGTCNCCAACAGTTAGGGACAACAGTAAAAGACTAACTGGGAAGTATCTTCAAATTCTAAAACTATTTTGAGACATATTCACGTGGATAATAAAATGCATATATATTTTATTGACTAAAAGTGAACAAAACCCAATGTCCACTGACAGATAAATGGACAAAATGTGGTGTACACACACACACACACACACACACAGAGGAAATATTATTCAACTTTAGAAAGAAAAGAAATTCTGACACATGCTACAACATGGATGAATCTGAGGACATTCCGCTAAGTAAAAAAATAAGCCAGTCACAAAAAGACTAATACTGTATGATTCCACTTATGTGAGATACTCAGAGCAGTTAGTTCACGGAGACAGAAAGCGGAATGGTGGGGAGGGAACTGGGGAGTTGTCATTTAACGGGGATAGAGTTTCAGTTTTGCGAGATGAAAGAGTTCTAGAGATTAGTTGTATAACAGTGTAAACATAATTAACCCTGCTGAACTGTACACTTAAAAATGGTTAAGATGGTAAAATGTTGTTATGTGATGTGCATTTTATCACAATTAAAAATAAAAAGTAAATTAAAACACTGTTAACAGTCAAAACACATAAATACAATGAGAGAAAAAAAAAGTGAACAAGAAAAAACTCCTAGCCTGGGTTCTCTACCAAGTATTTAAATATATAAGGAGGGCTCGAATGGCACATTGTTCTTAGTATGTCATTTGTGATGCAGGCCAACTCCTTGCTTGTGTGTTTGGTCAAAGCTAAGTCTTATCTTAATGGCTCTCTCCAGAGGGCATGGCTCTGGACTAAATCAAATCTGAAGACTGCAGCCATATTTCATCTCACCTAATGGTCCCTTTGGTATTTTCCCAATCTTTTGATTCCTTGAGATAGCTAACCATGCTCTTATCTCAAACGCTAGACTAAATACGAGTGCCCTTTATTCAAGCTCACTGAGGTAGACTCCAGTTAGTTCATGCTACCCTTCTTACCTGGGGTGAGAGATATGTGTAGACCGATACTGCAGTATTCAGACCATGTGAACAGATTCGTGCTGGATGCTGAAGGGAATTCAAACCGAGCAGTACAACTGTCCCTCAAGAGCCATGTGCCAAAGGTTTTCACAGCCCCTTCTTATATATTGGAGGAAGACACGGTTGTTTGTGAAATCGCTATGCTTGGTGTGTCTAGTTACTTGGACTACGAAAAGTGTTTTCATATTCGAAGACAACAGGTTATACATACCCATAATGCTGGTCTGATGGGGATCTAGGTCTAAGGAGCACCTATGTTTTTTGAACTGAAAACATATTGCCCATTTAGCTTAAGATGGATCTATGGCCTGGGCAGTTAATATTTGAGTCTCTGAGATAGTCTGCAGAGTTGATTCTGTTATTAACTGTAGCAACTCATTGAATGCACAGTCTGTTTTAACTCAAAATATGATCCAAGACACAATCCTACCATTAAATATATGGAAGACAGATAGAAAGAAATCTCATTTATTTTCTCTCCACATAAATAGTAAGGTCTCTCCTTTGAACTGTAACATGTACAAATAAGGAGATTCTAAAGCAGCGACCGTCCTCAGTGTTTAAGCATCGATCCGTATAAAGTGAAAAGTTACATTCCTATTATAAAAAAATTATAGGTATCTCTTTTGGAAAATTCTTAATTATCATGGGGGTGGGGAAGATTTTTGCCTATTCACATTATTAACTAAAGGAAGGCTTTAGGTTTTCACATTCCCCACAGTAAAATCAAAACCGACTCTTGGACTCTACCCCAAAACCTCAATTTCCTGCTCTGAAAGAAGATTTACCTCAGAGAGTGAATAAGTCCCAACTGCTGCCAAAGCAAAGGCCTTTATATGAAATCAATCAGATCAGGGGAGCCCATAACTCTATTTGATGTGCCACAGTAAAAGATGCAACCCAAGAAATACTAGCACTTTTCTGGCTCATCTACAAATGGGTGTGTGAATACATACAGCACAGGCATACCTCATTTCACTGCACTTTGCTTTATTGTGCTTCGTGGATATTACGTTTTTCACAAATGGAAGGTCTGTGGCAGCCTGCATCGAGCAAGTCTATCGGTGCCATTGTTTTGACAGCATTCGCTCACTTTGTTTCTCTGTGTCACCTTTTAGAAATTCTTGCAATATTTCAAACTTTTTCATTATTATTTCATTTTTTATGGTCCTCTGTGATCAGTGAGCGTTGATGTTACTGTTGTAATTGTTTTGGGGAGCCATGAACCACACCTGTATAAGATGACAAACTTAACTGATGAGCGTGTGTATTCTGACTGTTCCACTGACCAGCTGGTCCCTCTCTCTCTCTCCTTGTCCTCAGTCTCCCTATTCCATGAGACATGACAATCTTAAAATTAGGGCAATTAATAACCCTGCAATGGTCTCTTAAGTGTTCAAGTGAAAGGAAGAGTCGCATGTCTCTGACTTTTAATCAAAAGCTAAAAACGGTTAAGCTTAGTGAGGAAGGCACATCAAAAGCCAAGACAGCGGTCTCGTGCCAAACAGTTAGCCAAGTTGTGAATGCAAAGGAAAAATTCTTGAAGGAAATTACAAGTGCTACCCAGTGAACACATACATAATCAAAAAGTAAAACAGCTTTATTGCTGATATAGGGAAAGTTTTAGTGGTTTAGATAGAAAAATCAAACCAGCCACGACATTCCCTTAAGCCAAAACCTAAACCAGAGCAAGCCCCCAAGGCTCTTGGGAGAGGTGAGGAAATTGCAGAAGAAAAGTTTAAGCTAGAAGATGTTGGTTCCTGGGGTTTAAGGAAAAGAAGCCATCTCTATAACATAAAAGTGCAAGGTGAAGCAGCAAGTGTTGATATAGAAGCTGCAGGTAGTTATCCAGATCTAGCTAAGATAATTAATGAAGATGGTCGGACAGATTTTCAGTGTAGATGAAACAGCCTTACTTTGGAACAAGATGCCATCTAGGGCTTTTATACCTAGAAAGAAGAAGTCAAAGCCTGGCTTCAGAGCTTCAAAGGACAGGCTGCCTCTCTTGTTAGGGGCTAATGAAGCTAGTGACTTTAAGTTGAAGCCAATGCTCATTTACCATTTCAAAAACCCTAGGGCCCTGAAGAATTATGCTAAATCTCCTCTGCTTATGCTCTATAAATGGCAAAACAAAGCCTAGATGACAGTACATCTATTTACCACGTCTACTGAATTTCTTAAGCCCACTGTTGAGACCTACTGTGCAGAAAAAAAGATTCCTTTTAAAAGATTGCTCCTCATTGTTGATGTACCTGGTCACCTAAGGGTTCTGATGGAGATAGACGATGAGATCAATGTTGTTTTCATTCCTGCTAAATCAAGATCCATTCTCCATCCCATGGATCAAAGAGGAATTTTGACTTTCAAGTCTTATTATTTAAGAAATATATTTCATAAGGCTATGTCTGTCACAGACAGTAATTCCTCTAACGAATCTGGACAAAGTAAGTTGAAAACATTCTGGACAGGACTCACTACTCTAGATGCCATTAAAAACATTCATGATGCATAGGAAGGGCTCAGAATATCAACATTAATAGCAGTTTGGAAGAAGTTGATTCCAACCCTCATGGAAGACTTTGAAGAGTTACAAGATGCTGGTGGAGGAAGTAACTGCAGATGTAGTAGAAATAGCAAGGGAATTAAATTAAAAGTGGAGCCTGAAGATGTGACTGAATTAATTGCTCCAATTTTACAATAAAACTAACGAATGAGGAGTTGCGTCTTATGAATGAGCAAAGAAAGTAATTTTTTGAGATGGAATTTACTCCTGGTGAAGATACTGTAAAGATTGTTTAAGTGACAACAAAGGATTTAGATATTACATAAACTTAGTTGATGAAGTAGACGTGGGTTTTGAGAAGACTGATTCCAATTCTAGACGATGTTCTGTGGGTAAAATGCTATCAAACAGCATCACACGTTACAAAGAAATTGTTCTTAAAAGGAAGAGTCAATTGAGGCCACAAACTTTAATGTTGTCTTATTCTAAAAAATCGCCACAGCTACCCTGACCTTCAGCCATCACCACCGTGATCAGTCAACAGTGAGGCAAGGTCCTTCACCAGCAAAAAGAGTATGACTCACTGAAGGCTACGGTGATGGTTAGCGATTTATTAGCAATAAAGTATTTTTAAATTAAGGTATATATTTTTTTTAGACATAAAGCTATCGCATACTTAATAGACTACAGTATAGTGTAAACATTACTTCTATATGCACTGGGAACAAAAAATTCCCATGACTTGCTTATTGTGATATTCACTTTATTGCAGTGATCAGGAACCAGACCTGTAATATCATTGTCGCAGAAGTGAGATTTCCAGAAAAATTTTTAAAAACATGTTTTTAGATGCTATTTAAAAAAAAATTATCTTATTAACTTTGAATTTGGTATTCATTCAATCTTGTAAAGCTTAGTAAAATGTCAAAAGTTAATTCTTTATAGATGATACAATGTCATTATGAACAATTCGTTCTGACGTTAGAAGAGCAAATTGAAAACAGAGGTCCCTTCATTAAGTAACCTCAAAATAGTGAGCCTGTGAACTCAGCAGAACAATGGCTAATGTCTCTTTCGCTTGACTCATATCTAAAAATACAGTCGCTCAAACATATTGGAATTGGGGAAGGAAAAAAGGGTTCAACGGAACCAAACAGAGCTCAGAAATAAACTCAAATACAAGCAAGAATTCGGAGCTCACAGTCAGTGGGGAAAAGATTATTTGGTCAATGGCAGTAGCGCCACTAACTAGCCACTTGGAAAAAGAAATAATGCTGGATCTCTATCAAACTCCTTACCTCAAAATAAACTTCAGACGGATCAGATATTACAATCTAAGAAATTTAAAGTCTGAAAGTACTAGAATAAAAAAACAAGTAACTTTTTAATATGTAATATATGAATGAAAAAGGCTTTTCTAAAAATAGGACTCTAAAGGCAGAAACATGAAAGGAAAGACTCTAAATTTGATTACGTGAAAACTTTAAATTTCTAGTGAAAAAAATCTCCACAAACAAAACCCAAAGACATACTGGAAAATAATTTGTAACAAGTATGGTAGAAAGTTAATTCCTTAAGTTATGACACAGTTTTGTAAATCAATACCAAAAAAAGGGTAAGCATCCAATTAAAAATGGGCAAAAACACAAAGTGGAACTTTATCCATGTAAAAAATCAACTAATTAATATGAAAATTACCTTATATCACTTATTTTAAAAAGATAAGTCGAAATAGTGAATATCTTTTTTTCATTATTAGATTTGCAAAAAAAAATTTAATTTGATATCTAGGGAAGCAACAATAGAAAAAATAGCATTCTCACATGTTTGAGGGTTATCTAAATTGGTACAACCTTTCTGGTAAAATATGTGAACATTTTGAACAATCAATTCCATTCTTAGCAATTCACCCTACAAAATAGCTAAGGGAAAAAACCCAGCTACATAAACAGAAAGAAAGTTCAACACAGCTTTGTCTTCCTGCAAAAGAACAATGACTGAAACACAGGTTTTGCAGGTTGAGAAAGGTGGAAACAAGAGAAATGATTATTTAATTTCATAGAACACATTTAATTTGGCAATCTATACAATGGTAGATAAACAATGAATCGCATCTGTATGACCTGATATGGGGTATCTCGAAGATGACCATAAACGAAGAAGCTAGATATACAACAATTGCGCATGATGACGATTTACATAAATATAAATAGAAGCTATGCATATAAATACTGGGATATGGATGTATCATTTTTGGAAAGGATCTAACAAGAAACTATTAATGATGGTTACTTTTAGGAAAAAAACTGAGAATTGGGGGTAGAAGCGTTTAATTGTGGAGGTGTATGAATGGTTAATGTGCAATTTGAAGTTTTTTATCATGTACCTTTATTACATTTAATTTAAAAATTCTAATTTAAAAAATTGGTCCTCTTTCTGCTGTCAGCTGCCATCTCTTGCGTTGTCATAGTTTTCTACAGAATTGGTCAAGTATGCAGAGTAGGAAATTATCTAATTAAAATGCTTAGGTTTAATGCCAATCATTTGTTTCTCAATTGTTTCTTTTTCCCCCACATCTGAATTTATGGCTATATTTCAGATGTTTGTGGCTGTTGCTCTCTGTGACTGTGGCCTTGCACGTGGCCTTTGCACACAGAACTCACTGGCTACTCTGATGTCTAAAGGGATGGTGCTTCTCAAAAACAAGCTTATTGCCTAAAAGAGACAGTGCTCTGTCTACAAGCATAATATCATGCTAGTAAGAATGGACTGCTAGACTTACTTAAATTTTAATTATTTGTCCACAATCTGTATATTGGCATTCCTTTCAAACATCAGTTATTATAAAAGACAATCTTTTAGGAACCAATAAGGATATTCCTACTCTATACAATTATCTTTTTTCCAAAATGTTGACGCTAAAAGAAACCTTCAAAGCCATTAATTTCGACCCTCGCATTTAAATGATTGGAACTAGAAAAAGTTCATTGCCTTGTCTAAGGTCACCTGTTAGAAACTGGCAGAGCCAAAAAATCCTAGATCTCCCGAATACCAGTTTCATGCTTTTTCCTGTAAAAATCATATTGAAGAAATCTATGCTACAACCTCAGCTCATTACACACACACAAACACACACACACACACACTAAAGGAGCCATAGGATATGACATAGAATATAAAAGGAAATACACTTTGTTTTCTTGATTTGATTTCATAGTTTTCCCTGGCGTGCTGGGTTCCGACCAGGGAGAGGCTATCCTTATCTAGACGTGGACGTAATAAAATAAACAAGGAAAACTCAACCCCAGTGATTACCAAACACTTTAGTGAGGTCTCTTTTTTAGGAACGGAATCATCTTGGTGTGACAATCTTCCAACTGATCTCCAAACTGCCATCCCAACTACGGGTGTGATAAAGATTTTGCTTACACACAGAAGTCATGAAAAGGGGAATCCTATTACATACAGCTGCAGAATGCTTCTAGAAAAAATTTTAAAAGGAAGAGTTTATTTGCAAGCTGGGGCACTGGGTCCCACTTTATCCCAGAAAGAATGTATTTCTTGGTTTTCCTTTTGCACTGTGATGGCTGATTATTTTAACAGGAGTAGTAGAAGGATAACGAGCCAACTCTAATCCACATGGACTTGGCGGCCCATTGAGCATAACATAATACCTACAGGGAAGGATAGCTAAGCAATTAGAGAAAGAGATTTGCATTTTTTAGGATTACATGACATAGAACTATCTCCACGTAACGTGCCATACATATTTAAAGATGCATGCGTGCGCACACGCGCGTGCGCGCAAACACACACACAGAATATTACCACCACTGGGAAGCTGAATGAGATGCTGAGGTATTTCTGCTTACTTAAAAATAATTTCCAAGAGAATTGTATGATTCTTTTTGAGGTTAATATCTCAGGAAAAAAAAAGACCATTCCACTAAGTGTGAGGTAGTTAGCTGACTGCAGAAGGTAGCTGTCTAGTCTCTGTTTAAGGCCAAAGAATGCTCCCAAGAGTAAACTTCACGATGAGTCAGTCAGCTTGGGCCAGGGGAGGCTTGCCTGGCCTCGGCTCTGGCATTTGGTGCTACAGGGATGGGAGGGGACAGATGGGGACTGGGATGGATCTGCAGCAGTGCTACTTAGAAAGGACAGCAATTGTGGCAGTGTTGGATTCATGCTCCTTCAGGCCAAGGGCCAAATGAGGCAGTCCTCCTTCCCACCTGATCCCAAATGGCCTAGAGATCAATTCCCATGAGAGTCTCCCTTCCTACTACATAGAACCATATAGCCTGCAGTAGGTTTCCTTTCCTGACATCATCTCACTATGAATCCTTGGAATTTGCAATGTTTATTAACACACTCTAAACAATGAACCTGTTTTAGGGAGAGTGGGAGAGACGGAGTCAGAGGAAAGGAGAGAACCTGTCATGTGAGAGAGAATTCAACATTGGCTTCAGTGGGATACTAAAGTTCTACATGTTAAAAGATGTCTCCTCATAACCATGACCCTTAAATGCAATTAAAATGCGGAAAACACTAAAAGTCACAGACAGCTCTGGGTGCCATATTGGTCCAGAACTTTCTTAGTGTGCCATCCTGAGTGAGCTAACCAAAACCCGCAGGCTCTAATTTCCTCTCCCGTCAAATAATGATAATAATACCCATTGGAAAGTTGTGAAGAGTAAACGCAAAGACATATGTAAGCACCTTCCCTAGTTCCTGGCCCATAGTAGCTATTAAACAAATAGAATCAAAATTCCTGACTATCACATTTCACCTTCAAGGTCACCAGCTTCTGAATCTATTAATTCAATAGGTCCAGATAAGGTTGAGACCAAGCCCCAGACATGCTACTTTGATACTAAGGAAACAAATCCTTTTCAAAAGATGAGACAGGATTTTCCTCCATTGTGGAAGCTAATTTTCTTTAGATTGAAATTAGGTAGTAACTAATTAATGAATTAATAAATAAGGATTTATTCAAATGGCCAAAAATTGGGTGACAATGCCCAAAAGAAAGAAAATATATATTCAATGACTGAACTGCAATGATTACAACCCCGAATACATACGTTTTTGGTGCTAACAAAGATATGTAAAAAGAGATAATACGTTAAAAAAGGGGCTAAGTAGAACTAGAGAAGAAACGGGGGAAGTGATGACTGAGAAGGCCACTATGTATATATCAGATACCTATCAGGTCCTTTCACAGGTAGTATTTTATTCAATCCACATATTAACACTAAGAAAAATATGGTATTTTCGGTTTTACGGATAAGGAAAACAAGCTTCAAAATCCTGCTTAAAAAGGCTGGCTCAGGCATAAACCTGGATCTAAATGTGAGTCACTTTGACTCAGTTTTCCTTCTCTATGTAAATGGAATTTATTCCAGAAACATTAGTTTATATTTTCCTGTTTGTCCTTCCATCAGACAGTTTCAACATGATTCTGTTAAGATGGAATTACTTTCTTAAAATTCATCTGTATTATAAGAATCAATTCTGCCTAAATTTCAGAGCCACAAGGAACAAAGGAAATAAACTTAAAATGCCTTAAACTGACACCATTTTAAAAGAAACATGTGTTACTTCTAGAGCCAGGAAAAAAAATAATAAATTTATATTATGTGTAAAGAAAGCCCATTTCAAACAAGTTTTAGGTTAGACACAGAGGAGTATCTTGAGCATCAAGGTCAAAATTGTAAAAAATGCTCAGTATCTCAAAAACTTGACAGCTGCCTCTCTTTGAAGGATTAAATTCAGCCCAGCTTGAAAGCATGAATAATTCCATGAGGTTCTTTCCAGCATTTCCACATTCCATAGGATTTGAAAAGTATTTGTCAGTCTCAAGAAAGGAGCTGTTGATGTCATTCGTTTTGGGGCCACTAAGGTGTGATGCTCCAGGACTGGGGACGTGGCCTGTGAAGGTTGCTAAGGTCCAGATCTCCCATAATGAGATGGTAAGGATTCTGGACTTCAGACACTAGAATAACCTGAAAAGGTACCCTGACAGAAGCCTTGACAGGAAAACCTAGAAAATTACCCACACTGGGACAGACTGCTCCTGACTTCTGGTGACAAACGGACTCAAGGGGAATTGAGTGAGGCTGGTATGACATTGAGACTCTTAGGCAAGATTGAGCATTTGCTGCTTGCCTTCTAGGCTAAAAACAAACTTCAGCTAAATTTAGAAAACATTTTGAGAAATTAGAATGTCCCATCTATTGCTGAAACCGGCAAAAAGTCTAGGAAAAAGGCAAATGCAAAAACGTTAAGTCTGCTGATTAACAAATTACTGTGTCGTTCTCCCACAAAGTGAAGTATGCATGGGCAGTGCAACCAGAGAGGCTAAGTCATATGTCGTGGAAGAACTAATTTGTACAAAGCATCAATTTTCCAGATCCTTTTCTGAACATTGAAATTATATTCCATCATTATTAGAAAGTCTTTGGTTTACACTGAGAAGTATCTCACAAATCGTAGTAGTATCTTTCAAAAATACATTATTTGTAAATATATATTTTTCATTTTTGAAATACATTTTTAAATTTTTCAATTAGAGTTGACATTCGGTATTATTTTATATTTCTTTCAGATGTACAGCATAGCAGTTAGACATTTATATAATTTATAAAGCAATCCCCCCTGACCAATCTAGTGCTCACCTGGCACTATACATAGTTATTACAATATTATTGACTATATTCTTTATGCTGTACTTCACATCCCTATAACTATTTTGTAACTACCAATTTGTACTTCTTAATCCCCTTCACCTTTTTTTTTTCCAAATGAATTAGTATAAAAAATTATTAGAACAGCAACCAATAAAAACGAAAAGAACACGACGAAATTTCATGGAGTTTAGATCAGATGATGACTAACAAGTCCCAGGTTTTTCAAGAGTGCATTCAGCACTACTGAAAATGTTGTCAATTACTGCTTGGTTCACCCTGTAATCCTCAAAGTAAAAGCTTTAAAAGAATCAAGGTGAGGCAATGCTTAAACTGAGGACACTTACGCTGGGACAGGTGACTTGGGACTTTTATGGCAGATTTCTGTTTATGTAAGTAAACACCATCACTTGAAAATAATAACTTTTTTATTGTGGTAAAACTATATAACACAAAATTTACCATTTGAACCATTTTTAAGTATATAGTTCTGGCGTTAAGCACATTCACATTGTTCTGTAACCATCACTACCATCCTTTTAATCATTCTCAAATAAAATTCTGTATCCATTAAAAAGTAACTCACCATTCCTATCTCCCCCTGGTCCCTGGCAACCACCACTCTACTTTCTCTCTCTGAATTTGATTCCTCTAGAAACTTCATACAAGCAGAATCATGCAATATTTGCTGTTCTGTGATGGGCTTATTTCACTCAGCCTAATGTCTTCAAGGTTCATCACTGGTAACATATGTCAGAATTTCCTTCCTTTTCAAGGCTGAATAGTATTCCACGGCACACATACACCACATTTTTTTATCCCACCTATGAACACCAGGGTTGCTTCCACTTTTTAACTATCGCGCACAATGCTGCTATGAACATGGGTGCACAGTAAACTGTTTGAGTCCTGCTTTTATTTGTTTTGGGTATAGACCTAGAAGGAGTTCCTAGAACATATGGGAATTCTATATATTTAATTTTTGAGGTATTACCATATTGTTTCCCACAGCACCTGCACCGTTTTCCAATCCTATCAGCAAGGCCCAAGGGTTCCAATTTCTCCACATCCTCAACACTGTTATGTTTGCACGAGTGTGCAAGCTCGCTCGCTCTCTCTTTCTTTTCATTCCTCTTTCCCTCCTTTATTCCTTCTTTTCTTCCTTCCTCCTAATAGTCATCCTAATGAGTGTGAAGTACTATCTCACTGTGGTTTTAAATCATTTGAATAATAATTTTTTAAAAAGCATTTTCTAAGCAAGCAACTCCGTCAAGGTCATGACAGAGTCTGTACCATTTCCCTATGCACCATCTTCAAAGGCCTTTATACTTAACTGTAGATAGTGCAACAAATACCTGTGTTCCTCCCCACCCCCATCCCCCGCCACACACACACGTCAGGTCCTGGGTAATTCCACACGGATGCAGCACTGGCTAGGATGGGATCACGATACTCACGCCCTGTTGTGAAGGGTGAGACAGTCACAGAAACGTACGCTTAAGGTCTTTTATGTTAAGTGCAAAATTAGGAGGTCTGCACACATTCTAAGGGAAAACGGCAACACTCCGAGATGCCTGTTTTGTAGCAAAGGTGTTTGCAAAGCACGGTTCTTAAATACAGTTAACCAAAGGCAAAACTGGACAGTAGAAAAAATTTTGAATTTTGTACTTTCTGAACTCCATGTTCTTCTCGCTCTTTTTCTTGCTAGAGACCTATTGCCGTGGAATCGGGTGCCCTCGCGAAGGCATCCGGTTGAAGTGCACAACGTAATGGTGTTTAGTATATTCACAGGGTTGTACAACCATCATGACAGTCAATTTTAGAATATTTTTATCATCCTCCACTGAAACCCCATGCCCGTCAGCAACCAGTTCCCATCTCCCCCTAACTTCCTCAGTCCTAGGCAACCAAGTCTACTTTCTAGTTTTATGAGTTTACCTATTTTAGACATTTCATATAAATGGAATCATATAATACGCAGTCCTCCTCTGTGACTGGCTATTTACACTTAGAATAATGTTTTGAAAATATATCCACATGGTAGCATGTATCAGTACTTCATTTCTTTTTATTGCCAAATATTCCACCGTATGAATATACCACCTTTTCTTTATCCATTCATTAGCTGATGGACATTTGGGTTATTTCTACTTTTTAATAATTACGAATAATGTTGCTAGGAACATTCATGTACAAGTTTTTGTATAGCTTCCCTTTGCATTTTAAAAAAAGATGATTACAGAGGAGATTCTTTGATTCAAATGACACACAATTCCAGCAGTAGGACTTTAACAAAATACTCGATTAAAAAATACAATTGAACGATATTCCAGCCTCCAACAAATTATTCTAAAAAATTCCTACCATCGAAGCCTCCAATCTTTCATGCCATACTTCTTTCAACATTATCATTCATTCCGTAAAGACTACAACTGTGTGCCAGATAATGTGTTAGAACTGGAATTGCAATGGTGAACCAGAAGGCATGGTCCACTTACAGAGTGGAGAGGCAGGAAGGAGACTGTTAATTAAGGAAGCAAATATAATAAAGACTTATAAGCACTACCATGAAGAAATGACGCGGTAAATAGACGAGAGCTAAAAACACAGTCGTAGCGGAAAGACGAAATGCCAATGAAAACTTTTTTTTTTACAAAAGACTATGCCCTTCAAACAAATACGGATTTTAACATTTGGTTGAAAGAGATCAGAGGGCACCTCTCTTCATTGCCTACATCAACTCCAAACTCAAAAACATTTGATAAATGTATAAAATGTGCTCGTCCCCAAAATATAATTACTCATCATTTCAAAAATCTCTAAGAAAGTGGCACACATCCTTCCTCACTACCTTATCTCAATATTTCATAAGGGTCACACTATCTTCTTTTAAATCTATTACAAATCCTTTATTCAGGTCTTCACTCTCTTAGCTTGTTACCATTCAGATACTTAACATTAATAACTTATCACTCTACATTTTTCCACACTGAAATCAACTTTTGTTTGCCTGGAAGCCTTATTTTTTCCAAACTACCAACCATCTTTATGACTCTTTTCACTTCCTTATGTGTAGAGCTAAGACAAGATCCTTGCTTACCTAAGGCTAAGATCTGAACTTAATACAAGGTAGTTTGTTACTTGACCTTGTAAGGTTGGCCTGTTGATTTTGAGCTTCATACCCACAAGGCCTTCTCTTAACTCTATTTAGAAGGCATTGGTCCATAGGGCTCAGAGAGAAACCATCTCAATACCGCTTTTTGGAAGAAAACACCATTATCAGATAAACTCAAAATGTATGCCTTCTGAGCATATATTTAAATTATGACCATCACGATCGGTACGTATTAAAATATTAGTATTCTCTTATGCTCTATCCTTCTGCCCTTGACGTCACCTTCTACTACTTTGTTTCCAACCACGCATCCAAATGGCCACGATCATTCTGACCTGAACCACACTCTCCTCCCCATCCTCACCAAGAGCCGGTCATTTTCTGTTTCCTGCACATCTTACAGGTTACAGAACATTTTGAGTAACCACTGGATCAAGCACTGATTGGTTTAGAAAGTTCCTTGCTATGACCCTTTGTACCCAACTCCACTATGGAAATTAATTCCTAATTAAACACATTTTTGATGTGCTCCAATGAGGTAGCCCCTCAAAGAGTTGCGTGGCAGAAAATAATTGCTTCTTTGAGGTCCTGTAAGTGCGATTGGTGGACGAGCATCATCAGCTTTCCTAAAATCAATCTAGATTAATTCTTCTACTTCCCTTCAATCTACTGGGCTGCCATTGTGTCACAAAGAGAGACTGTGTTAGTCTGAAAACTTGTCCTTTCAAACCACACCGGTATACCTGCTGTCTCTCAGCCTACAAGGTGTTTCCAAGTCTACGGTGTGATGATATCCACTACTCCCCCACCCCTTTTATCTCCAGGGTCATAAAAACTTTCAGATTTGTCATTTCAAGGTCATCCTACTTCCATGTTACATAGAAATGGAGAAATTTTACTTCTAAAGTGACACAGAAATTTTCTGGCTCCATATTTTCTTCACAACTGGTGATCTGTGAGGCTATCATTCTAAACAACTACAGTTGACCCTTGAACAATATCTTAGGGGTGCCAATCCCCAGGCAGTTTAAAATCCCTGTACAAGGCATAACATTTGACTTCCCTGAAACTTAACTACTAATAGCCTACTCTTGACTAGAAGCCTTACTGATAACGCAGTTGATTAATGCATATTTTGCATGTTACATGTATTATATATGGTATTTTACAATAAGATAAGCTAGTAAAAAATGTTATTAAGAAAATTGTAAAGAAGAGAAAATACATTTACAGTAGTTATTGAAAAAAACCCATATGTAAGTGGACCTGTGCAGTTCACACTCGTGTTGTTCAAAGGTCAACTGTGTTTCAGCATCCATCGGTGCTTACACATGTTAATATAAACAGTCTACTGGAGCAGCCTTTCATCAGCTCGTCTAATAATGCTGCTTCGCCCCCCACTCCAAGTTGATACTACCAGACTCTATTAAAACAAAGAAGTTTTGCTTTTGGAAAAAAAAAAGAAAAAAGACAACTTGACCTATTACTCTCATTTCAAACCAACTCCTTCCTCTACCAAACAGATACCCATTTCCCTGTCCTTTTGCATCTGATGTATTTAAAGACTATTTCCCTTGATGTGCTTTGAAAGTCGCTTCTCATTTCCTGCTTGAGCTTCCCCGACTTTGCTCTGCCGCTCTTTCTTTCTACTCCTCCTTGGCCCTCTGCCATCCGTGTTGGCATCTCAGCTGTTCCAGCGGTTCTTTGTTCACCCTTTTGGGTCTCCTCCTACTTTCCCTATCTTAGAATGGCCTCTCACTGTTTCCTTGAACCAAATTTCATTAAAGCATAGTCATTACCGCTGGATTCTCAGGTCTTTTTCTATTCAATTGCTGTAGTGATAGTTTCCTCTGAAATACCTGAAGTCCACTTTCACAAATATGACTTTATTAATGCTGCTGAGTTTTAGTCATTGAAGATCTTAATAGTAGCATCTTTCACATTTAGATACTGATCTAATACCTGCGTTTGGAATAGTTCATTTCAAATAGGGCAGCCATCCTCTTTGATTCTTCTGCTTCCTTCCTTTCTCTATGAGTTTATTTGGTTTTACAAGGCAGAAGAGGGCAAGGAGACACCGCCCAGGTCTTTGACTTGGTTAGATGTTCAGAAAGGCTATCCATGGCTTCTCTTAAATTGGAGGTCTACATCAAAATTCCTTGAGAGGATTCCCTCTGCTTTTTCTAAAATTTTACTTTTGAAATGACAAACTTTCTGTCTGACGATCTTTTTAGGTCCTCTTAAATCACAAAAAGAATTTTGCAAATGGTAACACAGCCTTGCTTTTCAAATCCCTACCTAGTCTTAAACAGTCCACACTTTTAAATTCTTAGGTAAGTTATGCATTAGACAAGTCAAGCAAAGTCTAAGTCAGGAAGAGAGATTTCTTTGCCTGCATTTTCCTGTATTTCTTATATTTTACGTAAACCCATAAAACAGTAACGGCTTAATTCATTTGCACAGCCTCTTGGCATTGTAAGTTCTTTATGGCAATTTATTAATGGTCAAACATATCAATTACTAATCTTCCTCTAGTAAATAAAAAATACATACAGTGCCATCTCTGTTAATAGAGCTGTTTCACCGCCCAGTGGCCCAGTCTGGATCTCAATCAGAAAGTCACAAGGTCACACACAGAGATGACATAAATGTTTAGTCTTCAGAATAAAGTGCACCATGATAATATGTAGCAGAGGAAGAACATCGGGTTCCAGAATCCTGGGATTGAAGGAAATAACAGTATATAGATTTATGATTACACTCACTAGAACTAGAGTTTGAATCCAGGCTAGTCCGTTTGTTAGCTGTGATCCTGGGCAAGCCATACAAATCCTCTGTGCCTCTACTGTTTCATCAGTAAAGTGGGAATACAAACAACATTATATATTAATACACAGAAAGCACATGGGACTCAACAAGCAATTCCCTTAAATTCACACAGAAAGAGAACTTTACATTGATCAATAAAATAACTAAAACACACTGAAAATCACATAGGTAACTACATTTTGGAAGAGACTGTAAACATCTCACATATGTGAGATGCCAGGATTGGCCTCGGTACCACAGTGATGCTAGCCTGTTGAATTAACAATTCTGAACCCCTGTATTTGGCATCTTACCTTGCCTCGTGAAGACAGCGCCCATGAAGTAGTTTTATAAAATGCTGACAATACTCAGCCTAGCCCTCACCGAAGGAGAAGCAATAACAATTTTAAAGAGTACAACTAATTTGTATCCATTCCAATAAAAATGTGATAAGTCTGCCCTTTTTATCTTATCGCCCAGAAAACAGATCAAACACAAATACTTCATGCTGTCTTTTTAAAATACCGAGAAGCGAGTAGAATCGAATAAAAGGAAAACTCAAAGTAGTATGCACAAAACATTTCCAATGTGGACAACAATTTACCACCTTTCTCTGCTTAAATTATTAAGCATCATTTACAAACCATCGACTATTTTATATCAACCTTTTCCTTAGTAACCATCAAAACTTCAACTGTCTCTTTCCCGTGTATAAGAGTTTTGAGGGTCAACATTAATTCATATAATTATGAAAGGATCCGAATGCAATTCAGATTTCCATTCTTCATTGGGAAATAAGAAAATGCCTCAAACCTTTTAGTGGACCGCCTGCTGAGAAAATGCAAAAGCATAAGAGCAGGAAAATCTATTTTTGTTTGAGATAATACATGACTGACAAATCAAGAAGCATGACATTTAATAACACAGTACTGTTCATATCTATTTGTTTTTGGTAACCATGTCCTTCACACCTCTGGATTTGTGAAATGTTAGAGCACACCGGAAAAACTGAATTATATAACTACGTTACCTGTGTTAACGAAGAGCTTTTGTTCATTTTCCCTGAACTAGGCCAGCACAAACATTTGTATTTCATGGACTAGACTGAAATAGTCTGCCACCAAAGCTTAAAAACAGCACTTTTTAAAATTCTTATGAGGTGAGGGGGGTGAAAGATGTAGAATTTTTGTGATTTAAAAGTTTTCTCCTATACGATGTTAATTTTAAGATCCTGGTGAAATGAATGATCCTAGTAAAATGATGGCCTGTAGGAAACTTTACAACTTAGAATATCTAACAGCATCAACACACGTACTCTAGTGATAAAAGAGCTTGATGAAAAAGCTAAAGAAGTAAAAACTGGATATAAAGTAAGGTTCTTTTACCTTCCCCCTGGTATCCAAAGCCCTCGTTATGGTACCTTCTCCCTGACATTCCTGAAACTTGCTGAAATAAAAACATAGCTCCCAACAAGGCCTTAACAGGGCAGGTCATGGCCCCTTTAATTGGTACAAAGATTGATGCTGACCCTTAAGATAGTCTCTTGCTGGGGCTCCTGGCAGACTTATTCGGATTATTATAAATGTGAAAAGATTTTGATGTTTAATAACAATAATAATTTTATATATTTAAAAAATTAATACAAATGTTTTATGGCCATTAACAATAAAATGACAAAGACATTAAGTAATAGAAACTATTTTAATATTCACTAAAAAGTGGAAAGCCATTTTCATCTCTCTGTAGGATAGGATTTTTTAAAATGCTTTTTGAATTTTCTGGGTTTTCCATAATGCATGTGGTTTACTGTAAAAAACAAAAACAAAAACAGAAAAAAACAAAATGACTTCTTGAAGACTAAATATTAATTCTCACTTTTCCTCTGATTTACTTTTATTCAATAAAAAATGAAATGTTAAAAACAGACAGGTATTTTTTTTGGAAAACATCTACTAAAAAATAGCCGACCTTTTAAAAAATTATATGAACTTCAACTTTAATAAAGGCGGATTAACAACAACAACCACCAAAAAAACCCACTCCTATCATCTTTCAAATGCTAACATAGTCTATTAAATAAAATTCCTGCTCTCGAAATTTTCCCTAATATGAGAGTTTGGCTATCGGACACATAGACGTTCATCGTCCCCCACCTCACACACCCGCCTCCACCATCAGACTTAGCACCTCCTCTTCAATGATGCCTTGACCCGCCTTTACCCTTTGACCCCAGTCCACCTTCCACTTTATGTGCTCACTGTCCTCCACACTCAGCTTAGATTCCATGGTCAAACTTTGTGATCAATCCCTTGCAAATATCTTCATCTACCTTGCCCCTCTCTTCTGCCATTGTACTAGCCTGGCAATCAATACAGCTTCAACCTAGCTAACCATCTGCAATTGCGCAGCTAAAATTGCTGAAGGGAAAAATCCTACACAACTCCACTTAATGGTCTTATGTTAAATTCATTGGCACGAATCTCTAATTAGTCAGTCCTCAACTCTGCTAAATGAGCCTTCTACACTTTCCGTTATTTTCACTTTTTTATTTTCCGAGATGACAATCTATTTCATAGTTTTTCCTCTCTCCTCAAATTTCCAACATCCTCTTCCTTCTTACTCTCAGTTGATCATCTCCCTTCATTTTGTCACTGACAGACAAGAATTACTATCCCCTCACTTTCGAATACACCAAATTTATGTACCGACATATGCCCTTTTCCTGCTCTTAAGATGAAAAAGCTATCTCTGCTCCTGAGGCCAACCCTTTCACTGTGGGCTAAATCCTAGAGTCCTTTGGCCTGTTCAGTATCTTCTCTCCTACACTTGTCCTTTTTTTTTTTCCTAGATCATTCTCACAAGCTTGCCTTAATACTGTCCATCTTATAAAACAAAAATGATAAGTTTTGTGTTTATAAAAACTTATCCTGCCTCTTTCCCAAAGGAGGTTTTTCCTTACAAATTCATTGGTGTCATCATTTAGAGAGTAACTTGTCTCTTAAATGCACAGATGCCCTGATGGGTAAATCGTCTGAGAAGGAGGCAGAATAAGCCACTGAGGTGGTTGGGAATGGTGCCCTCTGTTCATTCTGGGTTGATGCGTCTAGGAAGAAGGAACAATGATGTTTTCTTAGAAAGCTCCTGAGCAGGCCTGGGATCTGGACCTGCCTGCCCTCCTGGGATGCCCGAGATAATCCTGCAAGATGCTAGCGTACATGGTGTGCATAAAAGGAAGACTAGAGGCTACAGCCCACAACAAAGAAAGAAAGAAAAAGCAGGCAGGCAGGCAGGCAGGCAGGCAGGAAGGAAGGAAGGAAGGAAGGAAGGAAGGAAGGAAGGAAGGAAGACTAGCACTCCAGACAAGGGATAAGAAGAAGTTCAGAATCCTCTTTATGCCATCTCTGCATTCTAATTTAGGGGATAATGTTCATTGCCAGGATAAATTCTTTTCGTTAATAAAAGGATCACTAAAATTTCGAGTCAATTTTTCAGTAATATTTAAGTTTTATATAACAGTTAATCAAATAACACTTAGAAGTGTTATTTACCCACTTATATTTCTAGGGTCAGGTTTTCTCAAGCGATGTACCAATGAATAATCCAAGACCGTTTCCGGGAGAGAGGTCAGCAAAAACCTACCCTTGTTACTTAAAGTCATCGTTGTAAATCAGCAATGCCACCAATTAGAGTAGGCAAGTGACCTAACCAGTGCTTCTCCACTTGTAAGCTCAAATGATTCTATTTGGGGAACCATAAACCTGAATTTAGTCTTATAGAACCCAATTGAAAGAACTTAAACTCATACTAAAAAAAAAAAAAAGGCACAGGTTAGAAAGACTACAAAATACTGAAACTGAATTTAGGAAACTGGAAATTGGCAGATTTCTTCATTTTCTTCTCTTCATCACTCTGCCAATGTGTACATACAAGTCCACATACGTTCAAGCACACCCACGTGCAGAGCAAAGCGTTCACCCATTACCTGTTTTTATAACTCTGCATCAAGAGTGTAATTTTCTCTAATCTTATAGCCAGACCAGACAAATCGGTGAATTATAGGATCAACGGCTGCTTGTAATTAGTCTTCTCAGAGAGGTTTAAGAGAATCCATCCATACTGCGCTGTAAAAATGTAAAAGGCAGCTGATAAGGAGGCTGGAGTCTGGCTGCCGTGAACTATGTGAGACCTTGGCTGGGAGCCCCTGTGTTCTGTCCGGGGCCTCACCTGTGGGTTGAAGGGCTGAGACCAAGATGACCTTCTCATTCTCATTCTTAGATGCCTGCCCAGAGACCAAACACACCTTTCTCATCTCATCTTGCTTCCATATATTCCCCTCAATACTTCCTAATTTACCCATAATTCCAGGAACAGCTGCCAACACAGAGATCCGAACTACTATAGCCTGCCTGAGCTTTCCTTCTTGAAATCAAAGAGTTAAGCTCCAAACCTGAAAGGGGAAAGAAAATCCCAAATACAAAGAATCTTTGAAGAACTTGCAAATCACTGCCCCGTGTACCTGTTACGAGGAAATATTGAAAAAATAAAAACAAGTCAGAAAACTGAGCTTCAGTTTAAATTTACTGCTTGTTGCTAGGTGGCTTTGGCATTGCTCTTTGAGAGATGGAAATGAGAATTTCTAGCATTATTTCACATTGAGAAGGTGGCCACAGACCAGAATCTTGACGGTCACCTGCTTATACTTTCTCCAGTTCAAGTGCCGCACAGCCATATCTGAGGGGTCAAGTTCATGATCATCCCAGGAAGGGAAAGCTCTTTCAAGCAGTCTCTGAATAAAAGCAAGTGTAAACCTGATTATAAACGCATGATCTTTGGCAGATATCCAAGAAATGCGCACAACAGCAGCACAAGTTTGCAAGACCTGACAAGACCAGCGTACATACAAGTATCGACAGCACCTTTTTAAAAAGTCGGGTCTAAGACACGGAAAAAAGATTACCGAAGAAGCATGACTACAAAGTAAACAACCGAAAGCCATGGCTTGGGTAGAAAAATCCGAGAATTCTCACTCCCACTCTATACTCATTCCTTGATCTGTATTTGCTTCGTATTAACAGTGGCTCCTGAGCCTAAGATCTAATACTGGAGGTTGTTAACATTTCATTATTTATATATTTTATTATAAATTATGTATAACATTTTATTATTAAAATTATTATTCCTCTGCTGGTTTTTAGTTTTTTTGTTCACAATTAACCAGGGCACATGAACTCTCAGAGACTAAGAAAGAAATATGACAGACACCTTAAGTTAGTCAAACACACACACCAACACGCACATACAACTAAAACAAAACATTGTTGTTTGGCAATCTTAATGCCACACAAATTTTTCTACCAGACGAAAAAGATTCAGTCAGTCAATCCATCCTTTTTTCCTTCCTTACACAGCTGGTTTTTACAGTGACATTATAAGCAGATGGGACGCTAATCATCGAAAGCCAGAGGGCTGATCAGATTGTTTGCAGTCTGCGTTTCACAAATAAAGAACTATTACAGAAAAGTAAAGGTCACTCAAAATGAATTGTATTCAATAAAAAGCATGGGCGGAGACGCTAGGGCGAGCTATTATTGATTCCCATAAAATTCCCTGGGAAAGGAGACATGCAGCATTGTCAAGGATTTCTCCTGGCATGAAAGGATTTACTAGATTGGGCTGCGGCTTGTCTTATTTGGTGAGCCACTGAAGCATGCATAAAACTCTCTGTGCACGTGTATAAACTGAATTGATACATAGGTCACTCCATTGATCTGATGTTCAATAAGGTGATTCTGGGCCAGGAGGAAAGTCCAGGCTGGTGAGGAAACAAAAGAGATGAAGTCAAGTTCACATCCTCACAAATAAAGAGGAAGAAGCCCTTGTAAGCCACATCCCCAAGTCACTTTCTCTTAGCATCTGAAAACTTTGTTTTATTCAGTCACGAATTGCTGGGATGAGGAGTAGTATGGTCTATTCATTTTGAGCTTCTCTCCTATCCCTGCCTTACTTTAAGCAGATAAGTGTCCAGTATCTTCAAGATTCTCTGGAGCAACCAATAAGGCGAGATGCAGGACATCCATCTGGTCTCCAAAACAGGCACCACCCGCTCCGTGTACTTAGGGCAGTAGCCCAGAAGTGCCTGAAAGACCCTTCTGGCCCATGTGCACAAACTACTCACAATGCCTGAATTCCCCTCCACTGGAATAATTCCTCGGTCAAGGTCTTCTTCCCTACCGGAAGGAGCCCACCTGCCATTCTCTCTTTCCCAGTGCTCAGGTCTCCCTTCCTGCCACTTGGCAGCGTGGGCCACCCATTGCTGGTTACACCACTTGGGTCCAACTTCTCCAGAGATCACCCCCGGTGACTGGACTAAACCAGAATCACGGCAGCGTGGCCCCTGCTGCAGATTAACTGGAAATGAATTTCTTTGGTAGAGCCCACTCTGCTGTCCTGCTCATTTTTGTTTCTATTTTTTTTTTTAATTGAAGTAAAATAAACATTATATAAAATTACCATCTCAACCATTTTTAACTGTACAGGTCAGGGACAATAAGTACATTCACACTGTTATATGACTGTCACCATCATCCCTCTCCAGAACTCTTGCAAAATTGAAACTCTATATCCACTAAATAATTACTTCCCCTCCCCCCAGCCCATTTCTATCTTTACGAATTTTACTACTTTAGGTACCTCGGATAAATGGATAAGTGAATCGTGCGTTGTTTGTCCTTTTGTGACTGGCTTATTTCACTTTGCATAATGTCCTCAAGGTTCATCCATGTTGTAGCATGTGACAGGATTTCCTTCCTTTTTAAGGCTGACTACTATTCCACTGTATGGACATACCACATTTTGCGTGTCTACTCTTCCACCAATAGATACGTGGATTGCTTGCACCTCTTGGCTATCATGAATAATGCCGCCATAAACATAGATGTACAAATATGTCTTCCGAGTCCCTGCTTTTGATTCTTTTAGGTATATACTGAGAATTGCTGGGTCATATGATCACTCTATTTTTAATTTTTTGAGAAACTGTCACACTGTTTTATAATAGCATTTGTGCCATTTCCTCCACAGTTTTGAAGGTGCTGCTAGGTGACTCTCATGAGAATGAAAGGTGAAAAACCAATGCTGAGCCCATTAGAACCATCTCCATCCCATTAAATTGATTAATGGCGACTGCTACAGAATGTTGCTCTGCTTTTACACGTAAAAACGTTTGTATTTTCTTAGTCATCGGTTATTTCTGGTTATTCTAATAAATGCTTAGGAGTTGTGATGCTATGAAAACTGTCCTAAGGCAGTGCCGATAGTTTAATATGAGCCTCCTGAAGATAATATTTTAACAAAAATAAAAAAGAAGAAGAAGAAGAAGAAGGAAAAAGAAAAGAAAAAGTATAAATCAGGATCAGGAGAGTTTAAAAATTAACTTTACACTTTTGAGTCATACTTTAAAAACTATGCAACCAGCCTACGATGGAAATTCTTAATTGTACACAATAGACTGAGGAGAAAGTAATCAGCACAGAGCATGCAATTTATATCTATGGTTAGCCTAGCCTTTCTGCGTCTGATTTATAGCTTTTGGGTGGATGAGTACCAATTTATTTTTTCTTTACAGATCTCCATGCATGAAGTATAATTATAAATTTGTTTGCATTCTCGTGGTGCAGAATTAAGAACATAAGCTTCTTAGAGACCCGTTCTTTATTTTTTCCTCAAAATAAAAATAGATGCCAAATAGTGTTTCATATCATATTGTAAGCACACTGGTTCCCGCCACATGATTCTCGAAATCTCTGCCTTTACCTGATGGAATAACTAGTTACGAGATGATAGTAATTGCAAAAAAATCTAGTGTTTTATATAATTCTGCTACCTTTTTGTTTTGTCACCTTGTTGTATCATAAATATGGGCTTCAGTCATTGCATAGCAACATTTTACCTGAATGTAGTTAACAAAGCAGGATACATAATCTTATAAGTAAATTAATTTCAATAAACGCCAAGAGACTTAAGGTGCTTTGGCAAAGACTCACGGTTTTTAATGCTGGTTGTGAAAACTACGGCTCTAATTAAAGCGGGACTAAACACCATCAACTGAGGCCCCCTTCAGGGGCCACCTGCTGGGGTCTTGTCCAAGTGCTGTGCTAAGGCCCACTCCCCATGTTCTTCTCTCTCCTGGTGATTCTCAGGCGCCCCCATCATGGCTGCAGCCCAGACTGTATTCCCAAATTCCAGACATGCATATTCTAAATGCTTGTCGATATACATACGTTCCAAATGCTTGTCGGTAGACATGTGTATCCCAAAGAGAAGTCCCACAGTTAACCGCATCTCAAATGTTCCGAAGCTCGATTTCTTATTTCCTCCACTAAACCTATTGTCAATCCAACTTTCAGCAATGGATTTTTTCATCTTCATCACCCCTCCTCCCCATTTAGCTATCTCTGTCCACTCCCATGAAGCACAATACAGTGATTTTTACCTATGTCACATTTTATTAAAAAATAAAATTAAATACAGACAGTTTAAAGCCTTTGTCACAAAGTATGGGTTTATAGTTTTTCAGGAAGAAAATGTTTATTTTTAACTTTTTCTGTCTTCACATTTAGAAAAAGCAGTGTAGATAGGGTAGGAAATGTATCCAGCCTGGTGATAAGGATGTTTGTATACGAAAAATTCTCCTTGATTTAGAAAAAACATGTTAACACATCGCCTTTAATGACACATTTTGTAGGCAGAAATTTCATTCAAATGAGTCTTGATATGGCAAGTCCATCCCACAATAATAAACGTGCGCTAGCTGCTGTCCCAGAGGTGAGTCCAGCCTCACCCAAATAGCTGAGTCTGTGGGTGGCTTAAAAGATAAATGTAACATTTGACCTAATAAAAAACAAAAACCGAAGGTGGAAAGTGTTGGAAAAAAACCCAAAACATTCATTTCATCTATTTTCCCTTGAGAGCATACACACCTTAGAGTAAAAGACAGCCAACTATTACTGTGCAAAAAACTTCGATTGCAAACTCTCTTTCACTTATTTCTCATAATTAAAGCTGGAAATTGCCAGAAGTTATTTCTTCTATTATTTCACTTTTTTGTTGGCAGTATCCGCTCTATTGAATAAAGATGTTGTTTCATCATGCATAATAATATTTATAGAACTGTACTCCTAAGATACCAAGGCAATGTGATTTCTCTCTCTCTCAAAAAAAAAAAAAGCTTGTTATTCATAGAGGGCGGTTTGATTTGCCATAAAAAGGAGCCGACCTATTCAAATGGAACCTCTGGCTCCAGTTGAGTGAACGCCATCACCGGCCCTCAATATACCTAAAGATGTTCTCAGCCCTGTAGAACAGCGGTCCTTAACCTTTTTGGTACCAGGGATTAATGCTCCTATGAGAATCTTATGCCTGACGATCTGAGGTGGAACTGAGGTGGTGATGTTAGCGCTGGGGATTGTGGCAAATACAGATGAAGCTTCACTCGCTGGCCTGCCACTCACCTCCTGCTGTGTGGGCCAGTCCTAACAGGCACTGGGCCAGCACTGGTCTGTGGCCTAGGGGTTGGGGACCCCTGCTGTAGAAAACTCAGTATTCCACAGAAAACAAACATCAAAAAGCTAAAAGTGAATAATAGCTCTGAGAATGTCCATAAAATATTTGGTTAATACTAACGTGTAGGAGGTATTACAATTTGAATGTATTTATCTAACTAAAAACAAATCCACACTATGAGATGTACAATGAAGGTGGCAAAAAAATAAATAAACTCAAAATTGGGGCTTTTTGGACAAGCAAGAAATCTGATATAAAAACACATTGGACAAAAGTATAGTTAAATACAGTTCTCTGTGAAAGTGCTTTCTCAGTTTATTCTCTTCAGCCAATGTATATATTTTTGGGCAATGAATAAGAGGAAAACTTATAGGCTAACTTATACAGTGCGGTACTTTTGGTGTATGAATTTCCCCACAGGGTCGACGTTTATAATAATTTATAATTCCAGTATTTTCTAGACTACACAATCGCACCAGCCCCCCCAGACACTCAGAATAAATATAACCTGATTTATCCAACACTATTACTAAAAAGAAAAGGACCACACAGTGAGTATCTCTCACTATCATAGGAACCATTTGAACAGGCAGTTTTCTTTCAATTTATTTCGTTCAAAGCCCTAGGAAAATTAGTAATTCTCCCGACAACACCAGAGAATGCTGGAGCCAACTGAGATATGCAGGCATGTAGTCACTGGCTTGGAAAGATATTGTTTTTTAAATTTTGAGCTGTGAAGCCTTTCTCCTGAGAGATAAAAGTGGTGCCACTATGGCTGAAGAAGGGGGACGGGGAAGGGCGGGGTATTCCAGCACCTCAACTTGCTCTCCGAACCAGTCTGCAAGAACACAGAGCCACCAAAGCAAGTAAGACATTTTGGAGTTCCCTCTAGAAAGAGAATATCAAGAGCTCAAATAGAGTCAGCTGAGCATGCATGCAGGGAATTCTGGGAGCGAGTCCATGCTGCATTGTAAATTAAGTTCAAGAACATTCAGAATGCCAACTGCTTAATATTTTGAAACACAATGCCGAAGTTTATGGTCAAATCCATTACCCCACCCCCAGGGCGACAACTCATCCTGGTTTGCCCAGGACTTTCCCAGTTTGAAAACTAAAAAGTCCCACGTCCCGGAAACCCCCTCTGCGCTGGAAAACTGGGACAGGACAGTTCGTTACTCTACCCTCCATGTAACACTACAAAACAGCTCCTGCTGGCAGCTGATCTCGCTTTGATGCAGCTCAAACCACAGAAATCAAAAACCGAGGGAGAGCCCAGATTGAGGAATACCGTCGGAAGCAGACACAACACCTGACACAGGGGAAAGAAACCTGGTGTCTTCCACACCATCAGGACGTGCACCGGACATGTGCACCGGACATGTGCACCAGTCGAAGGTGCTCCAGCCTGGGTTCCATGCGTCTCCTTTTGGGACAGGAGAGATAGCCCAGGGACACCCCACCCGCTCCAGGATATGGCTCTGGAAAATTCTTTTTCTTCCCTTTCTTCAGACTTCCCCCTGTCTAACCCGGGCAAGGGAAGATAAGCCAAAACCAGTCTTTTCCAGCTTAGTGCCATCTTTGGCCAAGACCTGGCCTTTGGCTAATTATAATGTCATTATAATCTCATTATAATCTCATCTGCATTGCAAAAACGATGGCTCTCATCATGCACCTGATACCATGACCGTTTCGGAAACACCACGTGAGGAAGAAAAATGAGAAACTGAGCTCCCCACCTCCTGAGAGGAGATGAGGCTACATCAGTGCCACATTTCCGGGCTCTGTCCCCACAAAAGAACAAAAGTTCATAAACCAGACATCCTCTTATGACTCTCTCTCTGAGTTCACTGTAAGTCCCCTCTTGAGTGTGTACTTTCACTTTAATAAACCTTGCGCCTTCCTGCTTGCTTGCTGTTCATCTTGCCCCTGAATTCTTTCTCAGGGAATTAGAACCTGGTCACCAGAGCTCGAAGCAACATTTTAAGTAGAAAGCAATACGAAAATATTTAAAGATGAGCGTTTGCACCTCAGCAGGTAACTATCCTCTTTATAATCTTAATTATATCAGATCTCTTCTGAGAAGCTTTTCTCCCCCCTCAATTAGATAACACCAAGAAACTTCCTTCCAGTTACTGTTTAAAGGATCGAAATCATCATGAATGACAAAATGTGGGAAGTATATGAATGGATACTGTGTTGCTGTTCACATTTTTAAAGATATTTAGCTCCCATTCTGACAGCCAATAAAATTACAGTCGCTTCCATCAGTAAACACTGCAGTTGAACACATCTAAGGCTCACAGCCTGGTGGCAGCTCTGGCTGATCTGCTGTGCCAACAAGGCCTCCAGAGCACAGGAGTGAGAATGCCCCTTTGAAAACAGAAAAGTGCTCTTTTCACAATTAGACAAATCTCCACCTCCTTCCTTTCAGAGAGTCTCCAACACTCAGACTCACTCTCCAGAAACCAGGCAGAGAACACATAGTTTGCCCTGCATTTCTATCTCCTATAACTAGAGATTTCTACTTCGGAAGCAGATCTGATAAAGATGGGGAAGAATTCCTATTTGTCCTGATAACCTTGTGAAACTCTTGGCCTTGTTGTCACCTTGGAAAAAACTCACAATGGGCTTCAGCCTCCCTTTCTTTCGAGGTAGCCACGCTGACTTTCTGCAAGAATCTTTAACACCAGTAGCTGGGGCAATACTGGTACTTAGTTGCTTTGCATCGCCCTCTCCTCTTGGTAGGTTCTCTGTATATCACTCCCCATCTTTTCCACAGCCCCCTCCTTTCTCTGTGTCAGCCCTCCAATGATGCCTCTGGGCATTGCGGGGTCCCACAGAAGACCCTCAGTGCTAGAGACTGTCAGCATCAAGACTAGATGGAGTGCCACCCAAAAGACAAGCGTGGATTCTTGGGCGAACAATGGGTTTATTTTGTAGCTGGTAGAGATCATCGAATATCACATCTGAACCTCCATCGACAACTAAGGGGCCTAACTAGAGCTGTAGGACAGTTCCTCATGCCACACACACACATGCATCTGTGCTTACAGCACCTGTTAAAATGCTGTCCCGGACAGATCACGCAACTTTGCTGAGCTGGGGGGTTACGCCTCTGGCAAAATGGTACTAGCCACCCCTACCTGAGTCTTCATAATGTTATCACGATGTTTAAATTTTAGGCAGAAATGTTAACACGGACTAATGGGGCTACAGTCCTCTGCAAAGCCAAGCAACTGGTTCTCTTCATTTTATAATACGTAAATAGAACTATGTTAGGAATTGCATAAGGGTTATCAAGTCTATAAGGATTTGTTAAATGAAAATATGGAATAATAGGTGTCTTTGAAGCTCTCCTGCTGAGGATTAGTTGTTTTTCAGAAGTGAATAAGGTTGGCTCTATCGCTCCCAAGGATGCATGCCAAAACCGTGACCAAGCAGCTCTACAATTCGACATTCAGCTCTAATGTCATGGTCTATAACCGTTAGCCTGTCAGCAATTCCAATCTGAGCACTGCCACTGGATGGGAAAACACACATCCAAAGAATCCTGTGACAAGGCGGTTTCACTAGCTTTCAGCAATCTCTAAACAGTCAAAACAAACACATTTCTGCAGGTGGCATCCCAAAGAAGCAAAACAATCATTATCTAAAACCAGCCCCCTCTGTAGGAGGGCATCTGACGGGAAACACTCAAGAGTTTCATGTCGACTTCATACTGAAAAGCCTCGCTTGGCTCTAAACTCAGACAGCTTTAGCAACACAACCCACTGATAATTCCACAGCCACCCTCCCTTTCCTCTTAATTAGACTGTTGATGGGCCTTGTGCTCAACATAATGGACTCTTCTGAACACAGCCACACTGCTCACTCGGAAACAGGAACGTTTAATCATCAGGCTACTCTTCTGAGGCCTCCCCATGAGAGCGTTCTGACATGCATTTATGCCAGTGCTTGTCAACAAACAGAACTACAACTTCGGTGTTAGCTCCGCTGACAACTGGGCTCCTGTCGCCAGCTTCAAAGAAATGAGGCTACCCTCTAAGGTGCCCTAAGAATCAACAGCAAAACCGTAAAATATGTCCCATGTCCCTGTTGATCTTCATCAGGAAGTTAACTGGAGATCACAGAAGGAAGAGGAGAGGAGAGTGTTGGTGATAAATTTCCCTTCATATGTTGTTCGACCAGAGTATCTTCCACCAGCTTCTACACCTAGTGTATTCTTTTTTAGAGTCAAAAGGAAAGTTTAATAGAAAAGGGAGAACACTCCCCAGGCAAGAGAGTGGTCTCCTCTCAGAGGCAGAGAGTGAGAGGGACCCTAGCATATTCTTAAAATATTATTTTAAGAAAAATCTATGATTTAGGGTTCCACTTGAACCTTCCCACAGCAGAAAACACATTTAGACATCCAGGCATTTCTATTTACATCCATTTTCCCGGAAATGACTTGTGGACTGGCCCCCGCTAGCTGGATCTCTCTCTTTCTTGCCTTTGCAATGAAAGGCTCAAGAGAGCAAGCGGGCATCTTGGATGGCAGGAAGTGCTCCCTCCTTTGAAGATAAAGCATTGTCCTTGAGAAGGATCCCGAGATTCCACAAATAAACTGTGGTGTCGACAGCATCTGTTTCTCCTCGTGTCGCTTTAGGTATCCAGAGAATTTAACACTGGCCCAGGGAGAAAAATAAAATTCCACTGCAAAGAGAGTCCACTGTGCTGGGCAGAAAGCCTCTTATCAATGGGCCACATCGTCAGTGAGGCCTAAAACAATAGCTGTGTTCCTGCCCACTTCCTCCTGTCTCTGCTGCTGCACAAAGTTCAGGTGTCACCTGTCAAGTCCCTCTCTTTTCTAATCTACGACAAGCTCCTATCCAACCCAACTGCCTTTCTTTTTCACCCTCAAGAGAGTAAAAATGAGACTTTATTTTCCCTAAAGCCTCTTCTTTTCCAGATGACAAAAGAAGTCCCCAAATGATTTATAACACCCGGTCCCTACACCTTAGGTGTCTTTTATGGAATGCCAGGAACCCTAACTGCAACTTAAAGGACATCCCTGCAGGACCACCCAGTATGGGATCAGTTATCAGGGTGATTATCTCAGGTAATAAGGTAGAGATAGTTACACAGAGTTAAAACTGTGGGCTAAGAAAAGTAACGTGGTCAGCATGTCTCATTCACTCAGAGAGAAGCTCCATATCACTCTTTGGGTCTTTTTTCCCCTTCATTATCACCGTTTCTCTAGCAAACCTCAGAGAACACACAGTGGATAGTCAAACACCTTGCTGAGTCCTTCGGCCAATATTTACTTCTTGACTCCCGTGTGCAAGGCAAGGTCTGAAGCTCAGGGACGAGTTCGACAAAGACCCACTCACTGCCTTTGAGATGCTTAGAAAACAGCAGAGTAGTTGGCAAAAGAAAGGTTCTTTTCTCACTTCTCCAAATACAAACCAGTCTCACTCATTCACCCTATTGTTACAAGGCACAGGCTATGATCTAATACATATCTGGTCCTGGGGCTGCATTATGCATGCAGAGCACAAAGCATTTAAACGGTTAACAGTAATTAACATGTGAATATTAGACAATATTCAATTATATATGCCCTATCTCATGAAAAAGCTGAGGTTTAGAGGCACTTTTAGAATAAGATCTCTAATCTCCAATAGGACCCTACTGATCTTGCTTGAAAAAGTAAACTCTTCAGAGGAAGATGCATACGTTGTGATTTAAAACTTTAGGATTTGTGATGGTTAATTTTATGTGTCAATATAACTGGGCCACAAGGTACCCAGATAGTTCATCAAACATTATTCTGGGTGTGTATGCATCCAGGGTTAGGGTGTTTTCTAGGTGACATTATCATTTGAATCAGGGACTGAGTAAAGCAGATTGCCCTCCCTAAGGTGGGTAGGCCTCATCCAGTCAGTTGAAGGTCTGAATAAACCACAAAGGTGGACCCTCCTGAACAGGTGTAAGAGGGAACTCTTCCTGCCTGCTTGAGCTGGGACATCAGTTTATCCTACCTTAGGACTTAAACTGAAACATCAGCTCTAGCTGGGTCTCGAGCCTGCCAGCTTTCAAACAACTTATATCAGTGTTACTCCTAGATCTCCAGCTTGCTAATTGCAAATCTTGGGACTTTTCAGACTCTATAATTGTGTAATCCAATTCCCTATAATACACTTACACACACACACACACACACACACACACACACACACACACGGTTGGTTCTATTTTTCTGGAGAACCCTGGCAATATGAGATACATAACTTCTATTTCTTAAAAAAATAAAGTTTTCAAAATCTAAGCAATAAAGTTTTCTTGCTAGACTTGGCAAGAAAACAAAAACCTCAAGGTTCTCCACGGGATGACTTTCCAGTCTTCAACTCATCCTTGTCCACGCTAATCTGCATAAGCTCTTGTCACTTGGAGTCACTGTCACCGTTCATTAGCTGGGTGGCCTTAGGCATGTTATGAATGTCCGTGGCTGTTTTTCCTGTTACATACAGTTTTTGGACAGCCATTTATTTGGTAGCTTAATAAAAAGCCCTTCTGGAATGATTATTTCTTTTTAACATGCAATTTAGAAGAACCTGAGGAAGTTAAGAAAAAAATAGGGAAATAATGCAGCCAGAATTTAGGAGGCAAGAGGGCCAACAAATGCAAAAATAACTATGAGCCCTCTGCCATGCTTTTCTTCCGAGAAAACAGTTTTTAAAAGAAGATTACAAGTCCTCACTTAATGCCATTGATAGGTTCTATGAGTTTATGTGAAACAATGCGTAATAAAACCAAGTTTACCATAAGCTTGACATAAACGAGAGTTAAGTTCCGATGCATGTCATCAACGTTACCATAAAATAAAAGTCACATTATTTGAGAACCTGCTGTAATTATTCACATTTTATAAGCGCAGTTAACAATTGTCTGCAGCTGGCCATAGAAGTTAGGACAATGAGTTGTATTATAAGAAGCCCCTATATTCGTGGGTACCAGTGTAATTCAGAGAGAGAAATGCAGTGCATCGGTGTGGAAATATATAACCAGAGAGGTTCCGCCCCGTGCTAGGTGCACAGAAGATAGAGTACCTGCATTACTGGTTTAACTCTCATATCTTGGGAAATGGACACTATTCTCATCTAACAGATGAAGAAATGAGACCAGAGCTTACTTAATTTGACTCAAGATCACACAGTAAGTGGTAAACCATGATTCAAACACAGGTCAGCTAGACTCCAGTCTATGATGACTGTGTAGATTTCTACCAGTGGCGGCCAAAGTGTGCTCAGTGGGTTCTGGATGTAAACGGATGTAAACTAGAAAGGTCCATGGCGAAATACATTCAGAGCAAAGCTGAATGAAATAAAGGTTAACCAGATTATCTTCATTACAGGTCTTTTCAATGATTTCAATATGCAAATGTACACTTTTGCATATTGCGATTCCACAGTGTGAAACAGTATGTGACATCTGTCGAATCACATAAGTTGTGTGTGCGTGTGTGCACGCATGTGTGTGTGTGTCATCTGTCATGGCCTACCATTCCGTGGAATACAGAGTTTGCTAACCCCACACTCATATCATATCGCTTTCCCCATGGCACCGAGGTCACATTTAAAACCAGGATTTACTGTTTTCATCCTTTTCTCTATTCACTAATATCCACCCCGCCTCCCCACACCTTTTGACACCATTGCTATTCATTCATTCAACAAATGCAAGACATTATGCCAGGGACAAAGGAAATGAAGGAGTCATGAACATCGGCTGATATTTATCAAACACAACCAAGAACTTATTTCAGTTTCTGAGGAGAAAGACAAAGGAAATAAAAGAAGTAATCGTGTGGATGGTCATGATGGATAAACCCCAGGTTTTTCTGGCTGGATTAGACATCGTTATCCCTTTTAGAGAACAAAAGACAAAGCTCAGAACCCGTGTTTAAATTAAACCGAAGAAAGTTGATAACTTGCTCTGTTCTCCATTCAGTAGAACTCACCTCATTCTAAACGGGTAGGGGGAGTTCATCGTGATTTTGAACCTGGCCTTCGTCCAGTTGTCCAGACCACCCTATTACTCCTTAACCGCAGTCAATTGTATGAGCTCCACAATTCCTTTGATTCCTTTCCAATCCAAATTCCCCCTTTCTGGGGTGACTTCTGACGGTCTAGCCAGTGTATTATCTAATGGCGTATGGAATTCGGAATGGTATTTCCATACGAGGCTGTCCACATTCCTTTTCCAGGTTCTATTCTGAAAAACATATGCTATTATTTAGCACAGGAGACTGAGAAGGGGCAAGGTTGGGGAAATAATGGGAAAGAAGAACCAAGAGAATTCAAAAGCAAGGCGCCTCACACTCCTTAGCAACAAAGACTATAGTTCCCAAATGACAATTTTTATATGTAGTAACAGATAACATAAATTGGTTTATTGTATCCAGTATCTTAGGCTATATTATTCTTTTACCATTTCAATGTAACTGGTCAGTAAAATATGGCTGCTGAAATCAAGAACTTTCTATGGTTCCGGTACCGATCCTAGGACTCATGTGGTGACGATATTCTTTTGTTTGCCTAAAATAACAAACCACTCAGCAGTTAAGTCAGCAGGTACCAGGGACACTTTTCTCTATAGCGAGCGACTTTTCTCTAGAGCCTGCCTGCTCCTGCACGCTGGGTGGAGATGTACACCATTCTGTCACTTCGGGGAGAGTGTGGGGTCACGCAATGTTTACATGAAGGCGGTCCCCACAGCGCTTAGCTCCTGGCCAGGTCTGACAATGGGAAGCTTGATGCAGGAAGCTACCGACACCACCGAGGGCCACTTCAGTACTTAATTAACACCTGCCCCCGCCCACCGCCCCACCCCCCATTCATCCCTCTTGCTCACAGATGTAGCCTTTCTAATGGAAGACATTTTGAGGAAGAGTTTGACCTGGAGCTAATGGTAAAGAAATTATATCCACGAGTCAATAAAAATTTCAAAAAGACTTGAGAAGAAGTTCAAAATCTAAAAGCTGATCCGATATTTTGCAGGAAATACATCTAGTATCAGAACGTAGGACTTCAAAGAACCTTCCATGAAGGGGGAATAATATAAAGTAAGACTTCTAACAGAATCACTGACATGAAAGTTGTTGCCTAGAATTAAACAGCTTAGGCCTAAAAAGTGAGGAAACAACAGAAATAAAAGTATGAACATCTACGCTAGATAGTGCCTGGCAGGTCAAACTCTTGCTGTATGAGTGGATAATAGACAGGAGGAATTTAAAACGCAAGTGTTCCAGAGGTGTGGGCCCTCAATATTAGATCAGAGGAAAAGCAGTCAGATATTAGACGGTTAAATCAGCGAGACCAGAAACATCACATTCCAAACTGGAAGACGAGATGTTCCTTTGCAGGATATCAACAGAGAACAGGAAGTGAAAGGGGACACCTGGCTTCAGGGCTACTGACTAAAGCAGTTATTTTTATCACTTGGAAGATGCCGCTGCTGAAAGCATTATTTTCCACTCACGTATGTGAAATGCATACAGCCTTCCCTGATGCGCTCTGAGGCTTCAGAAAATAACTCCTTCTAAAGGCTGACAGCTGCTTGCAAGTCACTAAGACATACCGAGTGTCCAAAAGGCAGCTTTAAATACCATGCTAAGGACCTGGAGTTTTGGAGTGAATTCACAAATGTGGGAATTTATTATTCCATGATATCTTTCGGGAATCCAAATTGCTGGTAAGAGGAGGCCGTTTGTTTTTTTTATTACGGCATCTAGTTTGGGGGCAAAATGATGCTCTACTTCAACTCTTTAAGATTTCCAGGAGTCTCAAGTATCACTGAGTGTTAAAGACTATCAGGGATGGAACAGCTATGCCCAAAGGTAAAATTACTGGTGCTCCGGGGAGGCCAGAAAATGTTGTTATCCTCTGTCATCGCTGAACTTCAAAGTCGTGGTGCTAGGTCTTCACGGTAGAAAGGCTTCTTTATTAGGAGGCTTTCATTGGCACCATTTAGCACTGCCCGAAGGGAGATCAAATAGTGCAAAGGCTTGGTTTTTTTTTAATAAAACAAAAATAATGTAATATTTTCCTGGGACATTTACCAGTTATGCAGAAAAATCTTAATAAGAGATTAAATCAACCAAAATGTGAAGACAACTTGTTCCTCTCTTTTAACTCCGGCATCAGGGGTGGGATCACTGGTACCACAAAGATCAATCCCACATGTCCAGTTTCCCCAGGACTCTATCATTGACCATTTTCTCCCCTTGCTTTACTCTTTCCTGAGGTGATCTCTTTCTTTCCTGTTTAGATGTCGAAGACTGCCAAACGAGTTCCAAACGCGTTCTTCCAGGCTAAGGTCTCGGCTGAGCCTCAGAGCTATATTTCCAGTTGCCTGATGACTGCTCCACGGGCTCCACGAAGAGGACGTGTCCAGACAGAACTGTGTCCCCTCGTCAACCTCCACCTAACCGCACCTGCTCCTCATCCTGGAATGACATCACTGCTCATCCAACTGGATGTTGGAATTCTACATGTAAGATGTCTCTCTAATCATAAATGTTTCCGCTTTCATTTATTTAATCTAACTTTATAAACACTTATATAGCATTGAGCGTGTGCCAATAACTGTTCTAAGAACTTTACAAGACATTCATCATCTTTTGCCATCATCATCACCAATAACCTTCTTACCAGTCTCCTTCACCACCCATCTGTTCTTCAGTGGCAGTCTTGGTAGCTTTGCCTAAAAGTACCTATCACAACATAGTACTTCGGGACTCTAAACTTCTGATACTCCCCATTTTCTGTACTACTTAGCATTGCGCAGAATGACCTTTATTACCTGTCTGTCACCTGTTCTTTCCACTGCTGTTCTCTTCACACTCCCCACGAAGACTCTGTTGTAGCCCCAGCAAACTAGGCACCTGCGCCCACCTGCTCTTCCCTCTGCCTGACCTTCTCCACCTGGAAACCCCACCATCCATCCTGCAAGTCTCAACCAGGTATCAGGAAATGTCCCGACAAAAGCATTTCCAAGCCTCTAAGAAGAGCCGCCTAGAGGACTCCTAGGCAAATAATAAAATTCCAAGTGGATCTAAAACAAAATTCCAAGTGAAAATAGACGAAGCAGTTGGTTCAAAAGAATAAGGGACAGTTGCAAGGTTTTTCTTAACCAGATGGTCAAACCAGAAAAAAAAAGGGAACCTAATATAAATTTGCAAATGATGAAGCAATGACAAACTGGAATACTTTTCCATGCATAAAGAAAACGTGAAGGAATTACACAGCTGTAGTCATAGAAGCAGCTGTTGAGTCAGCCAACTCGGGTAAGAGAGGCATGGAAATCAGAGAAGGATGATTTATGCTAATTTACTTATATTTGGTCTGCGTACTCTCTATTTTACCCTTCTAAACCTCCTGTCAGCATCATTTCTGGTTCTACCCATTTTCAGCAAGTTTCATACAGCACTTTTTCCCCCAGTTGTCTTTCTTCCCTCTGCTTTTACAGATTATGATGAACAAGAATATGGAGATGCAAGTAAAACTGCTGGTCACCTCCAGAAAACGCCATGTACGCAAATCTGAATCCGTTAACTCAAACGCAAGTGTGTTAGGTGTCCAGTAAGAACAAACTTCTGCCAATTCATTGGAGAACATGAACATGATCAAGACATAACCTTGAATTCAAGGACTCGCAGGTTTGGAAGCGGGGCTCACAGCCAGCCCTGGATGCCCAAATGGCACCTCGAATTTCACATGTCCAAAACCCACTTTGAGTTTGTCCCTCACATTTGATCCTTCCTCAGACCTTCCCATCTCGGTCAATGACAACATGAATCTTCATCTGCTGTGGCCGCAAACTTTGTTTATAACCATCCTTGACTCCCGTCTCTCTCACAGGCCCCCACGGCGAGAACGGCAGCAAATCCTGTCACCTCTCAGAAACGGAATCTGACTATCTCACCCCTCAGGCCACCGGGCTGGTCATGGCCCCTGCTGCCAATCACTAGATGATCCAGAAGCCTCCTTACAGGTGTTCCTCCGTACAGGTTGGACACATCTCACTACAGACTGCTCTACACAGCAACCCAAGTCATTCTTTTGTAAAAAAAATTATGTAGGTCTTCAAAACCCTCTAACGACTTACTTCCCTTGTTACTCAAAGTACAAACTCAAGTCTTAGCCAAGGTTTACTAGCGTGACCTGATTTTGCCTGGGTTTGTCCCCAGAACCACTTCCGTACTGATCCCTCAGTCCACTCCAGACACACTTCCCACCCCGCACCCTGTTCTTCAGATGCCCCAAGGGAAGTTACACCTCTAGGCCTTTGCTGGCTCCTCTGCAGGCTCTTCCTTAAACGAACATCTCTGCACAGTCACCTCCTCTCCTTGCTTCTCCCTGGTCTACGTTCAGATCGTCCTTCCATTTGAAAGGCTTTCTCTACAAACCGTACCTCACGTCTCTCCATTTCCCTTATCTAGTCTTATTTTTCTTCATAGCCCTCATGCCACATGCTATTTCTTCTCTTTGTTTATTGCCTGCCTCTCTTCACTGAAATGTTAGTGCTATACAGGCAGGCACTTTGTTGTGTTCACGACTGTCTGTGTACACCTAGGCAGTGGTATATAATGTGACCTTCTTAAATATAGGCTGAACATATGAAAGAATGAAAGAGAAATATGTACAGAATAATCATAATGACAGATCAAAGGTCGTTCATTTAGATGGGACTCAATGCTGGAAAAAAAAAAAAAAGGAAACATTTGACTTCCCTAAAAGTTTCTTTTAAACAATGAGCTTCTCATAGGATTCCCTTTTACAAAATAGATTGACATGCAACTCTCTGTGTAGCTAGTGCAGAAGTGACATCTATCTAATTATTCATGCGGAACACACTGTGTAGTGACTGTCATAGGCAGTCACAGTACTGGGCACACTGTGGAGTGGAAAGCTCAAGCAGTCAATCACTGCCTGCCTTCCAGAAATCTATACTGTATTACCTTGAGGAAGATAAAGCATCAATATAAATGACTGAATGTGGAAATTCTGTGGCCTTTTTTGCAAGCAAAAGTCTTGGAATTCAGAAAATGGCCAATCACTACCAGCTGCGGCGATCATGACGAAGCGGCTGGATTTTTAGCCAGTGAAGAGGGCTGGGCTTTGGAGCAAGGGGGGAAGAGAAGATCTGCACTATTTGAAGAATAGTAGAAAGGTGCCTGTAGAGCTGAGGGCTAAGCTGGGCACAGGACTGTGGTGACATGGTGCAGACTGAAATTAAATTTCACTGTTCCAGATACTGACTATATTGGTTTGAAGTCACTTAATATGCTTTAAAATCAATTCATATTTTTTAAAAAACAAGAGATATGAAAGATTAATACCCTTAATATTAAATGCTTCAGAAAATGTTCTAGTCATTTTTTTAAGACTTTTTCTTTTGGTGTTCTTAACACTTCATTATTGATTGCATTATGAAGATTTCATTGATACAAAAATAATGACCTGGGTCCAACTTTAACTCACCAGGACAAGAAGGAAATGTCAGAGCAGAGGGCATTATCTGCCCAGATGCACTGAATTTTACTGAGATGCCAAAGCTTCGAAGCAGCCTTAAAAAGGTAGATGCCACCCCAAATGCATACAATAGACTAAAAGAACCACTCATGAAATGCTAAGAAAAAAGTCTTTATAATAGGACAGGAGAGGGACATATTTATACCACACTTAATTAAAGACCATCTTGTCAAAGAACAGAAGAAATCTCTGTGAACACATTGTGACAAGTGAATTAGGGGTAGAGAAGAGGAAAACGGGAAGAGACAAGGTCAGAATAGATTCCAGTGGCCACAAGGTCACTTTTCTAATGACTAACATTTAACTTTCAAAAGAAATCAGAACTAATTCTCCCAAGAGTGAACTGACTAAGCGGTGATCTTTTTGCACTACAAGGCAGAGATTCGTTCTTTTTATCATTTAAAATAAGCTGTCAAGCAAAATACCTAACTTATTGTCTTACAAAGATTTTCCAGGAATCCCCCCAGATGTCCCAGGGTAGAAGGTGAATAGGCAGCCAAGCATGTCATTTGCATAACCTTAGCATCAGAACTGGGGTAAAGGGTTGGTGACGCTCCCCCGTGGTTCAAGTGACACCATTCTTAAAAAGATTTGAAATACTTTGAAGTCTATCCTTCTTGTATCTGAAATTAAACATACTTCTAAAGAACCTGTAAGAAAAATTGTTGTTGGATTGAAAGCTTGCACTCACATAAAGAAAAGGAAAACAGAAATGGCTTGGTGGGGGTGCACAGTGGAGGGGAGGGACACAATTCCAGTAAATCTCATAAGGAGCTGACAGTGGGATCCAGAGAGAAAGCTCTCAGGCTGCAGAACACAGCTCAGGCGCCCAGGGGGTTCTGGGATGGTTAAGGCGGACGAGACAGCACCAGGAGAAATACTGTTTCTCATCTCCTCTTGCTTCATAAAACTGAAGTGACTATTTAAAAAATACACAACTAACGTGTGCCTAAGACACTTCAGTTGCCAGGGGAAAGTCACAGGTTTGCTTGAGGGCTTGTAGTGGAATATGGTGTTTGGTGTAATTTGATGGAAGGGTCTCCTGCAGGCAAAACAAGACTCTAGCTGATTTTAGACAGAGTGGTTCAAGTCAGGAGTTTTACCTGAAGTTGTCAGTGTCATAATAACCTAAAACACCTGAATTTTGGATCCTCGACCTAAACCAGCCCCAAGGAATACTTTGAAGTCCAAGTTTCCAGAGAAACTTGGTCTATTTCTCTGGAAGCTAGTATATTTTCTTTATTTTCCGTTTTCAAAGAGTCACATAATATTAGGTTATCATCTAGATTATCATATGTTATTGACAATTTGTAACATGTTTGCACATCTGTGACAAATGTTTTGAGGTCATTATTGCTAATATTCACTCTGATCCTGCAAAGATCCCCAAAAGTCAGAGGTCAGGAGGGTGACCGAGTATAAGTGACAGGGTAGAGCATGGCACTCAAGGGTGGCTGGTCACCCTAAATTCTGTCTTTTATGCCCAGTACATGCAGCTCCTCTGCAGCAACCCCAAATCGAGCTTCTCTCTCAGCTTCTCTCACGCGGGATGTGCCTCTTCCCATTCGTACACTTGCAGCCTGTCACTCTTCATCTTTGACACGAACTAATGAGGCCATCTGTGCCAGAGAGACTCTCGTGCCTATCAGACCCAACTCCTCTTTTTATATTCTGAAATGTAATTAATAAAAACTTGCCTAGTCACATATATTTTTTTTAAAAAAAAAATGCAATATCCTAACTATTATCTAAAGGAGAAATGAGTCTAAGGCCATGTCACCCTGAACGTGCCCGATCTCATCTGATCTCAGAAGCTAAGCAGGGTCGGGCCTGGTTAGTACTTGGATGGGAGACCGCCTAGGAAGACCAGGTGCTGTAGGCATGTAAACAAATGAATGAATGAATGAATGAATAAGAAATGAAAGATAAGTTTATCACAAATAAGATGCACTTCATCAAGTAAAGGCTCAGGTGTTAACTACACCGGGAAGATGTAAGTAGGATCAGTGTGAATTCAACATCTGCATACGTGGACTGAGAGGAACAATGGTGCCATTTTTCTGAATACAGTAAAGTTCTAAACAAAACAGAGAACAACATCCTCTCAGCTAGTATGGTGGCTGCATTCCTGGAAAATTCAGTATGCCTTTAAAATGCTCTGTGTATGTGTGTGCGCGTGTCTGTCTGTGTGTGTATTCTAGTAATATAAACACTTTTTCACCCAAAAAATGTCTGGCCAGATGTTCTCAAGTCATGGCCTCATATGGGACAATTCTTCCCAGTGTGAGACAATCCTATACATTGTAGGGCATCTAGCATCTTTGGCCTGTGCGCATGAAAATGTCAAACCTCAATTATTGTGACAAGCAAAGATGGCCCACAAGTCTCAACAGTAGTCCACGATAGGTGGTACTTCTGTCTGCTATAAGCTGTAGGCGACACTTCTGACTTTCCTTGTTTCTCCCAACTCTCCTTTATTCCCAGACAGCTAAGAACACTTTAACAACAAATTCTTTAGTACTTAAAAAACCCCAGCACATTATATTGTCATCACCTTCTGGCTATTAGCAAGTATATGTGAATTGGATCACTCAGCTTTTGACGTCACCTCCAGTTGCCATTTATTTGGTCTGAAGAACAGAGCTGCTAAGATGACAAAACGATACGATACACGCCATACAAGTGCTTATTTTCAGAAGCTAGCAATTGTTTTTGCACATAATCTATATTTAGACCCAATTAGCAAGCTCTCTCTCTGCACTTCTTCATTTAAAGCCAATGCTGCCCTGTGAGGGGATTAAAAAAAAAAGAAAGAAAGAAAATGAAGCGGGAGGAAAAAACCCCAAGCCAAAAAAAATGAACAACTAACAAAGGGGACCTGAAAGTACCAAATCAAAGATTTTAAGGGGAGAAAAGGGTCTCAATTATTTAAGACTGAAGATGGTCACAGAAAAGTGATATATGCTTTACAATTTGTATTTTCCATGTTTGATTATGAGAAAATTGTCCCAGAAGTCAATGAGAACAATCTCAGCTTTTAATGTTATTCATTCATTAGTCATTCAACAGATATCCACCGGGTCCCTACTTCACATGGGGTTCTATTCATGTAACATGGCAGGGCTTCTCAAGTAATCACTTGGGGGGCCTTGTTAAAATGTGAGTTCTGATTCATCGGATTTAGGACGGGGATTCAGATTTTGGATTTCTAACTAACTCCCAGAGGATGCTGATTCTGTTTGTCAGCAGACCATATTTTGAGTAACAAGGCACTTTAGGAAATCAAATAATTAAATTAAACATGAACCCTGCCTTCAAAGGACTTACAATTTAGATAAGAAGAGCGATACCTTCCAAATAAACAGAAGAGCTTCATGCTATAAGAGAAGTACAACAGAAAGTACTATTCAAGGTCCAAGAATGACTCTGGCTTGGGGGTGGTTGGATATCTGGGAAGACGTGATGAAGAAGGTGGCATTTAGGCTGGTTTCTCAGTGATCACAGGATTGGGCACGTGGCCCCAGGAAAGGAGAGTTGGGAGAATTTGCCTGGTTGAGGGGCCAGTGTCAACAAAAGGACAGAATTAAAAAATGCGGCATGCTCAGGTGAAGAAGGAGAAGCCCTGTTTGGGGGAAATGACTACGAGGAGTGAATAAAAAGGTGGGAGATGGGACTGGGAAGCTGGCCTGGGAGAAGCTGGGGCATCCAATGGGGGAATCTACAACGTAGCTAAGACAGCTGCCAGCAGAGCAGCGGGAGAGACAGACAGAAGGGGAGGAGGAAGAGACGCAGAGCCTGATACACCAATGAAGAGGGCACTGAAATGGTCCAGGAGAGAGAGAAAGAAGTCCTGAAAAAGAGGTAGTCATTAATCTTTAATAATTAATAAAAAAAAAATGCTAAGCCACTTAAACCTGAATTTTCTATACTGGGTTTCACTTTGAATAATGATCTACTTCCCCCTGATTTGACAAGCAAAGCCACAAGTATTTCTTAAAGGGTTTGGGAAAACTGATACATTAATGAAAAGTTATAGGATGACGTTCTTGGAGCACTCACTCCTGGGTTATATTGGAAATAGCTAAGAAATGCTGTAATTTTTTTTTTTTTAAGAAATAAGATTTAATTTCACCGTTAATGAATAATGTCCCACCTAACACAAAACACTAGGTCATTTTTCATTCTCAGGAGAGGTGGTCTTAGTGTCATTAACACATTTCCTGTTACTCCATTGCCTGGGTCTGTGTCATTTTAGGTCACCCTGGAAAGACATGTATCTCTAGAGAAAAGCATCTGGCTTTGAAATAGAGTGAGGGACGCTGCCTCCAAAACATTAGTTTACAGTGTGGGAAAATGCAAGGTGTTGTAAGGAGGAAAATAGTTATGATTTTAAATTCTCAATTCCCACATTATCAGGCTGGGTCTGTGTGATTCAATATCCTGGTAATGTGGACAGTGTTCAAATTGTCCTTAATTTTTGGATCTTCAAGTTTCAAACCACTGACCGACCTTCCCCATCGCAGCAGGAGCCAACGGAAGCCCCAGAAGTATGCGGCTGACGAACAGAGATTTTACAGTTGCCACGCTCCTTTCTAAATCCTAATTAAGTGAAAATTCTTCCGAGGAATAATTTCGCTCTGAAGCCATTTGTCCAATTGTACAGGGCAGCAGAACCGTGCTCCGTTAGGGAAACAGATGCACTGACTACATTTTTGTTTACCAAATACATATTCAGTAGCCTGTTTTTCTCCTGGGTGATTTTACATAAATGCCATTAACTCGCCTAACGGAACAGCACGCAGGCACAGCAAACGACACGCCCCTCGATGGACTGGAAATGTGCCATGTCAGGTGTTGGGTCTCTATCTCATTGATATAAAAAAGCTGGAGTCATGAGGTGATTGACTATTCAAAAAAGTCTATATTTGAGTAGGCAATTACATTAAAAACTGAACTGAGGGACAGCAGTGGAGGGAAAGAGTGAAATATATATAAAATAGAAGGAGAAAACTGCCTGAACCAAGCTGGCGAAGGCGGGGCCCCAAGGTGACTACAGCAAGGACAGCTGCGGGAAACTCTCCAACGCTGACAACGCAGACCCTGCATGGGTCTCTGTGTCCCAGATGTTAGTCTCATTAACATGCAGTCAAGACCGAAAAACCCCACGTCAGCTCTGGCAGGTGAACTGCCGCCAGTCGAGGGAAGCTGTTAACTGAAGACACGGTTGATGATGCAGTCTACCTGAAGAACAGACAAGAGGGGGCTGCAGGGGTTGAAGCACACACAAGACATCCGGGACCTCTCAGACCCATGGCACATGCTCAGAGTGGAGAATGACATGGAAGCTTTTACGCGGAGCCCCTCTGATGGCGACAGCTGCCCAGCCCAGCCCATGTCTGGTTGCAAGTTAGAGGAAAGTCCCTGAGCGTAATTGGTGTTTCCTGGGTATAGAATGAAAGATGCAAAATGCCAGGGGCTTTCCTCTGATGAGCGGGAGAGAAGGGAGGAGAAAGGGTGGATGGGGGGCGGTGAAGTTCAGGGGCAGCCAAGGCGAGACAGAGTTCGTTTAGGTATTGCCATTTAAGACTTCCTGAGCATTCACTTAGGTGCATTTCAACATGCAGCTTGCAGCAAGTAAAAGTGAGATTTCTGGTTCATAGGATGATGCAACGAAAGTCCTACATGTCTCTTTATTTCCAGAGATGACCTAAATAAGAATATTCTAGACCACTTATTTTTTTAACCATAAGAAGTGTTCTGTATCCCCTCCTCTCCACCTACCATGAAGAATTTCTAAAAGTGTCTGCATTAGGCAGTGTCTCACACACAGGCTGCTGAGTATTGAACTTGACTCAGACTTCAATCTCTTGGAATAACGCCCCCCCTCAACCACAACCTGGTCGTTTTTCTTGACAGAATAGTGCAATGGATTTCCCCATTTGGGGAGTCAGCACATTAGCTACGAGTCAAATTCCGGTAGATATGAAGTGCACCATAAATAGTCTGGGGCAAATTCGGCCAGGATTTTAAGAAGGTAATAAGATACTTTTAACTCCAGTGGAATGTGAGAACACCCACTGCCTCCCTGCTCTTCCACCTAACCTGTTCGCAGTTACACAGGATAAACATCTTTTACTTCTGCAGAGGGAGGCGAGTGGACTTCCTTTATAGCCCAAACCACAGGGTCTTCAGGAAAGTCTGTGTGACCAACCTGAGCTGCCAGGACACAGGGATGGGAATTTAGGTGGGCCAAGTTTGTGACTTAAAGAATACTGAGCTCCCGGTTATTTGGTCCCAACTGGTCCAATTCAGCTCCTGGGCTCATCTTTTAGAGTTTTCCGTCGGTTAAACAACTTCCACAGCAAACTGTTGCAACAACTTAGCACTAACTCTACACTACGTCAATTTAAGTCTTCGGGATCTCTTTCTTTATAATCCCCAACAATTTTGCATTGTTTTGATTGTTTTATTTTCTCACTCATGTCTCCTTTAATTCTCCAGCAAGCCTTTCCTGATTAGAAAAGAGCCAGAGAACTCACCCAAGCATCTCCATTAGAGACCTGGACAAAGTGTTTCAAGTATTACTGAATTTTTAAGCCCCCAAACAAAGATCCTTCAATGTTGTTTCATCTGATTGCAGGGTATAGACTCCCTATGCATGCCACGGAGGTAGGGACCACACATAGCTATGTTTTATCTAAGGCTCTGTGTACATAACGGCAGAATTTAGTAGATGAACTTAAAGTCTTCAAAGTCTTAGACTTTTGGGATTTGTTGTATTTAAATAATAGCTCTTGATTTGAAAAATCTGCAAGGAAAACACAATCCTTAGTAGGATTCTTTTTCGAATTGCGGTAGAAAAGCACATGAAATGGTTAATACTGTTTGCCAACTCTGTGGCAGCACATGGAAATAAAAGTTGCTGTTTGACCAGAAGCATACTTCTGATAAAAGCTCATGAGTGGCAGGAACATAAGTCACTGTCCCCACAGACTGCCTTAGAAGTATTTCCACATGCCAAGGAGGAAGGAGAGGAGAAACAGAATGACTGGTCAAACAGTGTGGGTGGTGATGTCCCACGGAATCAGGCTCTGGGCCAGCTATGGATAAATGGCAAGAAGAGGTAGCTTGGGTCTCCTTGTCCACAAGACGAGCTCAGCCTTCTATTACAACAAGCACTAACTAAGGTCAGTATGATCGTAGTGGGGAGAGGCATCGTGAAACAATACGAAACAGAACAGCCTACATAGGTGGTGGATAGAAAACGAGCTTTGAGAAGAGAGGACAATTTGCTATCCCTACTAGATATATTTTAGTCCTCCCCAAATAAAAGACATTAAGAGAGATATCTGATCATATTATGCTTTGTTAAAACCTTGTTCCTGTTGGATTATTGTGGGAAGGTGAAACTCAGCAGAGGAGAAAGAACTACTGCTTTGTTTTTTTGGGAAACAGTTTTCAAGATACTTTTAGAATTCCAGTAGATTCCTACTGTTAGGTACTTATAACTTTTTTTCCAAGACCCCCAGATCTAGTGTGAAAAATTGTGATTAGAAATCAGATTTTAAGAGTTACTTTAAGTATTTCTTAATGCAAATAAGATGCTTTCTTCTACAGAGGAGCACAATCTAGTTACATTAATATTTCCTGCTCTTCAGATAATGACTCCATTGTTCACTGATGATTTGGAGCCTTACTCCTACTCTCACTTCACTCTGATATTTGTCACCAGCCTGGGCGGCTTCAGTGCCCTTAGGACAAGCCCTTCATCCCTTTGCCTCCAGTTCCTCTGGCCTCCTTACCTTAGAGCAGTCTTTGCCTGCACACCACCCACACTGATGGCCATCCCCTGGAGCTCAGTAGCACCCACAACTAGTGCTTCATGTCTGAAATCTTCAGCTCGACTTCTGTTACCCTCACTTTCGATCACAACCTTTCGGTTCTCATAAACTCCTACTGTGTCCACATCTTCAGTCCCCTCCCTGTTACCTATCTATTCCTAAACAGAGTGGATGTCATTATCTATCACTTCCCCACACTTCTCAAAACCTTCACCTCCTTTAACCACTCATCCTCTCCCACAGCCACGCAGCCAAACTTCAATCTCCCATCGGTCCCAGTATCATTGACCTTCTCCGTTCACTGAAAAAAATTCCTCGGCCTTGCTGCCTGGTGCCACTACCCACCCATGGCCTCTGACCTTGGCGGGGCTCTCACAAGGCCTTGGTGATAATCCTTCTCAACGTTCCCCTCTCCTTCCCACAGAAACACACCTTCAAATCTTGTCCATTCTCTTCAGGCTTGTTCTTTACCAGCCTGAGATTTTCATTGGAAAAATTGAAGGCAGGACACAAGCCTTCTCCAACTTGCTATACTGCCACAAGCAATCTCATCTATATTCAGCCCCAATCTTCAGGGGCAGTGGGGGATGACGGGGTAGGGTGGGGAGATCTTTCTGTCCCTCCTTCTCCTCTTTCTCCTTTGGAAAGCAAATCCACCCACCAACTTTCTCCATTCTTTCAAGGCTCTCTCCGCTCAGGCTTCCTTAGGGATCACAGGCTTCTCATAATCTTTTGTGGTTAACCCTTCACTCTCATGGTAAGGCTTCCAGAAAGAGCATCTACACTCCCAACTCCAGACCTTCCTGACCTTCCAATCGATTCCTGACCCACTGCCCCTGTCCTCAATTGAAATGGCCTCTTGGCAGCTGGATCCAACAGTGATGGCAATATCCTTTATGCTTTATTATTATTATTTTATTTATAATATTGGACTGAGTCTTGTTTATGGACAAGGCAGATAAAAGCCAATAGAAAGAGGTATAGAGTATAGGAAAAAGCACACGGCCGTACCTAGGCACATTGTAGGGGTTTAAAATGTGACAACCACATAAGAGTTAATAACAACTAAAGCAGCTTTTCAAAAGCTACAGCTCAAACCCTTCTCACTGGACTTGCAAATATGATCACGTCACTTCCCTAATTATAATCTTTCAGTTGCTTCCCATTGTCCACAAGATGAAGTCCAGACTCTTAACTAGACATTCCAGGTACTTCATTGATCTGTCCCAACTCCCTGGCTTCCCAGCATCCCTGCCCTCCGCCCACCCACATTCACACATTCTGTGCTGCAGGCTCATTAAACTATTTGCAGGCCACTTCTTAGACCCACCATGACCTCTTCTCTTCCAACTGACTCTTTTGTGTCTGGCAATCTCTGATTCATTCTTCCAGAATCAGCTTCAGGGTCGACTTCTCTGAGCCAGCTTCCCTGACTGAGATTTCCTCTCATGTCCTTGCTCCCTCCAGGGTTAGGCGCCCCACCCCTCAGGTCCCACTGCTTGTTCTGTCCCTTGCATCGGCATCTACATCCTATAGAGCAACCCTGTGCCTTCTCTTCTACTAGACCAGAAGGCATTGGATTTGGAATTTTATGTAAGGAGTGTATTAGCATTTTCCATACTTGCAGTTACATTGCCTGGCATGTGGTTGCTGTCCAATATACATTTGTTGAAGAAATGGCAAATAGAAGACTCAGAGGAAATGCTCCATAGTACAGCTGCCTTTATGAACTACAGTGAATAGAAGATAAAGTCAGATGGAGACCTAGCCATGGGAGCTTAAACCTATCAAAATCGTGTCTCAGTTTACAAATCTGTAAAACAGAAAAACAGCCAATAATATATTTTGACATTTTAAAATTAAAATAATACACAGAAAGAAAAGAGATCATAATATATGCAGTCCAACCTCCTTCACAATATCTTTCAAGTAAATAAGTCATTTGGCAAATGAATTAGAGGAACATTAGGGAGTAGGCTCCCAAGAAGCATATCTACTACGCAATTAAAAAATCTCGTAGTACTTTTCAGATGCAAATAAATTTCAAATGCTGGCTGAATTGCAGCTGGCAGGATCATATTCTGCCAACTCAGTTTCTTCTCCAAGCTTTTAGGACTGACCTGAGGTGTCTTTCCAAACCCACATGTTTCTCTGATGGCTAGCAAATTCCAGAGTGAATTTTAAAAGCAAAACAAACAAACAAAAAACTCTCATGTTATTAAGTGAGATGTACATTTGAATTCTAACCAGTTTGGAGAATTGAATTATGGTTTTATTTCACCAATTCCAACTCGTAAAATTTAAAGCAATTCATCGGTCACAGAAAGAAGAGCATGGAATTTACTAAGTGTCAGAGGTCCGACATCTAGTTCAGTTAAATCATGAGCAAAGAATGTGTTTTCTTTAAAAATGTTAAACCACTTCTCCTAAAAGCCTAAATAAAAAAATCCTATTAACTATTCTTTGATTTTGACAAAATTCATTTCTATATTCACAGCAGGAAGTTATAAAGTTCAGACTATAAGCATGAAGGAAAATAGTATTTTTATAATGAGCTTGGGGGGAAAAATACAAAAGACAAACAAGCTTCCCCTAAAGAAAAATGCCTTTAATTGCATCTATAGTAGTGTATGATTATTTCCTGTAATTACAAACTTGATTTAAGTCTTCTCAAATATGAATGTGGTCATTTGGATTCATAAAAGTTCTCACTGACCTAAGCACCTTCATTGAAAACAAGTGAGAAAAGCTTCTGAAAGGTAAAGGGCAAGATGGGTAGATCCTAATGCACAGGCAAGGACTGAGGAATTCTGCATTATTTGATTGAATCAAATATGATTATAATTCCTCAACTTATGATCTAAAGTGAAATAACTGGGTTGACTAGGTGGCCCTTCCAATTAGCACCAGGTAGAAGAAGTGAGAAAACATGGTGATTTTGTTCATCAATGCTTTTCTTCCTCGAGGGGACAGAATGCTTCGGTAGGAAACCACAGAACAGGATCTTAGTACTCAGGGTCTGGAGTAAAATGAAATTATCTAGAATTAGGATTTTTAACATTCCTTCAGAGAATGCAAAAGAGCCTCCAGAAGATGTTGGAAGTCTCTATCGCCGGAATCAGCAACCGGTGAAGACAATATTAAGGGAAATAATGTCCTCGAAACTTTCTGCCTCGCTTTTCCCATCAAATTAAATCAACAATAATACCTCCCCATTGACTCTTCCTTCCTGAAGCATAAAGTTCTAAAAGCAGTGTCCTTATTTGGCTCATTTGATGTGTACAAGTGTATATGTGTGTATATACGTATTTATACTAAATATATATATCTACTACTTATTATATATATGTATATACAATATAAATATATTAAATGACTAAATTTTCTAACCTGTGTTAATGGAGGAAGCATAAACCTTGTTCTGAATCAACAAGAAATTCTGTAAAATGAAAGTTGATGATAGCATTTAAGGTCTCTTAAAATACATAGACTATTTTGGTTGTGAAAAGTAAGATTATACAGAGAACTCTTAAAATTCAACAGTAAGAAAATGAGTGACCATTATTAACTATTATTACTAGAATTCATTAGCATGCATCACATGAAACTGCAGTTATTGAACTGTTTTTGACATACGTAAATGTCAATTTCGTATGGTCCTATCTAAAAGACTTCAACATTCCTTTCTAGAAAAGTGTCAACAATAATCTCAGCATGGAGGGAAAACATCCACCTCTACAAACCTACCTCATGAACCCGAGCACTCTATCACATTAAAAATGATAAGGGCTCATGTGTTCATTCTATTTCAGAAAGTCATTTCTTCAACAAGATGACTCATCACTAAGCCCTCTATACCATGAATTTTCAAATGAGTTTTTAAAAAGTCAAATAGTAAACTTGGAAAACCAAATGGCAGAGAACCTCCTTAGGCCATCAGATGAACCTGAACCCTCTTAACACCTCTCACTATTTTTTTCTGTCCACTAGTAATATTATTTTCACTATGTTTTTTTTTAAACCATAATAACATATATGTTTCTGGCACTGCAGAAAAGCAGCAAAAAGGTTTAACTGGAGTTAATGGTACCTTTCTTTTTCTATTTTTGAATTTATTACATTTTAGTTTTATAAGTTCTTGCATAAATTCAGGATTCTGAATGATAGACTCTAATTGAATTACTTTTTAATTGTAATAAATATTTTAATAACTTTAAATTTAGTATGCAGAATTCATAAACCTTTGCTTTATGATCTTTTTCATATGATCTTTTGCAAAAATTCTTCATTTCTTTTCACAGAGACTTCATTTTCTAGGTAAATTTTGCATACTCATTAATCAGTTCAATGGCAATACCTCCATTTGAATAATATTGTAGATTTCATAGTGATGTATTAAAGACTATTATGACTGAGATGCCATTGTGCTAAAGAACTTTGAAATCAAAGATGCTACTATGCTCTTGGATCGAGCACAACATATGGTGGACGCTGCAAAAAAAAATTTTTGGCATATCTATAAAACAGATCTAAGGGACCAGAAGGAGAAATAAGTTCCTATCCCTATCCAGTCTTACCCCCAAAACTCCCCATTAATTTGAGCTTACCTAAAGCAGATTCAACTGCCTCAGCTCTTCACTAGTGATGCAAGCAATCCTCAATCTCTTTTTCATATAAAAGCCAAGAGAGAGGTGGCCACATGGTGGAGGTAAATTTCTATCTAGCATGACACTGTAAAGCATGCTGATGGTAACACCCCGTTCATTTGCAAGGAGTATCTGGCTGTTGAAATTAGTGAACTCAAAAACTATCGTGCTTTGGTTCAATTCAGATTTTCTAGAACACATCTCATGGCTTGAGGTAGCATCGGCGATTTCCCTTTGTCAACTACCATCTACGGTGATGAAGCAAGGGGAAACGCCCCCTCCTGTTACGTCAAAGCCATATATTTGAGGAACTAAAACCAGTTCATTCACTGCAGTGGTAAATCACCGAAAGTAGGAACTATACAGTGTAGTTTTCCTATGGATCATGAGAAACTTTGTAAATTGTGTGGTTAATTAATTCTTTCTAATGGAGATGGTGACAATTATGACATGCTGAGATTATCCATATCCAGCTGAGATTTTTCTGCGATTGATTGAAATAAATAATGGACTCTAGCTGTCCATCATTTGGTTTATCTCTGGTAGGAGAGAGACAGAAGAATTATAATTATTTCTAAAGGTGTTATGACAAAGTAATTTTACATTTTTTACTTGAAGACATTCTCTAAGGTTGGGGTTTGCTGAGCAGCAGCAAAGGAATTGGAAGCTAAAGTAGGATGAATTTTCAGTTTTAAGAGATATGAATGAATTTAAAAATTTATATTCCTTATTTTGATGACCTGAAAACAGGCTCATGAAATTCTGACAATTTTAGAAGACTAGAGCATACGAAAAGACCCTACTTTTGTCCGAAAATATCTATGCATCGTAAAATACTGAAAATTATAAACAAGAATGTGAACAAGTATTACTTCTTGGGGGTAGAACAATGAGGCGGTATTTTTCTATTTTTCCAACTTCTTAATCCAGAAAAAAGAAAAGTTTGAAAATTAGCGATGCCACTCCACAAAACCTACTGACGTCCACCCTAACACAACTGAATCTTGGGACTAGGAATAATTCTCTGTGAAACGCATATTAAGTCAGGCAAGGTGGATCGGTTGGAATAGAAAGGGTGCAGCTGGAGAAGGTGTACTCGGATACAGAGTGTGGGCAAAGTCCAAATGCAAATCATCCTGTTCGCGTGACTGGCAGATGCTGGACAAGATGAATGATGGCTTTCAGGAGAAGCCACAGCATTTCAGTATTCTTCTCAAACAGACTAACTCAGGAATTGCTCCCATCTACAGTGTATGGCATAAAATTTCCTAGAAAAAAACCCAAGAAGCTGCTTGAAACAACTTACAACTCCATGTGAGGGAGACTGAAGCTGCCTAAGGCTTAAGAAAGTCTGCAAAGGAAACTAGACTTTTGGTGGTGAGCGTGCAATACAGTATACAAGATTTATCGAATTTTAATGTTGTACACCTGATACTTATGTAATGTCATAATCAATGTTATCTCAATAAATTTAATTTAAAAAAGAAATAGTATGCATGGCCTTCCAGTCACTAGAACTTTAAACAACATAGATGACGAACACAGTACCACCTCATCTCCAACCTGTTTATTAACCTCTAATTAATTATATAACCAATATACTCATTGTAAATTAGCAAGATGTGAAATCTCTTTAAGTTACGGAGCCATTACTTGTAACCCAAGGCCCAGGAGAGGGTTCTGGCTCAGGGTACCAGCAGGCTCTTCTACTCTGAGTTACCTTGAAAAGAAATTAAAGTGCGTGTTGGACACAACGTTCGCTTTATATTCTTAGCTTTCCATAAGATCTAGATCATTAACTCTGTGCCAATTTCCTCTGCAGAAACTACTTTAAATAAAATGTCTCAAATAGAAATGCAATTTAGAGATAATAAGATAAGAGTTAAGTTTTTCAAAGACAGAACATAGTTTTCCCAATGCGTTAAACTGGATGTCGTTAAACTGGACACCAGTGAATGCTAAGAAGTCTCTTTTTTTGTGTGTGCACATGCAGAATTTATCCCCACTGCTAATCATGCATGAAATCTTCGTGAGACTGACAGGTGAACATAAATGTCAAGCATTCCAAACACTAATTTTGATGCCTGCACTCTTTCTGAAAACTGGAGAGCTCCAGAGGTTTGAATTAAAAGATCCTCCATGCTAGTAAAGGGAATGCTAATACGATTAAAAACCACTGCATTTGCCTGCAGAATAGAACTGTTTTTGTTCTATTTTGTTTGCAGAATGAGAGATGCAAGGGAGGTGTGGCTAGGAGAGCTCAAATCATACGTCCTCAGAGATAAATATCATCACCTTCTAAAGAACAATGTTTAATTGCAAAGTCTTTCAGCATCAGCTTTGCTATCACTGGGCCTTGACCTACATAATTTCCTTCAGAAATGTCTTACATTCTTAGAATATTTGGTCTCCATAAAGCCTTCCTTGCCATTTTTTAAACTTATCTAAAATTTGCTTTATTAAAGTTTTGTTTTCACTGTTAGTCAACAACAAAAAAAATGAAACATTCTGTAATTTTCTATTTATCCTTACTAGCCGATTAATATAACTCATCAAAATTGGTAAAAGGAAGAGTCTCTGAGAAAGTATTCAACTTTTCTGATTGGGCACCACTGTGAACAGGGTCTGTCCCTCATCTTCTGGCTCTGCCGCCCCCTCGGCCTTCCCATCCTCGCCCTCGGCCTTCCCATTCATGCCCTTGGCTTCAAGGCCTCTATATGCAGATGAGTCAATCTCTTTAGCTCACACCTCTCTCCTGGGTTTGAATCTGTGTTAACTGCCTATTGGACATCTCCCCTTGAATGTCCTATAACCCCAAACACAGTGGCCAAAATCAAACTCCTAATCTGCTCAACCTCTCGAACTGCTCCCTCACCTCGTGAAAGACACCACCATCCATCCTGACGTCCGGACTAGAAACTGAAGTCACCCTCAACTCTTTCTCCTCTTCCTTCTCCTCCATTCACTACATCCTATTGATTTCAGCTCCTTAGTCCACCTTGGATCCATCTGCTTCTCTCCATCTTCCCTGCCACCACCTCTACCCTGAATCAGCCGGACCTCGTCTCCCGCGTGACCTACTGCAACGGCCTGTACCAGGCATCCCTGCCTTCTGTCTTACAGCTGCCTTCTCCGCTGTGGACTCCCAATCCATCTCTACCCTGCGGCCAGTGGCCCTTCTAAAAGCAAATCTGTGCCTACAACCCTTCCATGGCCCTTAACACAAAATCTAGACTCTTTGGCATGGCCTCCTGGCTCTGCTCATCCTCTCTCTACCCGCTTCCAACCACGCCCTGAGCCTGACACAGCCTGTGGTACCTGTGCTCAGGTGCCTTGACCTCTGTTAGTTGCACTAAAGATATATATGCTCTTTTCCCTCCAGGCGTCCGCTTATGCTCCGGTGTGTCTGGAAACTCTGCTTTCTGGCTAAACTAACTCATCATCTTTCACGGCTCAGTGTAGACGTCTCTCCCTGTGGAAGTTTCCCAGCCCCACAGCATGGGTGAGGAGCTTCTTCAGTGTGTTCTCATGTCACCAGCTGCTTTTATCATAGTCTATTTTAACTACTGATTTGTTTGCTGTCACCACCAGACTGTAAGCACCACGTTGCCCTATCTCTCGTATTCCTTTTGCCTCTCCAGTGCCTAACTTAACACGCAGACCAGAGTCAGCACTGAACAGTCATTAAATGAAGGCGGCTCTATCACGAAGCCGCCACATACTCAATGCCCATTGCATTGCTGTACCCTGTCTGATGCTTTGAATAGATCATCTCTTACTCACACAACTCTGCAGGCTCGGTATTATTTTTGGACATTTTACAGATGAAAGTCAGTGGGATTAAATAGCTTTCTCTAAGTCACACAGCTCATAAGTGAATTGAAAATCAGGTCTGTGTAGCTTCAAAATTCCTGCTTATCTCACTCCAAACACTGCCTCTCCCTGTGGTCCGTGCTAAACGACCAGAGTTCTATGCATCAGGCCTCACGGAGTAATTCTAATCCATCTTCTACCGACGGTCTTTCAAAACTGAAGACTTTCCAGAAGCCAGCGGTTAGGCTGACCCCTTGCACCCCACTGTGCTTGCATGTTCTTCTCCCTGGTGCCTGCAGCTCTTCCCACAGTAGCTCATCAGGGCTCCTCCCCGTTTTTTTTCACACAGAGCCTAAGAAAGCATCACTATGCTTTAAAGCACTTCACCCACGACAGCTTCATCTTAGCTGCCAAGACCATGCGCCCACAGGGCAAAGGCGCGAATCACAAGCTGCCATCCACCAGCATCACGAAGAGAAGCCCGTGGGCATCGCTTGTTCTAGGGGAACACTGAGCTCAAGGCCTGGCTGGTGGCCGGCAGTGCTGCTGTCCTTTGGCTCTAGTCTGCCTCAGGTGAGGGTGAGTCAGAGAGGTGACACAGGAAAACCTGGACAGCCGGTAGGCTCTCTCCCCCCAGTCAAAGGTCACTTAGTACAGCATCTCCCCCACTGTTTATGAGGCTGCCCCCTAAATGGGCGACCTGCCACCCATCTGCTGGCTCCACTGCACATGACAGCCACTCCAACGTCTACCTCAGGAACACGAATTCTTGGAAGCAAATTCAGCAGTCCAGAAAAAGCCACTCTCTGGAACTAACAAATCCAGGCTGAGAGCTGACAAAGCCTTTATTTGAAAAGTCACCTCAATTTAATCAGATTAGAGTTAGACTTGGTTTGAACATAGCAAGAAGTTCCAATCTACAACACTAAGGATGAGAATGTAAGAGGGTAAAACATTTGAATATCGGTCTGAAAGTTTCTGAAAAATTCAAACCCAAGTTTTTCCACTGGCTTTAGTAGCTACCTCAGAAACAGTAAGAGATTCTCTCAAACCAGGCAGAACTAGATGGAACCGTAAATCGTTTTGTCATTTACATTTCTAAAAGATCTTTCTTTTTCAAAGGACATCAAAGCTGAATGCCCTTTGTGTGTCTGAGTTCTGTTCAATGACATCAATAAGATGGATGATGGGCAAACAGCATCCAAGTCCATTTGCACTATTATTAGAATAATAACATGTAAAATGATATGAAAAGAAACAGCACTGATTCCAATGACCTTGCAGCCCAATTTAATCAAGGTTTCACTAAACTCAAGCTGTTGAATTTATGAATTAAATTCAATTTCTTTTCCACGATCTGAGCAGGCCTGGGCAGAAAGAAGTGGTTGAGACTGAAGCAGCAGCTTGCCTCCCCTCCAATATTCACGACACTGCCAGGTTCACTGCTGGGCTAAGTCTGGAAGGACAGGCTAGAAAAGAATATCAAAAAAGCCAAGAAGGTTGAAGTGATGGCCAGGTCTCCGACTGCCGTCTGTTTCTGCCGCGTCACAATGGCGAGTAGACTCTACTTTGGAAAAAAATCTATGAAGAACCAAATTACATCAATGCTAAAACTCAACAAAGCCAGTAGCATTCATCTCAACTGCATCTTAGGCAAAGACTTAACGGGGGAAAAAAATACACTAGAAACTATTGTATTGCTTGTTATACGATCAAGCCTCGTTATTCACAGGCTCTATATCTGCGAACTCACCTACTTGCTAAAACTTATTTGTAATCCCCAAATTAATACTCCCAGCACTTCCGTAGGCATTGACCAACGCCAACAGGGCGGCCGTCTGTCTTCTTGTTTCAGCTCTCGTACTGTACAAAAGTGTCCTTCTCATGGGCTATTTAGTGCCACGTTTTTCACATCTTAGTGCCTTTTTTTTTTTTGGCAATTTTACTATTTAAGACGGTCCCCAAGTATGCTGAAGTGCCGTCCAGGGTTCCTAAGCACGAGGAGGCTGTCACGTGCTTTATGACAAAACACATGCCTTAGATGAACTTCCTTCAGGCCTGAGTGGGAGTGCTCTTGGCCTCGGGGTCAATGTTAGTCATTCAACAATATATAACTACTGCAAATAACAAGAATTGACTGTGTACTCAAACTATAGCAAAAATGCTGTAAGTACGTAAAATAGAACTTGGAAGAAAAAAAGCAAAGGCTATTTAGGTGTACTACATCCATTTTTTTCACTTTTTAGCAGATTTAAGAATTTGACAATTTCTGATCATTGGCTTGCACTGTAGAACATAGCCGCCAGTCAGTACTTAACATAGTCCTCTATAATTTGTGATGTCGTATTAGAAATTAGTCGTAATTATTATAATTTACTCCTGAACATAGTGTATAGTTTCACCTTAAATTAAAAAAAGCTTGCACATCTTAACCATCTACAAAATTTCTACAAGATTTCACAGGTGTATTATTCATATTCATTGAGAGTTAAGACTTTAAGACTTCAAATCAATCAAGTCTTACTTATTCTGCAAACTAAGATTAGTATATGCTCATTCTGCAAAGCTGGTCTTTACCTAAACCCATAGGAAATGTGAGGCTGCCACACCAGCTTGGGAGCAATGTAGTTATTCCAGTTTTGGTCACATCGCCATCATCCTCCAAGATCTACTCTTTATAGAAAGCTAAATTTCAAGAACTAGGTTGCTAGAATAAACCAGCAAACCTTCTAAAACTAAGTAAAAGCATTACATCTTTGTAACCATTTGCTTTTGCCTGATTTGTGTACCACTTTGTGAAATCTCAAGTTTTTTAAAAGTAAGCCACAGTTGGATTTTCTTATCACCAAGTCTTAGAAAGCATTCCTCATTTCCCCAAGTTATCCAATAATACTGGACACCAATCTGAAAAGAAGCATTAGGCACCTCAGGTCTTCCCCTGACTCAAAAGTTTCTAGATATTTGCATAAAATCAGTTCACAATTGTGTGTGTTGTTAGAATGACTTTAGTAATATGTGGAACACAAACTATTACTTGTTATTTATGCAATTTCAGTAGTTTTTTGCTTTAAAGTGTGCATTTCTAATTCGTCGGTACTGCATTGGAAAATTCGCTACCCTAAAATGTCTGTCCTGATCATTTTTACGTTTGGGAGTATTATTCATGTTCTTGTATTGAGGTAGGAAAGGGGATGCCCCATGTCCCTCTCAAAGACACCCCAGGGTTTTAATTAAGGATGTGGTGTGGGACAGTTGTGCATAGAGAAAAGCAAAAGGGCCTTTATGTGCGATCCTGACAGGGTTCAGATAGTGAGCCGTTTGTGAGAGATTCTGCCAAGTACTCTAAAAGAGATAACTTAAAAATAACCATGAAACGAAAGTTGCAAGTGTGTATTTCACTTCAAAGAAGACTGTTCATGCCTAGCATGGACTCTTAAAATGTCTCTAGAGAAAGGAGAATGAAGGAAAGAGTAATACTTAATTTGATAATTATTTGTCAAGTGTTCTTCCCTGTTCACACTTGCAAAAGTTAATGAGAGTTTGATCTCTTGATAGGGAGATCAAACCATAGGGAACCTTATCAGTCTCTAAACATAATTCTTCTCTCTCTCCCTTGAGTTGGGCAAAGTGAGGGGACATCTCACGTAGAAAAACGTCAGCTTCCCTCTCTTATATATTTAGTGTGGAAAGATAATGAACTAGGTTTTAATATTTTCTCTTCCCAAAGGCTGCTCTCCATAAATGATCAACAGTCTAGGGGACAGGAGGGCACACACTTCTACACAGTGGGAGTCCCCTGACATTTTTCCAGCAATCAAAGACGTCATCCTCAGAGCCCTGACACCAGAGAAAAAATTGGGGTGAAAGCTATTCCCATCTTTGCTCTTTTTATTAAGACTTTTCAAAGGAGACTTTATTCTAACATGAATTTAGACAAAAAAAGAAAATTAAGAATTTTTCCTCCAGGCAAATAATTCATAAAGGGAGGGGGCAGGGAATTTCAATATGATTTATTTCACAGAGATCATTGAAGAGTGTGTGAAAACAGATCTCTACCGAAATTCCAGGATGGCTGTTAATAGCTACCATGGAAGAAATAAGCAAAAATTTCAAAGACAATTGTTAAATAAATCCATTGCTACTTTAACAGTTATCTCAACTTGGCTGGAATGTGACTAGAACTTGTGGATGTATATTAACTTTGACTGGAATTTGACGGGCAAGCGCCGTATTTTGTACTCTACAATGATGGAGTGGTTTGGTGAAGGCAGGGCTCCCTGGAGTGTGGCTTCGGGAATTCATACTCTTCTCGGTCGGTCACTCACTCGAGGAATTAAAGAATTGAAAGAAACCTCAGACATCCTTTCATCATCTCTGTAACTTGAACGTTTTTTCCAATAGATAAGATGACCAAGGCCAAAAAAATTAAGTGACCGGGGTCACCTATCCCATTAGAAACAGGGACCCGGGGAACCCTATCAATATAACCTGCATTTACAGTGAGCATCAATCAGTGCGTCCCTACCTGGGCAGTGACTTTCCTGGTAGTTCTTTGTTAACCAGTGTTACTGCCTAAACACACTACCATCTGTTACAGGAATGGGAACTTGATCATATGGAAAGAAGGAAATCTAAAGGACCTTCTAATGTCATCGTTAGGCTGAGGGTAGAGGAATGCCAGGTGGCCTCTACGGCCCAGAGCCCCTCCCATCACATTTCTCCTGCCTGTGAGCTTCCGTTTGGTTCTGTCTCTATGTGCTTCTTGTGACCAGCCTAAAATGAAGATGAGTTCTGCATAAATCTGCCCGTGAGCGCTATTTTATCTGGTATAGGGCCAGGTCATGTTTTTGAATGAAACAATTTTTATGTGAAGTGGAGGGAGGGAGTCCCAAAAAATATAATAGAATGAGCTACGCAGAGGGGAAAATTTTGTTAAAAAGCCTGTGATGTGTCCAATTTCATGATCCCTATTCTGTACCTCCTTAGTAAAAAGCAAGTATGAGCTAATGAAATGGTTGCTGTTGGAACCAAAATTAGCACTTACGATCTGGAAGCTCAACCAAGATTCAACATGTTGGTTGGTTATATTGTGAGATTCCCCCAATATCCATAGAGGCTAAACTTCATTCCTAAGGAAGCAATTACCAAGCTCAGTTTAACTGAGTTCCTTACCCAAAATGTGTTAATAATTTTCCTTTCAGAATGATATATATTTTATGTCAATTAAAACAGAAAATAATCTTAAAATTAAATGGTGTTTTAAAAAAGTTTCGATGCCCAATTGGAAAAGAAAGATTCAAAAGTGCTTTGAAAATGGAACCAAAGTACCAATTAGAGAAAGAATTGCAGGCAAATTAAAAATATGCTTTATCCAATGACACTGAACCTCAGTAATTTTCTCTACAATGATTTGGAAACCCTGTAATTCTTGTAGAAATCTGGCAATCTCACCCATTTCCCCTCAGTACAATAAACAGAACTATATGTTGTGGTTTGCAGTTCAAAGAAATGTTGCTTTTAAATGGAAACGTGGGGTGGTGGTGGCACAAGCCATGATTACTCTTAAGTATCATCAAAAGAAAGAAGTCTGAGCTGCACTTCACAATGCAGTGGCTTAATTCATCACTTTTATTTTTCAAGCTTGCTAACTGGCGAGGAAAAGATGAAAATGAATATGCCACGCTTTGTACAATGGAGTGCTTTGGTAGACTGTGTGCACGTGAGATGACTTTATGGTGATGGACGGATGGTTTGTACATATTTTATCTAAACAGCCCACTTGTAACACGGAGAAGAATGACATTAGAACCTGGTTAGTGAGTGTAAGCCACTTAGGACAGTTATCGTGAGTGTCACAGAGACAGAAGAGACAATGTTCAGTGACCAAACTTACTCTTTATGTCAACAACAATCTTAAGTATTGGTCCAGGATAATGGTTCGAATGTGAGATTGACTGGGAAAGATGTTGAAAACGGACTGTTCTCTTTTGGAAAGCAAAGACCAATTAAGGATTCTCCACTGTCAACTCGTTCTCTATGGACACCGATCGAACCAGTGACATGGGGTAGACCTGTGCCCGGAATACCACAATCTGACCCGAATCCTGTTTCCATCCCACTGCCTTCTCCCATGGTGGGGAGACTCTCTCCCATCTTCGCTGGTTTAGGTTTTATTCACAAGCTAACGGTAGATGAGGAGAGAGGGAAGAGCCGAGAGGCCCTCTCTTTCATGGTCCTTTAAAACCACAGGATTGAGCCTTCTTTAGTATTTATTTAGCACAGAGCCCCAATCTTTAGGTGTGGGGAGAAGGTTTGTCACTCTGCTACCCCTAAAAGTGCTCCTTGATAAATACTTGCATCGTTTAGACATATCTTCGAACTTCTCCGGGTCGCTTTTCTTTGGCCGCGGGTTCCACAGAACAAAGACCAAGGGCCTCCTGTTCCAAAGTGATATTTCTCTGAGAGAAAACCAACCCCACTCATTTTGCCTCCAGTATGATAAGCCCTGTGGGTGCTCAGATCTAAATATTAGCCTTCATGTTTCAGCCAAAGTATATTTTCTATATGCTTTCCCGATGAATGTTCGAAGCATTCCTGTTTAAAATGGACAGATCTTGGTAGGAGGTTAGCAAGTCAGTTAACTAGCAGGAAGAAAGTGCAGTGCAGTTTTACAAATTATTTTAAGAGAAATTGCAAATATAACAGGTGGCTGACATATTGCACATGGAGTACTGTTAGTTTGCCTACTTTGATGAAAATCCAGTATAAGAAATCTGACCTTTCTATCCAAATGAACCAGGGAGCAATGATTTGCACAAGAATCCTTCCCTTGTCTACAGCCATGCTACCTTGAACAAGCCTGATCCTGCTGATCTCAAAAGCTAAGCAGGGTTGGGCCTGGTTAGTACTTGGATGGGAGACCACGTAGGAAGACCAGGTGCTGTAGGCGTAAAAAATAAAAAAATAAGGGATTGTAAGCTGACAAGGTCCTTGCAGTCTGTGAGGTCAACCAAGGCTTGCCTCCCCCCTCCCCCCAAAATGAATCCTTCCCCATTTACCAACAGGTTTTTTTGGTTTGTTTTCGTTTGTTCTTTTTAAACAGCATCTCCCTTAGTAACTTACCATTCGCTTAAGTGCACTGATGATTAATTAACTGCTGTAGAAGGCAATTTTAGGGCAGGAAAATATAGTTCAAGGGTGAGCTATCACTGCCAACTGCCAGGTAATCAAAAGCACACCATCTCTTTAATTAAATGTAAGACAATGGGAAACACGATTTAATTGATATAAATTCAACCCATACCCAAATTTCAAGACTATTTACTCCATAACATAGTCAAGCCAAGCAACAGCATGAGCAGAATATCAAGTACCAACAAACGCCAAGATGCCTAGATGAAAACAAAACAGGTTTGCTTCAATTGGTGCATTTTCTCTCTTTACAGCATTATTCCTCATGTTAAGCAGTAACTACGAAAATGATTTGACTCTTTAAAAAAGCCTATTTAGCTATATTGATAGTTTATCACTCTTTAAAGATCAATTCAAGTATTTCCTTGTTTCTGAAGGCATTTCAAGTTCCTTCGCGTGGGGAGAACTCTTTCTTCCTCTTGGTCCCTGTGCCTTACTCATATTTCCCACAGAAGACTTATTCCATCAGTTTTCTATATCTGAGTTTCTGCTGCTGAACTGGAGATTCTTGAGAACACAAAATGGCTTTATTAATCTTTATGTTCCCATCAGCTGCGTGAGTTCCTGGCTCTTAGTGGATGCTTAATGAGAATTTATTTAATTATATTTATGGAGAAAGGAAAAGCATACCATTATAAATAACTCGACCTCACTGTAGTCAAAACTGACAAATTTCTACTCCAACCTTTTCACCTCCAATTATAGCTAGTCACATGATCCTAACAGCATAGTGGCCCACTTTTTTTGATTCCAATCATCCAGTCATAGGGGGAATTGATAAATAGCATAATGTTCAAGAGAAAGAGAAAAGGTGAAGTATTTAGACAACAAATAAAAAATGATCAGTCTTCAGAGAGCCACAGATTTGGAACTGAATATATGGTGGCCTCCGAGGTTATGTATAAAACAAAGCATCTTTTGCCCTTTTCCCTTTGAAATTGTACTGTATTCTCCTTCCTTTCCTTTAAAGATAAATTCTAGGGTTCTTTGATTTCCTCTCTGGCTTTACTTATCCAGACTTCCCCGACTCTTTATCCCACCCACGCGCTATGTCAGTCTCCCTATCAAATACTCCTTTTTTTTTTCATAACGGTCACCACCCTTATAATTATTTAATGTTTTACTCTCCCCTAAGGAGAAAGAAATCTCATCCATACTGCCCACGGTGGTACGTCCATTGCCTAGCACAACGCCCGGAACAAAACAGATACCCAATCTCTATTCAGCGAGTGGAGGGGTAGCGGGTAGAAGCGGAAAGAAAAACTTTCCCATGAAGATAGGAGAGACAGAGATACCTATGGCTGGAGGGCCGCTGCCTCTTCCAACTCTTCCAACTCTTCCAACTCTCAGCTGCTTCAGAAAGACTATTCGCTCCCTCGCTGTCTTGGGATAAAGGCAAGAGCTTAAGAAAGAAAGCCAAGAGGAAGGGCTGAGCACAGGACGGTCCATGCCGAAAAGATTTCATCATCTTTTCTAAAGGACCACACAAATACATAGTGGCATTACCAAGACGGCTGACTTGAACCAAGTGTTGATGGATCTGAAACCATGTGTGAGACCAATTTAAGCATTACTTATGGTCAAGGCTATAGATTTCAAGTATAAATAAATCATAAAGGCCATGGCCGATGTGTGCATTATCTAGACCAACACAATAGTAAGTTCAAATTTAATTAAGAAAACTTCAGTGATAATAAATGCCGAGTCAGATAGCTCTTTCCCTGTTTTTATTTTTTACTTTACAAATCCCCCATATTGTTTTTATAGTACAAGTTCTTATCCTAACTTATTGTCTGAAACCAATCTCTGAAGGAAAAGAAGGAAACATGTTATCATCCACAGTTCACTGATTTACTGGAATGTTCTGTGCAACTTCCTTTGTGTATGGGCTTTCCTTTTCTTCTTTTTTAAACTCTGAAGCTGGTCTTACTAGTTCGACACATTATCACAGACTTCACCTTTCGTCTCCTTACAACAACTGTGTCAACCTGATAAAATCTGAACCTGTCTGCTTTGTTTCGTCTCGCCCACCCCTTTCCCTTTCCCCAATTACCGTTTGGATATGTGTTCGCTAATGGATCCTTTTAAAAGGCCTCTTTTTCCTGTTCCTCTCCATGCCTCAGAAATATAACAAAAATAGGAAAAGGCCGAATTTCACGCAGCCTAACAGTTTTGACCTTTATTATATATGTTCTATCCAGCCCGCTTGCCTCAGAGCAGAGAAAGAAAAATCACCCTGTACTTGTATGTATTTGAGGTGTATGATTGATCGAGTATATCTAGCACTAAATCTATAAATCCCTACAAATCTTAAACACTCCCAAACCTATTGTTTAGTGGACAAAAATAACATTTTCCTAATAAAAACGTTAGAGGTCCCCCACAACATGAAATGTAAACATAACTGCACTCAACTGAGGAAGGCCAGTCAGTAGCAATGCAGACCTTGGAAAGAAACCACTCCTCAAATCTAAAAAAATTAAACGCTTAGTGGTTAGTCTCCTAACACACAAAGGAGACAAACAGCTCGTTTATCTTTGCTTGGTATTGAGAGGTTAAAACGCCTTTCGGTGGTAGAAGTGGCAGAAGGGAAGGCAAATCATGTCCTTCAAGAACCCAGAGTCTCTTCTGTGAGACATTAAAGTTTCGCTCATTTGGTCCTGCAGTGGGCACAAATCCGGCAGAAGATAAGTCAGCAGCACGGTGTGGCCAGCATCTCCCTCAAAAGCTAAGCACAACGAATGACCCGAGCCTTTATTTTCAAGCCCTGTCTTCCTCTCATCCGCCATCTCAAAATGGCCTAGCATTTTGCACATCTTCAATTCTGAGCTACCTTCATACAGACACCTCCGTTGTAGCCACCAATCAACAGGAGTTGCAGTGATTGGTTATTAAGGAAGTACAAATGGAAAATTTATAAGTAGAATTTAATCTTCTATGTGTATTTACATATAGATAGGGAGGGAGGTTGATTGAGTATGCCAGGCTCTGGGTGAAGCCCTGGCGTGCGCACACACACACACTCACATGTCACATATGTCTGGGACAGAGAAGCAGGAAGATGAGAATGGATGACATCAGCACAAGGAGATGACAAGACACAGACAGAACAGCCTTCCCATTGGGCGCACGTCGCATGTCAGTGGACCCTGGCCTCCTCCATCCAGGATACTAAATTTCCCAGCAGTACTTTATAAAGGGATTTTACTTTTTAAGGAAACTTCGAGAGGAACTCCCGTTTTTCCCTAGCGCATTAAATTGGGACTCCCACAAATTTTACGACAGATAATCATCCAGTCTCTAAAAACAGCCAACAACCTACCTACTCAGTTGGTAACATAAGCCAATGTTTTATCATGTTGATTCTCACAACCTGATCCAGCAGCATTTTGCCTTAAAGTCTTTTTCTCCTTGTGTGGCCCACTGTAGACATGTGAAATGAGACCTGAATCCTCTCCAGAGAAATCCTCCGTAAACTTCTAGACAAAAAATACACCGCCATCGGCCTTCTTTTCAATAACATCCCCATTCCTTCCACCTTTCCATTCTTTTACCATGTGTCGCCTTTCCTTCCTCATCCTCTGTGATAACCGACATGGGCCGGAGCACAGAAACGTGGGGCCGACACATTAAAGTGACGCTTTTATGTCGATGTTTTTTCTCCACATTGCACGCAGAGTTGAGGAGGTTCTTTCTCTTGTGAAACTGGATCCTTGTATGTCAAAAACTGGATCCTCAAAGGCCAGACCATGCTGTCTACTGTGTCTTGGCTCAGTTCCTGGAAAGAGCCCAGGTCTCTAAATTTAGACTTTTCCCATGGCTTCGCTCAAGCAGATGTCTTTTCCATGCAATATGTGCGGCGACAGGCCCTGCGACGCTTCTCAGCCATCAGCGGCCCAGAGTTCATCCACAGGGTCCCGGCTAAAGTAACCAAGCTTACGCCACCCCACCCCCAAACGCCATGCAGGAACCCCACCCTGCTCTCTTCAAAGACAGAGTCTCCTCCCCTCTCCCCGACAACCGCTCCTGAGATTGGACCACCAGAGAATTTTCTGTTAAACACTGCCAGGAAGTCCCTCACTAATAACACAGCCTCTCTATCTATACCACGAGGTGACTGGTCCCCTCTCACAAACCATGCCTCCGATCACCCAGACACCACTGTCACAAATGGGAAGAGAAGTGCTAAGTCCCAAAGACAGAATTAGAACTCAAGACCCATGTCTCATTAAAACCAACAGAAAAACCAGAGCTCAGTAGGTCAGCCAAACTGCAGATTAAATATACTTCTGCAGAACTCTCTGGAAGGCAGATGCCAAATTCCATACAACCAGCTTAGAAGGTAAACTCTTAGAGCAACAGTCATTTAGGGAATGACATGAACAATGGCAAAGAGGGACTGACGCGTTGCTGTGGCACTGAGAACCGCCACCCAGAACTGACACTAAACCCTTACTTCATGTGGCTCTGTAACGAGGTCTCTTTTATGAAGAGGCATTTGACCCTCCACCTCCAACACAAGTCTATTTTCACTTCCTTTTTCCTCATGACAGTCCTGCAGACTAAGTAGAGAATGGACATCTCTACTCACAGAACAGGCGAGGCAAATAATATAACATTCCAGTTTATAACGATTTCTGACAAGTCTAGAGAAAAGGTTGCAGTGTAGATAAAGCTGTTAGTGGACTATTTTTATATCTCTAAATTATCTTTTTTACCCTTGTGCCTTTCATTATGTAACAACTGCACGATTCAAACGCTGACTGGCACAAACAAATAAAACGGGGGCTCACAAAGACTTCGCTTTGTTTTTCATGGTGTCTGTCCCAGTCAGAGATTCCCTAACCACTTCTGGAGAGCCTTTCTAAGGAACATGTATGAAAGCAAATGGCCTGAAGCATAACCGCTCATTTTTTGCATGACCTTCCTAAATTCTTCAGAGATCTGACTCTCGTCTTCATTTTCCCAGCAGGCACCACACCCACATGAAATCCAGGTTTACGATTCTACAATAAGAATACTTGATTTAAAGGATGTTTCCTTGTTATTTATGCCCTCACAGTGAGGCCTAAACCTTTGTGTTTTCTTTACAGGGTGAGAAAAACAAACCCAAGAAAGGCCCCTTGGCTTCCTACAGAGGACAGATCTGCAGGACCCAATTTTAAAGCTATAGGAAAATTCCAAATTTAGATCCCTGGCTCTTTTGAGCAACTGAGCCAAAACACAGACAGAATGGTTTGGCCTTTCAGAATCCAGTTTCACAGGAGTCAGAATGTCCACCTTGGCTGGGATGTGAGTGTGTGCGTGTGTGTGTTTGTGTGCGTGCGTGCTGGGGGTTGGGATTATTAGAGGGCAGGGAAGGAAGTGAACGTGTGTTTGCTGTTCCTCTGGCATCCTCTCCTTTCTCCTTCTGGAAGAGAAAGGATGAGGGGTGTGGGGAACACTGAGGAAAAACCTTCTGCATCAGCCTGGGAGTGATATTTCCACAGGCCTTGGAGGTGGGACCCCAGCAATGGGGCGATCACCAGGCCACCTGTGAGTCTGCCACCTTCAAGGGCTCCCAGAGGCAGGAAGTGGGGGAAATGCGTTCAGTTCGAGACTCCAGGACTTTCCAGAAGGGATCCCCACATATGGCCCATTTCAGTGCCAAGTATGTCAACCAAGTTCCTACTGGGGTGATTTCAAGCAATTAATTCCAAGCTTTCGGTGAAGAAAGACAATGGCGAAATCACCACCGCTTAATTTCTAAAAATCTGCGCTCTCATTTTCCTATTAAAAAACATTTACCAACACAGACACATAGACAGATCACTGTATTTTTAAAAATTACCAGCCTGCCCTGCAAATACAGCCCCTTGATTACTGACTTTTTAGCTGGAATCTCTCATCGCAGTTGATCAGGGCGGAAGCAGCTTAACCCCCACCGCCACCCCCATGTGCATCTACTAGAATCACAGAGTGATTCATCTTCAAAGAGCTGCCTCTGAGCCCTAGGCTTTAGGGAGAAACAGCTCACTGGAAAAAGCTATCACTTTGTGATGACACAGAGCTGATAGGCATCTACAGGCTCATTAAAATGTAAGCCCCTGGATGACAGGAATTGCTTCCGAGGCTGTTTGCTGCCTGTGGTGGCTCTAGTATTTGTCCCTTAATGCTTCACTTCAACAGACTACATTCCGAGTCACGGCTTCCATTCTCAGCCTGGACCTTTCACAAATTTTCTTTTTCAGACTCTTCTTTCACTGAGTACAACTGCCAGCCCCAGATTTCCAAAGCCAGAAAGGATTTCAAATATCTTGTCCCATTATATGTATGTGTGTGTGTGTGCGTGTGTGTGTGTGTGTCTACATTTAGGGTTTGGAGAACACAATAAATAATCGTGTACGATATTCTCCCTTTTACCCATAATTACTTTTCTTTCCCCATCCAGAATACGCCCAGCATATAACACTTATCGCTAATAGTACAGCAGTCCCCCAATATTCGCGGGGGATATGTTCCAAGCCACCCAATGGATTCTTGAAACTTTGGATAGTACTGAACTCTCTATATAGTTTTTTCCTATACGCATATACCCAGGATAAAGTTTGATTGAAAAATTAGGCACAGGAAGTGATTAACAACTAATAACAAAATAGAACAATTGTAACAACACACTGTAATAAATTATATAAATGGCTTTGGAGCCTAAGGGTGACTTGAACTGTGTCAAGCACTGTGACACCACAGTCGATCTGATAACTTAGACAGTTATAAAGGGACTAACGGTTGGGGAGCGTCTATAGGTGGATACGCTGGACACGCTGGACACAGGAATGATTCATATCCCAGGCAGGGACAGACTGGGACAGCGAGAGATTTCGTCATGCTACTCAGAAAAGCACAGAATTTCAAACTCATAAACTGCTTATTTACAGAATTTTTCGTTTAATAGTTGTGGCCCACGGTTGATCGCAAGTAATCGAAACAACAGCAAATGGGTGGGTGTGGTCATCACCAGTTTTGAAGAGTGATGCACGAGCCCTGGAAACACACAACCCGGGAGAGACCCCCACTCAGCTTCTCTGCGCTGCCTGGCGTGGTCCACTGACTGAAGGAGGAGCAAGAGAGGAGTGAGAAGGCGGGGCCTGAACCAGGTCGGGGCCCACCAGAATCAGGAACCTGGGACACAGGGGAGACATCGGGGTGCGTGCCCACGCCACCTGGGGCTCCTCGGTTATCTGTCCTTCCTTCAAGAAGGGTCATAAACTATAGAGTGAGGTGAGGGGCTATTCTCAGGAAGCCTGAGTCGTAACCCTGAATAAGTCACCTAAGTTTTCTGGCCACGTTGACCTCATCTGTCATTTGGGGATGGCTGGATATATATATTTCAGCTCCTGTGTCCTCTGACTGCCTCAGTTAGGTTTTGATCTGAGTTAGTTTTGATTCTCAGATTAAGACTAAGACAACTTAACTACGTGGGAACGCAGCTAGACAAGAGTCTTGGGACTGTGCGACGGAATCAAAGTCCAGCTTGATCTGGGTTTGAAGAGAGAGGAAGAAAATGAGAAAAGAGAAGGTCCTGTGTCCTTGCTGGGCCACACTCAGATGTCCAGGGGATCTGTGTGACCAACTCGGGGAAGGTGGTGCCAAGGCCCCCTGCCACCCATGCAGCTGCACCCTTCCTCAAGAATATGCTCTGTGCTGCCTGCCAGGCGCTTCTCTAATAAATGATAGCTTCTCCTTCTTTTCCTCATAGGTAAAAGTTTTAAAACGCTATTAGAAAACCAGGTAGAAACTGAAAGCGCTTCTCCACCACTCTTAAATGCTCTTAAATCCTCTATTCTGGCAGAGAGAGTCCACGTGGAAGTCACGACCTCGTCCTTCCTTATAGTGCCACCGACACTGTGACTGACTGTGGATGTCCTGACCTCACTCCACTCATTCCATCTTTGAAAAAGACTTTTATCTGACCATCTTGGTTATATACATTTCTGTGCACCTAAACCCTTTTGCTGTGCCCAGTCAAAATTTTACAATCCTGGGTCCCTGGGCCTTTCTCCTCTTCTCTGTATCAAGGACGACCACCTGCTTTCTCCTAACTATGACCTTGCACATCTTATTCTGTAGTCATTCTCCACTGACCCGACCTTCCGTACCTTGACCCCCAGCCCTTCTGCTGCCAGCTCGGTATCACCTCAGCCCAGAGACGTCTGAATGAGGCTCACCAGGCCCATTTCCAGGACCGACAGCACCGGCAGTGTGAACCCAAACATCCCAGTGCTCACACGCTCACACACACATACACACACATCCTTATAATGCTCATCGTTTCTATTACATTTAAAACTCAGGCTTTTTAAAAGCACTGTTGGTTCAGCTCCTTCTGGAAAATCCACTTTTTCTCTTCATTCTATCCCTACATCGAACTTGGCAACTGTGATTTATTTCCTAAGATTTCTTATCTTAATTCTGGCCGTGGGGAGTCAGGCACGTGATATGACAGATCAGACACAAAACTCATCAAATGAATTCCCGCGTTAGGACTTTTCGTTTTCGAAGCTTTTCTTTTTTCCTCTATGTGGCTTTCGGCCTCCACGGTCTGAAAATGTTTTTCTCGTGGGAGGAAAGCCGGTCCACTTCTCAAGCACAGAGAAGAGCTGAGGTTTCCCCATTCCAAGCTGTGCTGGCTCCTGAAGCAGATCGGCGTTGTGAGCGGGGAATTAAGTCAGGACTGAACAAGATGGGACACGCCAAACCTCCTCCAGGCTTTGAAAAGGTGACCCAGACAGGTTCAGAAGCAGCCTTGCAGGTTTTAGAAAACTCCTAACCGAAGGGAGAGGCCGGGAAGAGGGAAAAAACAGCTTTTTTTTTTTATTGGTTTCTGAAAAAGTTCTTAACTGGAAGCACTCAGATTTCTAATCTTTGTGGCTTTTGCAAATCAGGAAGCCACAGACTCCTTAATTCAGAGTCCAGCAAGGTAAAATGGATTACACCTTACCTAGAGGCGTTCTGTATAATCAAAGAAAAATGCTTCCTGCCTTTGTACAGAAAATGAAGAGATTTTTCAGAGTTAAAGAAAAGCAATTTAATTATCATTAAACAAGGTTTAACTGCTGTGGGCAATCATCCTCTGCGCGGAAGTATAATTTAACTTAAAAGAAACCACGTGACCCAGCCGCTGCGGCGCCCCGCCCCCCCCTTACTGGACAATAAATGGCTGGGAACAGCTCAGTCCAGGTGAGCTGCCCAGGTCATCAGGAACGCATTCCCCAGAAGAGAGACCCCAGGCAGGGGCGGCAAGCCCGCCCCCCGCGATCATCCCACTTCTGTACCTGGCTCTTGTCTGCTGCTCTGCAGGGCCCCTGACAGCAGAAGCTCAGGAAACCGCCTTCCTTTCTTGGCCGTGCTACAGGAGGACACACAGATGTCTCCATTTCAGATCCATAAGTGGACATCAGCAGTCACCTGCCCAGCCCACAGGACCTTCTCCCTTCATGCCCAGCTTGCCTTCAGCTTTGCCCATCCTTCCCACAAGCTGGACTGACGCACTCCTGCTAGATGGAGATCCAGGGTTTGACTGTGATTCATGATAGAAAATACCGGTTTTTCATTGTTACGCAAATGAAGCTGGGGTGGGGTTAGGTAAATCCGGATGTGGACACCTAAAAGGAAGGCAAGAATGCACCTCTTCTCCATATATCTCACTTGGCCAAATGGGCTCAGCCCACACATCACTCATTAAAAGAAATTCAAGAAGAACAGAGCAGGAAGAAACTATCTAAAGTTCATCAGCATACATCTGGGCAGTTAATATTCACATGCAGTTTCAGATTTAAAAGAGACAGATCTTAACTTAATTCATATCAATATTTATTTGAGTCTCTATCATCATGAGGTAAAGCCCAAATCGCCACCAGTCTCTCAACACCAGTGTTTAGTAAAATTGCTTCGTCTTGAAAGGCAGTGCAGTGATGCTGAGCATGTTTCATCCTGAAACCCACTCTGCTGGAACTTCTAAAGCTGAATAAAAAGGGAGCCATGACATACAAATGCTTGAGAGCCTCCCAAAGGACACGCCCCCATTTTTTGACAGCATGACCTGTGCCACCTACCCCCACCTGACTGGTCTCAGAACAGTCTCCGAAGAAAATACGCCGGTGTGCAAGGGTCGCTCGGGGTCAGAAACCTGGATCTCGAACTCATTCTGATCATCACGAGCTATGAGGCCGACCCAAGCAAGTCATATCAATTCTCTGAGGCTGTTTTCTCAGCTGTCAAAGGAAGGATTTGAAGACGATCTACTGGCCTTTCCAGCATTTCCATAATTTTTCATAATTTTTATAAACAAGCCCAAACTGAACAATGCTCGGTGTCAAAGGTGCTAGTGAGACTTGCACAGTCTACACTGCAGTGTTCAACCAACCTTAGCGGGGTGCAGCCTGAGGGCCAGGCCTGAGCTAGGAGCAGGCGGGAGCTTCTGGGGGGCTCCATGTGGGAGCTGGTAGGTTTGACTATTGATGATATCTTACCTCAAATCGGCAGCCCCCAAACAAATTAAAAAATTAGTTGGATTGAAATATAAATTAACGATTTCTTTTTTGAGTTGAGAGCGGATGAAAAGGCAAAGGTTAGATATATCATAACGTCATTGAAAAAACCCCAATTCAGGGACGATGACACATGTATCTCATTTCAGATACTATTACATCAACTTATACCTTCTATTAGGGTTGAAAGTAAACATTTTAGTAACCTAAAAGTGGACACTCTGCATACATGAGACCCCATGAAAGTGTTGAGAATTGGGGAAGAAAAAACAAACTAGAAAAGATGTATCAGGATTCACCTTTGGGTTAATAACTAGCACAGGATTGTGTTTCCAGACACCAGGCCTGGGGCCTTGGGTGGACAAGTCAAAGAGCCTCAGGATTCTGAAAACTACCTGCGCTGGGGGTCTTCAGTGCCCCATGTGGGGTCCTAGAGTGCCAAAGGGCCCTCTGGGGATAGCCAGAGGGAGGAAGGGAGACCAGCTTAGTAGAAGTCCCCCTGCCGTGCCCAAAAGGAGCTTCTGTGTAAAACTAGTGTTTGAATGAAAGCTAAAAATATTCTATCACTCTTCTCCTTTGTGCTAGGTCACCTGGGTCTTACACAGATAAGCCCCTTCCCGCCTTGGGGTCCCGCACTCACCGTTCCTCTTCCACGCTTCACCTGGATGTGTTCGAGGGAGGAGAGGGGCGCATCCTCATGTAACCCCCTTTATTTCCTGCATGGCACGCATCTCAACCTGAAGTCATCTATACATCACTTTTCTCCTCTGCCTCCACCATTAGATTCTGAGCTCTCCAAGGCAACAGCCTGTCAGTCTTGCCCAGTGCCGTATTTCCAGCACCGAGCACTGGACCCATCCACACTAGAGACTCAATTAGTGTGGTATGAAAGAATGGGTAAATGACTGCTAGTTTGTGCTTTCTGAATTCTATGATCACATGTAGCTGTACCATCACCATCCTCATGCTAATTGAAATTACCTCATCCTCCAACTTAATAATTCAAGAACCACTTTCACGTTCTTAATCCTCAAAACTACACTCTGAGGTTTTGTGAGTTGGTGGAAAGCCACTAGCTCTGGACCTGTTTGCCCTGAGTAATCTTGAACTTGTCAACTCCCCTGGCTTTAAAGTCCTTCTACATAAAGCTAGGACGTTCTCCTTAGCAGCTGTCAGGTCCCTCCCACCTTGAAGTACCTATAAATATTTATCACTATGATTGGCAGACACTAATCCTTTCTCACAACATGTTTTGTGACATATTTCCACTGTACAGTTGATCCCTGAACAAGCTGGGTTTGAACTGTGTGGGTGCACTTACACGTGACTTTTTTCTGTAAATATTTCTACTCTTCTTTACAGTTTCCTTAGGAATTTTTTTCTCTAGCTTACTTTATGATAAGAATACAGTATATAATACATATAACACACGTTATACATGTTCATTGACTATTCTCAGTAAGGTTTCCAGTCAACAGTAGGCTATTAACAGTTGACTTTTGGAGGTCAGAAGTTATACATGAATTTTCAACTGCACGATGGGTTAGTACTCCAAACCCCCACATTGTTCAAAGGTCAAATGTAGCTGCTTCCATGTATTGAGCATCCGCTACATGCCAGGTATGGAGCTGGTACTTCTTACACTCTGTGTTCCCAACTGCAAACCACCTGGCTGCAGAAATGGCAGCTTCCTTGGATCAGGTGACCTGCCCAAGACCACACAAAGAGTAAGTGGTAGAACCAGTTCGTGAAATTGTGTCTGTCCAACAACAAAGGCAGGACAGTCCCCCCACCTACCTCACCACACCACCTCACAGAGGCAAGTCTGCAAAAGAAGGTAGCACTAGGGGTAGCTGCGATTGGAGTCAGGCAGGTGAAGAGAGGCAGGTGCGAGATGGGGAGTGGGGGCCTGTGGTGAACCCGAGAACCCGTATCCCCCATATTAATGAGGCAGCTGCTCTATTACAAGTTTTAACAAAGGAATTTGAACCCAGTATTTCCTGATCATCTGACTTCTCCACTCATAATGTAAAGAATTTGATTTTTATGTTAAAACTGATTCTTCAAAGTTTTGGTGGCTTATCAAAATCTGGAGAAGCCTTTGTGCAGGCCTTTCTGAAAAACCTGGCCTCAAGCCTGGCGGCCCTGAAAAGGGAAAGTATTCTGAAAGTTGCCCTACCTGTCTCTTCAAGCCAGAGAGAACTTTTGCAACCACATGTAAAAAATGCTGGCAATGAAAGTGAGAAGGTGCGTGTTCTTGACAAAGGCATTTTATGAACCGAGGTCTGTAAACCACCAAGTATCCCTCCCCTGGGGTGACTTCGAAAAGTCTGCTCACAGAGTGCAGGTTCCCGCATGGGGGAGTTTGGCCGAGGCACTCAGCTTTCCTCCTCTAAAGCCAGGAAGACTGAGGCTTAATAAACGCATTCCTGACAAGCCAGCTCCAGACTTGACTTCAGAGGGACCGCAAACAAGTAGCAAAACCAACTGCTGTTCCAACTTTTTCAGCTTCTTCAGGTCTACCCTTTGGGGTGACCGCGAAATGGCAAAAACAGTAAGCGTTGTAAAAGAGAGTGTGAGGCTACAGACACAAGAAGTAAATCATTCCCTGAAGGACTAAATGGCTTGGAAACCCACTTTCATAAAATGAACAAGTTTTCATAGCAAACGCCTTATGGATCCCACGAAAATGCCCAGGCTCGTGTCGGCACTGCTGGGTTCAAATCACTCCATGGCCCAAAGAATCGAGTCTGTAGATGCTTCTGAGCCTTGGTCTTCCTGTTTATACGGATCCATTTATAGGATTTTTTTAGAGGATTGTATGAGAAAATTTGTATGAAAGTTTCCGGCATATAGTAAGTAAGTAGTAATACTTGTGGGCATTCTAGGACTTATTGGCAGTGGCTTGAATGCACACAGGGAAATTTATTGTATTGCATTGGCATGCATTAAAGCATTTGAGAGTTGGATTTAAATGTCTTAAAAGCCAGTGGTACTTAATATTAGGAGGAAACATAACTAACTGTATTTACTCCACGATATGGGAAGCTTGGTGCACTCTTCCAAAGATATAGAAAAAGTTCAATTAGGCTTAAACCGGACCTGCCACCACTGTGAGACCTATGGTAATTAGGTCTCTTTAATGGAATTGCATACATTATGGCCTTCCTTGTTTTTCACATCACGGTCACCATTCTACCCTTTTTTCTCTAAGCATAGTTATTCCTCATTATTTTTTAGGTTTACCAACCAATGTCAGGCGTATGTTTATATGCAAAATATCACATTCAGAGCCATTTATTTTATATTTGTTCCCTTTTGCAAATATTTGCAATTAGCTACAGAACTGAGATATTTTATGAAGTAGAAAAACAATGTATCTGAGAAAAATGTGACATTTCGAAAGTAGCTTTCAAGAAGGAGAAAGAAAAATCTAATAACAGTGAAGACATGTGCTGATTTGTACAAAAAGGACATCTATATCGAATCTACTATACCTGTGGTTTTAATGCATTCCATGCATCTAAATTTAAGACAAGTTGGGGTTTAAAGTAATGTCTGAAGCTTTCCTCAGTGATTCTGGAGTATAAAAAGTATTGTTTCTTTTTCTTTCAAAAGGCATCCTATGATTCTATTCTTGTCTTGTGAAAGCTTTTCAAATCAAAATATTCTGTATATTAAAAGTTTTTTTTTTAATTTAGGACACTGAACCATAATTATGTAGTTATAGACTTAACATGAAGGCCTAAGAACACTTTATGCAGAACTGATCCCCAGGAACTTGGCAAGGGGTGAGACGTAGTTATAAACTTGAAGTGAAATGTTTTATACAATGAGTGAGGAGATGGCCTGACTTGGGAAAGTGAATTTACTGCTTTTGTTGAAAACTTCAGGCAGCTTAAACAGAGTTTAATCCAAGCACACCAGATGTCAGAGCCCAAAACAGCATTTATTTAGAAGAGTGGAATCCTGACTGGAATAAACGCTTTTAAGGAAGATCCTGGGACTGAGCATCCAGTGGCTGGGGCTGAGACTACTCACATCATCAGAAGTAACGCTCCTGTAAGGAAGGAAAAAAAGAGGATCCCTTCCTTTTTCAAGTGATAACTACATCGAAGCACAAATATTCTCCTGTGTTGGTATGTGAGATGGAGAAAGTCACATTCCCAGCCTACCTGGAAGAACACAAGTTACGTTCTAAGACAACTGTTTTTGTTGTAAAATAGTTTCTAAAATGTACAGTATTATACGCATATGATAAAAAATATAAACAGTACAGAGGTCCAGAAGTTAACAATAAAAGCTTCTCTCCTCACGAGCCCACTAGTCCTCTCTGATTTATTAGACATGATTCTAGGACTTTTTAATATATAGATTAGTACACAGATTACGCTATCTATGCTGCTCTGTAAATTGTATTATTTATTTAATATAACTTGGCCTTGTGTTCGTACCTGCACATAGGGTGTGTTTCATACAGTGCCATGACTGCCGTGAACTATAATCCCAGAATGTGCTGTAACATACTCTCAAACAGTCATGGTGACAGAATAAATTGGTTAAGACTTTTTGAGAGAAATTGGTCAATACCTCTCAACACTAGTAATCCTAGTAAACTAGTAATAATAAGCTAGTAATCTGACATCTAGGAATTTGTCCTTCAGATGCGCTGACACATGTACTGATTTGCAGGAGGTCATCAGAGTACTGCTCAGAATGGAGAGGAAAAAGAAGCGATCGAAACACCAATTAAGAGGGGTCAAGTTAATATATTAGGGGATCACTGCTGTAATTGCTCTGAAGGGAGACGTTTCAAGTCAGAGTCTGTGCCATTCTCACCAGCACAAACACAGACACGTAGACACACACACAGGCACATGTGCACACGCACTCCACAAAGAGGAAACTGAAAACTATCCTTTATGAGAAAATTCTCTGGAGTCGCTTTCCCCTGCAATCTTAAAACTTCGCCTGGGAAAGAATCCAAATAAAGTGACGGTGAACGGTGAAGAGAGCCCATGCGACTTTTCCTTGAGCAAAATTCAAACTGATGATTTTTTCAAAAATTGTCCCTCTGGAAGAACAGGCTGAATGATGGTGGCGGCACATTGACCTTACTAATGACACTATGATCAAGTGAGTTGACATCCACGTGACATTCTGAGAGGTGTTTACAAACATTCTTAGTGACAAAGACTGATAATGTCCATTCCCGTCTCTGTTTTCTCGGGCATTCCAAAACACGTGTGAGGCAGAGGCTCGCTCTGCTTCTGCATGGCAAGTAGTAAGGCCAAAGAAAGCCCTATCCGAACGGTTTACAGTGCCACCGGGCAGACGACTAACATCTGGGAGGGGGTCTTTGCTCCCTCCTTCTTGTGCCATCGGGCAGGGAGGGCCCACAGCTCTGAGGACAGCCCCACCATCAGGCTTGTGGGGGCCAATGCGATCACCCGCATTTACTAACTTAGTAAAACCATGTTCGGGAGACACCATTATCACATCTGTTGCTTAATTATGAGCAAAGGGACAGGAGTGAAAGGGAAGGATACAGAGAAATGGCACATGGGTGAGAAATGGAACCACCACACAGGATAGATACTAGGGCTGTGAGAGGCCACAAAAGCTATTGCCTGCCTTTCCTGGGGACTGACTGTACTCATGGCCCCACATAAAATCTGCTGTACACATGGCTTTCTGTCAGATCATGACAGAATTTCTCCAAATGTGTATATTTTACATTTGCACTTGTCATTCATACAAATAAATAGATCAAAATTATTTCCACTGCCTTAAGTCTGTTGTATGATGCAAAAGCAAGACACCCGCTGGCATTAGGATACAGCTCACCCCGGTCTCCATCCTGGTCCCTAACTAAGGTTGCCCTGCATTCCACTCTTTCCGCCACAGCCTCCAGTTGCCCCGATATCACAGCTGTCATCGTGAACCCAGGAGAACCAGTCATTTTGGTTTTATAGAGGGCTAGCAGATTCAGTAAGCTCAGAATCCTGCCTCCCTTGATATTACTCCGCCAGGAAAAACAAAAATCCCTCTCCCTATATTTTCTTTTATCACTAGTGACAAGTTAAACGCAAAAGCTGGGAAGTTGACAAGAAGATCATTGATATTGGAAAAACTTCTCAAGAAATCCCACCTTGAAGTACAACATGGTCAACATTCATAGGTAGAGCTGAGTTGTGGGTGGTATATCATGATTCACAGTAAAAACAGGTCCCCAACACAGGTCACCTGAGGAATTTTCGCTTCGACTAAGTTACATTTTTAACTGCTTAAAAAAAGGCTGAGGAAAGAAAGGCGCTGGGCAAGCTCAACTGCTGGAGGAGGAAAGCCCGTCCTCTCCCCACCTGCTCTTCCCTTCAGAGGCCACACGTCTGAGGAGAACAATGTTGTCTGGAACGACACCATTTGTCACGATGACTTTTTTTTTTTTTGGAAATAGATTTTTGCAAACTACTCCCCATCAGCTTCAAAACAGGAGTGTTTCCGATCCAGATAAATTGATAAATAGCAATAAGGCCCTGAGCTGTAAAAAGCTTCTAGAAACCACTTCTTTCCCACTCGGAAGAACTCTACGCACAGCTTGTCCAGGAGGAAGTGATAATTCCAGTTCCTCAACTGAAAGATTTCAGTGCCTTTCTTCCTGAAGAAACCATTCCCATGGAAATTCCCAAAAGTTTTTAACAGGGAAAAATGTAATATTTACAGATCATGAATTCCGTTACTAAGAGGCTTTTTAAATTTGGATGCTACATTTTGTTTGAAACAGGAAGAGACCCACACATATTCTTCAATGGAAAACCTTTGCTACTAGGAAGTAATGGAGGCAAGATTCGAACCCGGACACACTTGCCCTTGAATCACTGCGCCTAGAGCATCTAACCCAATAGACCTTCACTAAACCCTGCTAGGCGCCAAGCCAGCTTCTAGATGCAATCACTGCTTATTAATCAGCAGATAATCTCTGAATCATATGACAATTAAAGGTAATAAAAAGCTTTAATGCATTTCTAAAACAGGGTCTGTGGGTACCGAAAAAAACGTATAAGAATATTATTCATTAGTAAGTCTGAACCTATTCGGAATTTTGCATCCTATGGCTATTTGATCTCATGACTTCTTTTCTACTTTAAACTTGCTGCTTTGTAATTCATATTTGAAACTGAAATTTTGAATGGAATAAACATTTGCCTTCAGACTCATAGATCTTACCCTTGAGATAGCCAGAGCTTGTCCCAGTGACCCAAACCAGGGTCGAGAACTATGATTCCCACCGCAGCCTGATGCCATTTATATCATCACATTCGATTAATTTATACAGAATGAGTTTGGCCTCAGCAGCTCAGAATTCAGAACGCCTTTAGAATCCTAGTCAGCGAGGCTCCCCAATACTCCTGCTAAGAGCCTTCTTCCTGGAGTGTGGAATCTGAACAATTCTGAACAGTCTGATGTGGAAAACTTGCACAAATTGAAAAAGTCGTTAGGAAAATCTTGGAACTAATAAAGTATTTTTCTCTGGCTAGAAACACTGCTGCTAAAAATAACACAATGAAAAACATATTTGTCTCATATACAACGGACGTAGAATATAATTATGGGCTGTTTAGGTCTGGGCTGTAGACAAGGAGGGAGGTGCCAAAGTCTGGGATACAAAAGGAGAGAAGGCAGTATGTCCGACGGTTTCCTGGGGCGGTTCCCACGGCCCTGGGCGACCGGTTTCCTGCTCAGGATACCTGTCCTGCAAAACCCTCCTCTTCTCGCAGGACCAAGAAACAGCAGAGGCAGATGAGAGTTAAAACTGTAAGTCTGGCAAAGTAACTTGAGCTCCTATCAATAGGCGCCAGCAAAAAGAAAATTAATCCTACTTCTGTAGCTTATCTAGAAAAAAGTGTCACAGACGTAATTAATGTAAAACCACGAATACTCTAGCTCCTTTGACATGCTTAACATTTTTGTATTTTAATTAATTTATAGAAATAATTGTTGCTGCTGGGAGTTATTTCAATAACACACTGATTTTTTTCAAGACCCCTAAAATGAGGGGAAAAATAATAGCAGGAAATATAGAAGGACAGTGTATAGTGTTGTGTATTTCAGTATCTCTTTGAACCACTGTTTCTCTACCTGTAAAGGGGGAATAAAAAAATTCTGCTAATATTACTAGGCTGTTGCGATAACATAAAGGATGCGAAAACATGTTATGAACAGCCCAGTGCCACATGACTAGCAAATTTAAAAAATCGCTAACTCGTAAAACATGAATGTTGAGATCTGTGCTACAAAGATTTTGTCATTTAATTTTCACAATGCTCTATTATCTCCGCTATCTGATGGAGGAGAAAACCAAGGCTTAAGGACATTCATTTACTTTCCCAAAGTTATACAGGTAGCAAGTAGGTAAGTGGTGAAGCCGTGACTCAAAACCCCAGCGTTCTGATGTTAGGGGCAGGTAGCTCTTTGTCACTCAACTGTTCTGCAATCGCCATGGTAACACAAAAATCTGAGTATCAGTTCGGCGCTAAATCCACATTATCCGACTGCAGATTTCAGGAGGTTCGCATTCTCACACATTAAACAGCTTTAAAAATATATTAATGCCTGCCCGTTTGCTCCTAGACAGTTTTGGTTTCAAAAGCCCAAATTCCTATTTATAGGTATCTTTAAATTATTCTTAACTCTGTGCTTTAAACTTACGTAGCGCATATGAAAGAAGCAAATATGCTTTTCATCTTTTTAAGTTTGGCGAGCCTAACTACTCACATCACAGCCTGATGTCCCCAAACTAACCCCTTTAAGTCAACTTTGCAGGTCTACAGCTACCTTTAGTGATTTTTATCACATCCATATCTCCGGCAAGACTGTTTACTCAGTCTCGCTAGTAACTGATGCAAACAGAAAACCATATCATCAAAGCGAGGTTCCCTTTCTAAGGCCTGGTTTAAAAACTACCTTTATCAACCACTGCTCCCATCCTAGAAGCCTTTATCGGCCTTCTTAGAATTTACAAGTTCTGCTTCCCTAAAGTCCACAAACTCTCATATCTCAAATGGGATATTTTTCTAGTCTTGTAAAATGCCTGAGAAAAGTATACAGACACAGACACCAAGAAAGTGCAATGGCCATAAACTTGACTGTCTTGGTAATATTCCGTGGGTTTTATTTTTGGCATTTTCGAACTTGAAAACACAGAAATACATGTAGTCTCAATTCGGGTCTGTTCTAAGAGTTTAAAAAAACAACAATAACATCTGGGAATAATCCACAAATGCATATAGTATCTCCAGTCTCAGACTGTCCTTTTAACCCTTACCTACGGCATTTTATAGCATTAAAAACAGGGCATAATCAGCAGAATACATAATGTGCCACTTGTTTTTCAGTTCTATTGAAAAAATCTCATTTCATTCAATAAAAAAGCCCTGACGAAAACAGCCCTGTAGCACGAACATTCTGTGTGCAAAAGCTGTGCTTATTGATTCAGTTCTTCCTGCCAAGAGAACAATGCAGAAAAACAAACCTCAGTGTTCCAAATAATTTTTGGCAATAACTTGGAAGAAAAAAAACGCATATTTACCTGTACTCAGAGCTCCACAGGTGAGGCAGAAGTTAAACTAGAAAATCAAATTCCTCTTCTGCAAGTTTTCGTCTCTAATGAACTCCAGGGTCATCCGTCCAGGCTGTCAGGTAAATTGCCCCCTCCATGTCTCTCTCCCGTTTTCTTTTGCCGTTTTTTTCCCAGTGAAACTCTTTGTCATTTGCATAAAACCTACTCCTAGCCTATAGGACTTTCTGAGTAACTACTTGTTAAATTGGCTGTCTTGACATGCTCTTTTAAGCATGACATCATAAATCTCCATGGAAACCCTAACCCCACCTGTCTACTTGCCAACATTACCTGTCAGGCGAAGACTTAAACAATCGTCTGAAATTGTTCATTAATGAAACCTTTTTAGGGGCTTTAGATCTCTGCACAGTATAATTTGTGCTGCTGGCAAAAATTTAGCCAAGAATGATGGCTTCATTTTCAAAGCCTGAGCTGTTTTGCAGAAAACAATGAACAAAATTATAGGCGTTCGTTAATGTGCCCCTCCCTGTCTAACAATGCACTTAATCGGTTGAAGAAAAACCTACAGTGGCACATGCGCCTCTCTCTGAAGGATAAAGTTACTTTGAAAAGGTAGGTTTTGAAAAACCTTCCATCGATACTTCTAAGGCTTTCCACTCAGCTCTCCAGAAACCCCCTTCCTACTTTTTACCAGCAAAACTTGCAAAACAGGTTCCTTGATGGAATGTGTGTGTTTGAGCCAGCGCACTCACACACACATTTTCTCTTGTACAGGTGGTAGAAGGTGTTGAGAAGTTTTTTTAACTCTTTCCTAACATACTCGCATCTTTTCTAAGTTTGTCCTTGCTTGCACGTGTTACCAGAATAACATCGAAATCGATGTTCTTGGCTTTTCTTGGGAATAGGTCAACAGGCTCTCTGAGATAGTCAATCTTTCTTTCATTCATTCTCTTCTCACTGAACCCCTGATGCTTGCATAAAACTTTGCACGAATTTCTGCCGAATTTGTTCCCAACCCTTCTTGGCGACACTGGGTTCAGCACTCTTTCCCCTCACCTTTAAATTTACTGCAAACGCACCTCACTCCCAAGTCCAAGACGGCTGACCCTGAGCTACCAGAAAGGTTTGAATGAGAATTCCTCCAAACCCATGAGTGTATAATGATGTTATTGAAGAGCTGTCAAAAGCTGTAGCAGGAAGTTCTTCGGTGGAACTGAGCGGGGAGCTGGGAAACACCTGATAGCCTCAATCGGAATCTGCCAAAACATGGCAGTCTCGGAAGCCGTAGTAGCTGAGAGTGCAGCCGCTTTAACTTGCCACGGATTCTGCTGCAAAGTGCAACAGGCTCGGTGTCATCTGTCCCCAGAGGTCAGATAGCAAAGATTAACTCCACGCTTTGCTGAGTCTACCCAGGTGTGTGCCGAGAGAGCGACCAGAGGTAAAAGCTCAGAGAGGCTATTTCCATAGAAGGAATTGTAAATGCTTTGGGTTCCCTCCTCTGACTGTTCTGGGAGTTCTGCATTGCCATAGCTCACGGTCAACAGATGGGACATTACCTTCCAAGAGAACCAAGAACAAGCCTGGTTTAATATAGCAGGCCGAGTTGGAACACTCCTCAGAGGCAAGACTATTGTCAGAGATTCAATTACCATCTCTGTGAGATGAAAATACACCCAGATGAAGCCCACGCTTGTGCTTTACCCAGTGGGGCACAAACACAACGTGAAACAAACAAAAACAAGATATAACCAGATCCAGGCTTTTATACAGTGAAATCCAAAGATGGGTTATTCGATTACAGTTATTCTTCAAAGTTTCATTAGAGAGAGGAGCATGCAAAAGTTGATTCAGCAGTCACAGCGGTTATCGATTATGCCAAATCTTCCCTTTGGGTTACTGAGGAGATTACAATATCTCGGCGTTTACTGACTGGATTCAAGCTTGGAAAAGAGAGTGAGAACTCAGAATCTAAAGTCAGACAAATGCAGATCGTCACAGAAATAACTCAGATGTGAAAGCAACCTGATTAACCCACCCATAAGCAGTCAGGCAGAGGTCAAGATTACAGAAGAATTTGTGACCAACGACGACCTCACTATGGTGATGGGAGAATGCTGAAATATTTAGAGTGGGGAAAGTTTTGGACAACAACAATCTCGGCAATAAATCAACACGTGGGGGGGAGGGGGCTGGGCAGAAATGCCGGGGCTTGTTTAGAGATGACCAGTCCAGTAATGATTTTTCCTAAGGTTCTCAAATGAAAACATCAAGCGAGACTACACTTTCATAGCATCGTGATTGCCTGATAGGTACTGAGCACCATGCTAACCAGGTCCAAGCTCAATAAATGCATGTAGATGGACTATTTTCTACATTTAGCAATGGCAGAAGAATCTATGTCTGACTTGGATAGCGAATGAGATTCTTTCTCTTAAAGAACAGGTGCTGTAGGCATAAAAAAAAAATAAAAAATAAAGGATTATAAACTGACAAGGTCCTTGCAATCTGTGAGGTTGCAAGGGTTGCCCCACCTAAAAAAATTTTTTTTAATTAAAAAGATTCTTTCTCTTGAATTTGTTTATCAAACCTATTTTATAAAAGACTTAGAAAACTGCTTACTGAAAAAACCCATGAAAATATAAGAACACAAATAACTGGTGAAAGAGGTTGGAATTAACCATTTATGGCCTGAATTTTTGTTTCTTAAAAACCAAGAATTGGAAGTCGTCACATAGAAAAAAACTACTTCGAGTAAGAAAAAACAATACTTTCATAATTAAAATAACCAATTCTTATTTCATTTAAGCCAACAATAGTATGATGCAAGAATGATTAGCATCCCCCACGTTACAGAGGGAGAAAGTAAGCCTCACAGAGGTTAGGTAATTTGCGGAAGTTTACACTGGCTACTAAGTTGCAGTGTGAACCCAGGCAGACCCAAGATTTGAACCCAAAATGTGTGTGCTTAACCAGCAGGCACTCCGATCCCTAGTTTAACAAAACTGCTCATCACTGGAGATACTACAGTCTTAAGTAAACTAAGCCATGCTGGAAGGATATATTTAGTAGACTAACCTGAAAGTACACATTGGATTGTGAAGGGTAAACAGATCTCCTTCCTGCAGATCCTCCCAGATATACCAGGTCAACAGACGGGATGGGTCTGGAATAGTCCACACCTGAATGGTCCACCAGCACAGTAGGGACAGTAGAGTCGTGGTATTTAGCTGTAGGCTGTACAGAGGCCCATAAGGACCATACAGAGTAGGATTAACACATTACGACTCATAACCCCAGGGCAAACAGACCACCAGGATGAAGAGAAGGCTAATGAAACAGCAGACACTCAAGAAACGTCTACAACCTGAAGTTCTGGTCTAAAGAAAAACTGACAAACATTGAAAAGAAAAAAAAAAGTTTACATTTTATATGTCAGGAAAACACTATACGTATCAACAAAAGAATGAGGATACCTAGATTTCTGAGTGAATAAAGGAAACCAACTGCGGTAATTAATTCCCTAATGCTAAGTCCTTGAATTTTGGCTCTGTTTTGTTTGTACTTGTAGTTCCCTTTAGAAATTAGCCATTTAATCAACTTTTTCTACGGTGCTGAGGTAATGGTTAATTTTATGAGTCAACTTGGCTAGGCTATGGTGCCCAGCTCTCTGGCCAAACACCAGTATGTGTGTTGCTGTGAACGTATGTTTTTGATGGGATAAACATTTAAATCAGCCGACTCTGAGTCAAGCAGATGACGCTCCATACTGTGGCTGAGCCTCATTCGATCAGTTGAAGGCCTTCAGAGCAAAGACTTAAGAGTTCCCAAAGAAAGAATTCTGCCTCACCTCAAGAGAGTAACCGAGAAACCCTGCCCGAATTTCCAGCCTGCAAGTCTTGGAGTCGAGGCCACAACATCGACCTCACCTGAATTTCCAGTCTGCCGGCCCACTCTGCAAATTTCAGACTTACCAGTCCCTACAATTGGGTGAGCCAATTTCTTAAATCGATCAGTTCTCATTCTCTCTCTTTCTCTCTCTCTTTTCTCTTGTTCTTGCACTCTCTCTAACCTACCGGTTCTGTTTCTCTGGAGAACCCTGACTAGTAGAGCAGATCATGCCAATATGTATCCATCCAGTCTAGTTTTCTGGCTTAGTTCCGGTCATCTTCTACCTACAGTTTTCCAAAAGTCATTCCACTTGGGGTACCTACTGTCATTTCAAATACCCCTTGTCAAGAGGGAAATTCAAGTAACTGTTTAGTATTTCTTGAGCATGACTATATTTCATAAAGAACAGACATATTTGCTGTCAAATTAAGATGGCGAAATAGAATCAAGTTCATTGGTTTTGACATTAGATATCAATGGACTGAATTCTCCCATTAAAAAACAAAGCCTAATAGATCGGGCTACAAACGCAAAACCAAGTTGCATGTAGTTCCTTATAAATATACTCACCATTAATAAAGAAAAGTTGAAAATAGATGGGTAAGATGTACTAGATAAATGCAATCAAAAGCGAGTGAGAATACTAATCTTAAGAAAAGTTAACAAACACTAACCAGAATAAAGAGGTCATTTCGTAATGCAAAAAGACATAATTCATAATTCATGATGGTCATCATAAATTGTTTGCAACAAACAACAAAGCAACTAAAACCCTGTAAAGCAAAAGATCTGAGGAATGCAAGAACAGGATAAAAAATAAAATTATAAGGAGAGACTTTTTTATACTTTGTATAAAACTGAACAACACAAGAAAAATAAAATAAGGACTGAGAAGAAATGAGTGATACAAACAAACCCGATGTGTATCTATATGTCTATAGATATATGTGGGAGGGGATGTGCGAGTGTGTGCGCCGCCCACGTATGTGTCTATATGATATAAAACCGATAATTTTTCACGAATATTTTTGCAACACTTACAGACATCGATTGTGTATTTGACTATTCAAAAAAAAATTAAAACAAATCCTTAAATTTAAAAGTAAGAATTATACTGACTGCATTCTCTAATCACATCCAATAAAATTATATACGTAATCTCAACTACCTGAAAATGAAATATTCCTGGGCAACCCTTAAATCAAAAAAAAATTCAAAATTGAAATTTTCAACTTTCTTAAAAGCAATGACACAGGAAATATTTTATACAAAACCGAAGGGCACAGCCCAAAATGGTGTCAGTAACTGTACGCAATAAGTACTAAAAATAAATCAATTTACTACTCATTTTAAGAAATTATAAAACAACGCAGATAATTTTAAAAACTAAGAAAAAGCAATTAACTAGATGAAAGCAAACAATCTGAAAAAGTAAATGCGAACTGCTTCTTTGAAAAACTTAATAAAAAAACATAAACCCGAGAGAGTGTAAAAAAGACGTTTGCTCTCTAGAAGCTTATATGGGCACTATACTTCTTGGTACTTAACTAGAACTAAAACAGATGTTGTATGGAGTAACTAGGGGAAAAAATAATGGAAATGAGACAGGTACACACTGGACTTGGAAACGCAGGGTTCTCTCACTTTTAATATTCAGCACAGAATGTCCTGAGGGTCCAGTTGAAATGGACCAAAAGAGAAACCCAAAAGAGAAAGAAAGAAAAAACAAAGGAAGGGGGAAGGAGAAATAGAGGGAAGATGAAGGACCCGAAAGAGAAAATCAGTCAACGGTCATGGCAGCGCACACAGCCATTCCTGTCTCAGGCACAGCCACTCTCCACAGCCCCTCGTCCGCCCGCTCTCCCTTCAGCACCTTGGTGCTGTGTGAGTAGATCTGTTGACCGCCCCGCGGTGAATTCAGTAAGTACCCTTGAAGCAAAGTCCTTGCGCATTCCATTAATCCGGAAATACCTCGGTGCAAGCATAACAGGATGCGAAGCCTCTTAACTTGCTGTGCCTTGCACCCCACTCCACACTTTGTCAAAACCAATGCCTCATTTCAAAGCTCCACCCAATCGTCCCACAGCAATGCATAATGCTCACAGTTGACCCTCACATAGGCGCAGGGTTTGTTTGCAGCAAATCCCTTGAAAATCTGGATTAGGGGAAGCGAAAGAAGAAGAAAGGGCAGGCTTGGTGAGACAAAGACATTGATGAAAATGCAAAACGAGATGGGCGCTAAAGCGAGGCCCCCAGAGGACAAATCCGAGAGCGTTTTAAAAGGAAGACACCACAGAGTTTGGTCGAAAAGTCCACTGAGCTGCAGACCAGATTTTTTCTCCCCAATTCCATCCCCATCAGCAGATGCCATGAGTTAACTAGCACTGTGGTGTCCTCTTCCGCCTCTTCATGGTGGTGACTAATCTTACTTCAGTAGTATAGTCCATCAGTAGTTCACACAATATGGACACATGGCCCAGAGAGCTCAGTGACTTGCTCAGGGTCCCAGCCCAGGTAGGCACAGAGCCAGAACCAGAATCCAGATCCTGGGGTGTTCTGCCGGGGGTTCCTGCCTTTTCTGCCACACCTGTTGCAGTCTTTCATACCTTCATCCTTCTGCAACCAGTCACTGCGTCCTTCTCACTTTTCTTTTGAAATTATGTTGTGTCCTCCTTCATTTGTGGCTGAGCTCCATTTCTGCAGCCACTACCTTTGGTCTTATCCCTGCGTCCCAGACACCACACTGTTCCCAGGCCAGCAGCCAGGCTTTTCACATAGCTCCTCCTACCTAGCACTGAAAAGCTAACCTGTAAACTTCGCTTTATTCCACCTCTGCACTCAAAGCTACAAAGGTGCCCTGAGTCTCTCAGGCTACACTTTCTGCTTGACTTTCAAGATCTGGTACAACCTCACCTTCCTTTACTTGAATCCACTGACTTTCCACTTCTCCAAATGACACTCTGCTTCTCTGAGACTGGCCTACCCATTAATTCGCAAGGGAGCTATCTTCATTTTTGTCTCATTGTTCTCTGCTGTCCCTTCTTTTCCAGGTGAATGACTCTAAGCCTTCATTCTATTCATTCGAATCATAATTTGTCAATATTCTTGCCATAGGTATTTGCTGAATGCCTACTATGCACCAGGTATTGAGGAAACAGAGATAATTAGAACAAGTCTCCATCTTTCCAAGAGACTCTGTTCAAATTCTGAAATCTTTCCTTTCTGCTCTCCACTGTTCTGAACGCCAGCAAGCTTCTGAGGTACATACCACCATTTTCTAATGTGTCTGATAACACACGAGTCCCCCAAACAATATCCTGTGTTCAAATAAGTTTGGGAAACACTGCATATTTCATTCCTTACCCACCTACTCCCAAATCTCCACCTGAGGTTCACAATGCCTTTTAGCATGGTAAAAGATCTGATCAGTCCTGCGACGCAGAAATTCATTTAACTTGGGTTAACCAAGAAATGTCCCCAAATTAGAAACTTTCTCCCTATTTCCCAAATAGCCATTCACAGCCTGGGGATCTAGGATTCTGCAGGACATGCTGTTACAAAATTCTGGTCTAGATCACTGTAATTTAGAATACATCCTGTTTCATGCCGCACTAACGTACTGAATTTGACTCCCCAAGTGGAATGTCTTCCCCTTAATGAGAAGAGTTTTAGTAAGCAGTCAACAGCTGTTACAGTGGAGACATAGTATCACATACAATCTTTACCACCATGGTACTGCCTGTCTCATTTCTACTAAGAAAACGCGTCTGGGGAATGGACTGACTTGCCTACAATCACACAGCTGAGTGTCCCAGCAAGTATAAATTCAGTTATATCAAACCCTAAAGTTACTACCCCTCCCAATAGAGGGAGGTACCCTTGACAGGGTGGGTATTTCATACTCCACCCCATGCCAAGCTCATAGTGCAGATCCCTGATAAATAACCATTTCATTGAATTAATCCAAGAAAACACCTGCGGGAGGGAGGATGAAAAATGGCAAAGAAGTGAGCTTGATGAGTGAGGAGAGAAAGAACAATTTAGATGTTTGCAATATGAGCTCTGCATCAATGTGCTGGACTGAATCACACTGGTCTTTTTGGATTCCTCAGTACTGAAATTTCCATCTCATTTGGTGGCAGTTTTCTCTGGGTTTTGCTGATTACCATTTTCCAGGCGTCTCCTGCCACTGCATAGCTATACTTCGGTTCCTAACTCCCCTTCTCTTTCCCACCTACTCCCAAGCAGGTTTTCAGGTAGCATCTTATTTTCATTTTTTTTGCAGAGCTCTTCTTAATACAGCGCCATTCTCAGCATGTGTTCTCTTGCTAGTCCACAACACTAATTAAAATAAAGCTAACACAGAGGTTGATGACACCCAATTAAACACGGATCGAAAGCCATGTGTTATGAACGATCCCCATTTAGGATTCTTTTTCTCTTTTCCTCTATCTTGTATGATTGATGTCAACTTGAAGTCAATTTTGCCAAGTGAAATTACAATCCTTTGACTTTAGTCTTCTTGATCGCTGAGTCCCTAGCACAACACGTTCTGTTCTGGAATATTCCAAATCTTCTGAGATGCACTTCAAACATCTTTTAGTTGCAATTCAAGATACCAGACCTTGGGAAACACCTCCAGGCTCGGTCCTACATCTGGTCCCTTGAGTAGCATCATCTGTTAAGTATTGGACTGCTCCTTCTGCTTCTATGTTTACTATTGTTTTTCATCACACCCGAATTTAGCTGACTATTATTTCTGATCACATTCCGATTCCCCTTAGACATAGCCAAGATTACCTGGAATTTCTGAAGACAAGAATTTCTTTTTCTTTCAATCCTATCACATTCGTTATTCACAGGTCTCTAGTAGTTCATTAAACACAGTTCATTTATATACACTAATATAAAATCTCTAAATATAACCGGTTATTCTATTATGACACCACGGTCCTTCCATTTGGAGATGCTGCTCTGGCAAGAGTCACATTTTCTCGATTTTTACCACTATGCTGCTGCTGTGTCTTTCGGGCCAAATTGCTTTCCTTCTCTGAATTATTAGAGGCCAGTCTAAATAGGAGACTAGCACTTCAGCCATCCCAGGATCACCAACTACATTTCATACGAATTGACACTGGGCTAACTGGTGTCCAATTTCCTCAGCATTTCTTTCGACTCCGTCACTCATTAGAGAGCAGGTGTAATCGTGGGTTGAGAGTAAGGTCCCCACAGACAGATAACAGGAGTTAAATCCTATACTGCCATTCCCTTGTTATGTCACCTTGGTCTGGACCTAACTTTTCTGTGCTCAGTTTCCCATTTTGTTAAGGAGAGTTAATAACAGTGCCTACTCCAAAGGGCTGTTGGGGAGATAGAACATACTAATAATATGTGTAAAGAGAAATAGCCACAATTTTAGCTGATGTCAATTATATATTCTCCTTGTAGTTTTTATCACCTTTGCAACCCCTATAAATAGTAGCTGAGAAAACAGTGCTAAAGAAATGCTAAATACTTATCTAACATTCTCCATGTTCATGGCAATCTATGTAGGATGGAGGGTTTTTCTTCCCTTTTTCTATTGTGACTTATTATTATTTGTTCCACATACATTGTATTAGATGTCTTAATTGCCAAGTTGTTTTCCCTTAAAGTTTAGGTAAGAAATCGCTCTAAATGCATATTCAGTCATTACCTCAAAAGCTAAAACGTTTCTGCTACTAAGCATGGCTGTTCTCCTACCATTCTCCCCTTTGGATTAGAATAAATTTATAGCTCTAAAGAGAAAATTCTCATCTGGTCTATTTCCTTTACTATAATTTATAAACTTTTTATTTCTGCATTTATTTATTTATTTATAAAACTTAGATAATTTTTCAAAACCTACTCCTTCTACAACACTAGCCCTTTATCCAGATATTCGCCATGACCTAACCCCTCCACTCCATAGTGAATGGTCTATGCTCCTAGTGCATCTTCGGTTCCATTAGCCTCGCCCTCGGGCTCTGCGAGTGTGCGAGTGTGTGTGTGTGTGTGTGTGTGTGTGTGTGTGTGTGTATACCCATCTATCCATGAGTACAGATGCACATTTGTGAATTTCCAACACTTTTACATATATAAGTTGATAAGGATTAAGACAAATGTGATAGACAAAAACCTGATTAATTTGTTTTTTTTTGCATACGTGACAGAGGGACTACGTCTATCCCCCAAGGTATAAACTGACACCCTGAGAACAACAGCCTGAGGAGTAATCCAGTGAGAGGAGTTCTGCTACGATGCCATTAAAGTCATCAAAAATAAGTCATAGAGATGCCATTACACAAAGATATAAACACATGTTAATATATCTATGTTATATATAAATGTGCTTGATGCTATTATACACACAGGTCTAAAGTGCTACGAACAATAAAGTTGATAAAAGCATGAATTATATTTGGGAGAGTTGATATAAGTACATGGGGGTGGGGAGGTCCTTCTTAAACTAGATTCCACAGCTAAGATCTGGATAAACCAAACACCCCAGCAGATGTAGAACCAAGCGCTACGATGAAGGAAAGTGACATATGCCACTTCCGGGCCAACATATTTAAGAGCCTGTGCACAATCCACTAGCTCTCCTTCTCTGTCATGTGACTTGTAATCCATGTGTTAACATGTTAAGATGGCATCATTACAAAATGGAAGTAGCCCGAATCACTAAGTCATTGCAAAGACATCTTCTTCAGAAAACTGTCTAAACAGACTTTGTATGTGTGAGAAATAAAACATTTTGGTATCATACCACATACAGACACACAAAAATAAATCCCACAGGGTTTATTTGTTATGCAGCATAATTAAGACTGTCCTGATTAACATATCAATCTCCTATTGGCTTCTTTCTGATTATAACTCACATTTGGATGGAGCCAGCTAGCTACTGAAAACTGGCATGCAGAAGGGAGGAGCCAGCAGCAGCAGCCTGCACCCTCTTCTCTGGTCTGTGACATCAAATGCCCTTTCCACAAAAATATGTCACTTGCTTTGCCCTAAAAGTATGTCACCCATCCTTCGGTCTGTGGCATTCAACGTTGGTGAGGTGCAGAGCAAAGCCCTTTAAGTCACAGGCTTTGTGACTGGATGTGCTATGACCTGGCAACACAGCCTCCTCTCTTAACCCAGCTTTTCATCCAGAAAGCTTCGTCTACTGAAGGTGAAGTTAGGATCATAGAAATTGTTGGTGGAACATTCCTTCTTTAACTCGACTTTTCTTTCTACAGTCTATGCACACCGGGTCTCCACTAGACACTCGCTAGTCTCCCAAAGCCATTCCATGGGTCCTGATCATTTCCTTGTTTTGTTCAAGAGGGAGGGTCCTCCCGCCTCGCCTCTTTCTCTTTCCATTGCTAATACCCTTAATTATTTTCAGCGCGTTTTGAGAGAACTGGAGTAAAAGTGCCATTATTCTACCAACTTAAAGTAGTGTTTGCTTCTTAAGATCTGGTCTTCGGTTTTGAATGCAGTTAAGACTTCTCTTGCTCTGTTTTTAACTGTGTCATTTTCCATAATTCTTGAAAAAAATCAAGTATATGTCTATGAAAAGGAGATACCAGTCGAAGGAATGGATAATGTTGAGTCTGAACCAAACCTTCCAGTTCCAAATTCCATAAAACGACTCTTCGCCAATGAAATAAGTTCTGGGAGTTTGACAAAAAAAAGTAGAATAAACCAGAACTGGGGAGATTTATGAATAAACAGGCTGACAGATATTTTTCTTACTTTCACTTTCATCACTGACAGCATAGTTACGTTCCGGTCCACTGGATACACTGGACTGCAGTGGACAATGGTGAGTGATGCCAAGCTAACAGGCACTGAGAAAACAGCCCAGTGCTATTTCCCTAGAAACTCAAAGGAGAGGCTGGTAGATGAGTGGACACTGGGGAGGCCTGCGTGGTACTCAGACAGCAGCGCAGCCCCGGCCTGAGGAAAGAAGCCGATGAGAGGCCTCCTGGCTTCAGTGATCCCATTTCAGAGAGTCTCCTTGTTCACGGTCTCATCCCCTTATTTTAGCCCTCCACGACGCTTGAGTTAAAGGGAAATACTCCTTCAAATCTCTCTTACTCTCTATATTGAATGGAAGAACACACCAGACTTTTAAGTCAAAATGTATACTATTCTTTCCTCTTAAGGAAGTGCACCAGAGTTGTATTTCAATTCTTCCTTATGGTTGGTCATGTACCTTGCTGCAAAGGAAACCTGGAATAATCCATTGTCACAAGGTCAGGCAGAACAAAGGGTGTTGTTGAGAAGAGGAAAGGAAAGAGGAAATGGGTGGTAGGAGAAAAAGAATGGAAAAGACATTAGATGAAGTGCTAGTGCTATTCATAGGAATATCATAAACCATTGCCTAAGCTTCTCTCTGATTTACAATGCTAATTAGGGTTCACTTGCAACAAAGCAGTGAAATGAAAAATATATATGCAGATCAGTGCATCAAAATCTTTCTCCTTTTGGATGGCCAGCTTGGAATACACAAAGATTCATCCTGAATTACCAGCGAAGGGACAGTTGACCAGCCAAGGCTAGACTATGTCTGTGACAAGAGAGAGGAGCTTGCGGCCACTAACCTACATGCATTAGTCCCCGTCACCTGACACCACGCACCCTTTACAACCTTCTAGATATATTTAGGCTCCCCATACAAGAGTTTTAACCAAAACCACCATCATCATACTAGTAGCAAATAATTATGACATCACAAATAATAACAGTAATGATAGTAACTGAAACATTTTTGACACGGAAAATATACCATTTTGACAAACTACCTTCTATATTTCTCAGCAAAATTAATGCATTTTAACTTTTAAAAAATATATTTTCCCTCCTCACA